>NC_136068.1:12859488-13203018 GCF_964261635.1 Lissotriton helveticus
TCTATCTATCTATCTATCTATCTATATATCACCCTCTATCTATCTATCTATCTATCTATCTATCTATCTATCTATCTATCTATCTATCTATCTATCTATCTATCTATCTATCTATCTATCTATCTATCTATGGTCCCCGGAAGCTTGTTTCCTTTCCAGTAAAGAATTAGCTTGGTAGTTTGGTAGTTTGGTCTGTCCTGTTCCCATGATGCACTGGGCCAGGGACAGACTAATTTGCATGTAGCCAGGTTCTGAGCTGGGATGGTGCAGTGAGCTAAAAAACGGTGATGGATCAAGCCCTGATCTTTTGACTGGGTAGGAGTGTTCTGCTTAATTCAGATACTCTGTCTATCACCACCCCCTTTATGAATCGTTTTGGCCACCACAAGTGTGGAAGGGTATGCTCAGATGTGAGTCTCTTGCTCACTGCACCATCAGGATTCAAGCAAGCCGGGCCAAAGACGGCTGTAATGCCAGAAACCGGTCCCCGGAAGCTTGTTTCCTTTCCAGTAAAGAATTGGCTTGGTAGTTTAGTCTGCCCTGTTCCCATGATGCACTGGGCCAGGGTCAGACTAATTTGCATGTAGCCAGGTTCTGAGCTGGAATGGTGCAGTGATCTAAAAAACGGTGATGGATCAAGCCCTGATCTTTTGACTTGGTAGGAGTGTTCTGCTTAATTCAGATACTCTGTCTATCACCACCCCCTTTATGAATCGTTTTGGCCACCACAAGTGTGGGAGGGTATGCTCAGATGTGAGTCCCTTGCTCACTGCACCATCAGGATTCAAGCAAGCTGGGCCGAAGTCGGCTGTAATGCCAGAAACCGGTCCCCAGAAGCTTGTTTCCTTTCCAGTAAAGAATTGGCTTGGTAGTTTGGTCTGCCCTGTTCCCATGATGCACTGGGCCAGGGTCAGACTAATTTGCATGTAGCCAGGTTCTGAGCTGGGATGGTGCAGTGAGCTAAAAAACGGTGATGGATCAAGCCCTGATCTTTTGACTGGGTAGGAGTGTTCTGCTTAATTCAGATACTCTGTCTATCACCACCCCCTTTATGAATCGTTTTGGCCACCACAAGTGTGGAAGGGTATGCTCAGATGTGAGTCCCTTGCTCACTGCACCATCAGGATTCAAGCAAGCCGGGCCGAAGACGGCTGTAATGCCAGGAACCGGTCCCCGGAAGCTTGTTTCCTTTCCAGTAAAGAATTGGCTTGGTAGTTTGGTCTGCCCTGTTCCCATGATGCACTGGGCCAGGGTCAGACTAATTTGCATGTAGCCAGGTTCTGAGCTGGGATGGTGCAGTGAGCTAAAAAACGGTGATGGATCAAGCCCTGATCTTTTGACTGGGTAGGAGTGTTCTGCTTAATTCAGATACTCTGTCTATCACCACCCCCTTTATGAATCGTTTTGGCCACCACAAGTGTGAAAGGGTATGCTCAGATGTGAGTCCCTTGCTCACTGCACCATCAGGATTCAAGCAAGCCGGGCCGAAGACGGCTGTAATGCCAGAAACCGGTCCCCGGAAGCTTGTTTCCTTTCCAGTAAAGAATTGGCTTGGTAGTTTGGTCTGCCCTGTTCCCATGATGCACTGGGCCAGGGTCAGACTAATTTGCATGTAGCCAGGTTCTGAGCTGGGATGGTGCAGTGAGCTAAAAAACGGTGATGGATCAAGCCCTGATCTTTTGACTGGGTAGGAGTGCTCTGCTTAATTCAGATACTCTGTCTATCACCACCCCCTTTATGAATCGTTTTGGCCACCACAAGTGTGGAAGGGTATGCTCAGATGTGAGTCCCTTGCTCACTGCACCATCAGGATTCAAGCAAGCCAGGACGAAGACGGCTGTAATGCCAGAAACCGGTCCCCGGAAGCTTGTTTCCTTTCCAGTAAAGAATTGGCTTGGTAGTTTGGTCTGCCCTGTTCCCATGATGCACTGGGCCAGGGTCAGACTAATTTGCATGTAGCCAGGTTCTGAGCTGGGATGGTGCAGTGAGCTAAAAAAAACGGTGATGGATCAAGCCCTGATCTTTTGACTGGGTAGGAGTGTTCTGCTTAATTCAGATACTCTGTCTATCACCACCCCCTTTATGAATCGTGTTGGCCACCACAAGTGTGGAAGGGTATGCTCAGATGTGAGTCCCTTGCTCACTGCACCATCAGGATTGAAGCAAGCCGGGCCGAAGACGGCTGTAATGCCAGAAACCGGTCCCCGGAAGCTTGTTTCCTTTCCAGTAAAGAATTGGCTTGGTAGTTTGGTCTGCCCTGTTCCCATGATGCACTGGGCCAGGGTCAGACTAATTTGCATGTAGCCAGGTTCTGAGCTGGGATGGTGCAGTGAGCTAAAAAACGGTGATGGATCAAGCCCTGATCTTTTGACTGGGTAGGAGTGTTCTGCTTAATTCAGATACTCTGTCTATCACCACCCCCTTTATGAATCGTTTTGGCCACCACAAGTGTGGAAGGGTATGCTCAGATGTGAGTCCCTTGCTCACTGCACCATCAGGATTCAAGCAAGCCGGGCCGAAGACGGCTGTAATGCCAGAAACCGGTCCCCGGAAGCTTGTTTCCTTTCCAGTAAAGAATTGGCTTGGTAGTTTGGTCTGCCCTGTTCCCATGATGCACTGGGCCAGGGTCAGACTAATTTGCATGTAGCCAGGTTCTGAGCTGGGATGGTGCAGTGAGCTAAAAAACGGTGATGGATCAAACCCTGATCTTTTGACTGGGTAGGAGTGTTCTGCTTAATCCAGACACTCTGTCTATCACCACCCCCTTTATGAATCGTTTTGGCCACCACAAGTGTGGAAGGGTATGCTCAGATGTGAGTCCCTTGCTCACTGCACCATCAGGATTCAAGCAAGCCAGGCCGAAGACGGCTGTAATGCCAGAAACCGGTCCCCGGAAGCTTGTTTCCTTTCCAGTAAAGAATTGGCTTGGTAGTTTGGTCTGCCCTGTTCCCATGATGCACTGGGCCAGGGTCAGACTAATTTGCATGTAGCCAGGTTCTGAGCTGGGATGGTGCAGTGAGCTAAAAAACGGTGATGGATCAAGCCCTGATCTTTTGACTGGGTAGGAGTGTTCTGCTTAATTCCGATACTCTGTCTATCACCACCCCCTTTATGAATCGTTTTGGCCACCACAAGTGTGGAAGGGTATGCTCAGATGTGAGTCCCTTGCTCACTGCACCATCAGGATTCAAGCAAGCTGGGCTGAAGACGGCTGTAATGCCAGAAACCGGTCCCCGGAAGCTTGTTTCCTTTCCAGTAAAGAATTGGCTTGGTAGTTTGGTCTGCCCTGTTCCCATGATGCACTGGGCCAGGGTCAGACTAATTTGCATGTAGCCAGGTTCTGAGCTGGGATGGTGCAGTGAGCTAAAAAACGGTGATGGATCAAGCCCTGATCTTTTGACTGGGTAGGAGTGTTCTGCTTAATTCATATACTCTGTCTATCACCACCCCCTTTATGAATCGTTTTGGCCACCACAAGTGTGGAAGGGTATGCTCAGATGTGAGTCCCTTGCTCACTGCACCATCAGGATTCAAGCAAGCCGGGCCTAAGACGGCTGTAATGCCAGAAACCGGTCCCCGGAAGCTTGTTTCCTTTCCAGTAAAGAATTGGCTTGGTAGTTTGTCTGCCCTGTTCCCATGATGCACTGGGCCAGGGTCAGACTAATTTGCATGTAGCCAGGTTCTGAGCTGGGATGGTGCAGTGAGCTAAAAAACGGTGATGGATCAAGCCCTGATCTTTTGACTGGGTAGGAGTGTTCTGCTTAATTCAGATACTCTGTCTATCACCACCCCCTTTATGAATCGCAATGTCCAACTGGCACCAGTGAAGGGGCTCTTTATCGGAGATCTTTTGTTCCTTTGCTGTATGATGAAGTGGGGGTGTGTGGCCCGTGTGTGTGTAGATATTAAGTGGTGCAGTGGGTGCGTGAATGGTTAAAAAAGGTTGGCTATTCCAAGTACAATTATTTATTCTGGCTGGTAATCCACCTCGCTAAAATTGTAGAGTGGCAGTTCCCTGTATCGAGGGTGGTCAGTTGTTATACTGCTCTACTCTCTGGGTCAACATGTTTCTTGCCTTTAAGGTTAAAAAATACTGTGGCAATTCTTCAGGACAGAAAAAGTGTAAAAACAGTGAAGGTGTTGTGTAATATCTACACTGAATGGTACTTATAATGATATGTTACCAATAAGTAGTTACTATAGGTCAAGGAAGTCATGTAGTTGTTTGAAAAGTACCTCACTTCTTGGTGAGAGGGACCTCAACAGGGGTGGACAGGTAATGTAGGCGCCTTAATAGTAGGTACCTTGGGTCTCCAGGAGTCTCTGTCATCAGACCTACCCAAGCTGTTTGCCCCTGGACCACAATCCTCAATACTGGTCCCTTTCCAGAAGAACAGCCCCTTCGCTTTGCAGTCTATGACTGCCATGTCGACTTGGCAAGTGCACCCACTTGCCAGTCCCTAAACCTTCCCTTTTCTTCATATCAGACACCCCTATGGTAGGCCCAAGGGCAGGTTGCATTGTAAGTATAAGGTAGGACATGCCCTGGTGTGTGTAGCATGTCTAATAGTGAATTTTCACTATGGCAAGGCTAACTGTTCTCCATAGGCCAGAATGGGCAGTTAGATTATTATATTATATAATGCTAACTGACTCAGGGAACATGGTAGAAATTCGAATTGAGTATGCCTGAACTCAGAATGCTAAAATACACCTTTTAGTAAAGTTGGTTTTTACATTCTGTGTTTGAAAATGCCACTTTTAGAAAGTAGGTATTTTCTTGTCTAGGTTGTGTATTCCTTGTCTGGAGTTTGAGTGACAGGGCTGGGGATTCCAGGAGACAGCTCAGTAGTGAATAGGGAGATCTGCATCTAGATGGGAGGGAGGAGTTGCACTAGGGACCTGAATAGGGCTGTGCCTTCCCTCCACAATGCTCGCTCCACCCCCTGGGGTGCGGCTGATATATCTGCCCTGCACTGTGAAAGAAGAGAAGGAGTCCTATAAACAAAGTGCTCAAGAACTGGTTTGGACTAGGCACAGGCCTCTCTGCCTTCAGAGAACTAAGAGAAAAGTAGTATAAATATTGGGACTTAGACCTAAGGACTTTAGATCACTTCTGGGAACAAGACAAACCTTTTGCATGGAGAAGAACCAAGGAAGCTGCAAGAGTTTGGACTGCCCCTCTGCAAGTGTGCTGTTTGCTGGGTTGGCCTGCAGTGGTTTCTTCATTGCCCAGGAAAGGAGAAGGAACTTTTTAAGGACTTTCATCATCTTGCAGAATATTACTTCAAGGGCTTGAACTTGTGCTTGCCTGATGATGAAGGCTCAGGGACAAAATACTTCACCTCCGGCTCCCCTCTGAATTTCCTTGCTGGGAATTCTATCTGCAGAAGCCTGCATGTTGCTGGGAGCAGGAAGCGCGATGCAACGAGAAGAAGCATGAAGCCGGCGCAGCTGAAATCGTTGCATCGCCGGAGAAGCGTGCCGCCACCGGATCTCCCAGAAAGCGTGTCTTTGTCGAAGCTGCCAGCTGTCGCATCACCGGAGAAGCGTGACACCATCGAGAGTGTCGCCATCGCATCGCTGGAGAAGCGTGTCGCAGGGCCTGTCATGGCTCCAAAGTACAGAGACGTCACAAGGCTGCCAGTGCGCCTACGCATCTTCGTCGCATCAAGGGCGCCATCTTCTTGCATCGCACCAGGATTGTCACACCGCATCGAGGCACCATCTTGCACATCGCAACCAGGCCGCGACCCGAGAACCTGCGCATCATCCCCGCACCGTTAAGGATCACAAGGCATCCCCTACTCTGCGCAAGCATTGAGGCGCGGTGCATCATCTCCCCCGGAGCACAGAACCGACACATCTCCCCTTTTGCAAACCTTTTGTTCATTTTGCATTACGCCTCCAGGTACTTTTTTAAGAACTGTGTTGCATTTATCACCAACTTGAACTAAGCAACTTTTACCATCTTTAAGTCAATCTTAAGTACAGTATTGTGGATTTTTTGTCGTTTGTGGTCTTGTGTTAAGTCTATATAAAAAATACTTATTTTTATAAAACCTGTGTTGTGTCCATCTGTAGTGTTTTGATTGTATTACTGTGTATATTCAGAAATGCTTAACACACTGCCTCTTGGATAAGCCTGTCTGCTCGTGCCAAGCTACCAAGGGGGTGAGCAGGGGTTATCTAGGAGTGTAATCCCCTTATCCTGACTTAGAAGCAAGGGTCCCTATTTGGACAAAGGTGTAAACCATTGCCAACTAGAGACCCCCAGATCTAACAATAAGATTTATCCAACCACCGAGAAAATACAACAACATTTTTTCTCCCGACTTTGTAGGAAATGTTCTGCCTAAATCCTAGCAGAAAAACTGAGTAATAAAACATGTACAGACTTTTTCTAAAATAAATGTACAGCGCAAAAACAAGCCTGTTCAAGCAAAGGCAGCACACTAACTTTAAGAAATACACAGCAGGGGTATTCAGTGTATCAGAGAGGGTTGTACATTGTATCACCCAAAGGAGGTATTCAATATATCAAAGAGGGTCGTACATAGTATCAGCTGTAGGTGGTCAATGTATCAGAGAGGGTCATACATAATATCAGCTGCAGGATCTATTCAACGTATCAGAGAGGGTCATACATAGTAAAGTAAAGTAAAGTAAGTAGTAATCAACAGTAAGATCTATTCAATGTATCAAAAAGGGTCATGCGTAGTATCAGCCGTAGGAAGTATTCTATGTATCAGAGAGGGTGACACCTAGGGAAACAGCCTGAAGAACGTTTTTTTAACAACAAGTGGCCTTAACAACGACTCATCAAAAACTACCTGGAACTGAACCATGACCTCCTCAACGACTTCTTCATTAAACAACGAGGGGCCTTAACAACGACTCCGACCTTTAAACACGAACAAAAATGCAATTCATTTAAAAATCACTGAGAATGAAAACTATTTTTAATGAACAATCTTGAACAGAGAGACAGTTTTAATCTACATTGTGAGGACAGTAGATGACACTTTAGGATTGTTTTCAACTGGTGTTTTTATGCTGACGTGTATTTTATTTAAATCGAACTCTGGCATTTTGCACTATTTTGCACAGATTCTATAACTCAGTGCTCAGAAATTAACTAAGTTGATGTGGCCTGCTGCATCAAACAGCTACTGGAATATATATTAACAGTTTAAGAACAGACCACCCGGCACTTCCGCTTTCTTACTTTCTTTCACTCAATTCTTCTCTCTTTTCTACCAGATCTCCCCAGATCTAGGAACGCCTACTGTATGAGTATTTTCATGTTCGATGACAACATCCTAAAACAGCGCTGCCCAGTTCGCAAAGTGAAAATAGATTTTCCGTAACCAAACGTCAATAGCAGCAATATTTTTCTTTAATTTAAGTCTGGAGATTAATGGTTAGTAGCATTGTAGAAAATGTAATTAAAATCTGAGGTAAGCGTCTATGTGTAAATATTAGTATTATAAAAAGAAAAACGCTGTCAGAGTGGCATTTTCAGAGATAGGAGGTTTTCATTTCCACCAGTTTAAAAAATGGTTTACTGAAAGCGAGCGTTGAACTGTAGCAGGGCAGTATAGTGAACTGGGCCACCTGTCATTCAAGCAACATATTTTGTTTTGTAGATTTATATAGCATGGTAGATTTGGTTTGTACGTCAACAGATAATTTTTTTCGTGGTTTAGTAAGAAGTGGTTGAATACTTAGTTGTAAGGATTTGGTCGTTGATTAGCATTTGTGGTTTAGGAATTTGTGATTTAATTATACAACCTCATACATAGTATCAGCCATAGGATCTATTCAACATATCAGAGAGGGTCGTACATAGTATCAGCCGTAGGATCTATTTAGCGTATCAGAGAGGGTCGTACATTGTATCAGCCGTAGGATCTATTCAACATATCCGAGAGGGTCGTACATAGTATCAGCCGTAGGATCTATTCAACGTATCAGAGAGGGTCGTACATAGTATCAGCCGTAGGATCTATTCAACGTATCAGAGACGGTCGTACATAGTATCAGTCATAGGATCTATTCAACGTATATGAGAGGGTCATACATAGTATAAGCGGTAGGATCTATTCAACGTATCAGAGAGGGTCACGCATAGTGTCAGCCATAGAAGGAATGCAATGTATCAGGGGGTGATGCATAGTAAGAAGTATTCCGTTCATCAAAGAGGATCAGGTGGGCACATGAAGAATTCAGTTCTGGGGCCTGTGAGGAAGAAACAAAAGAGAGCATGAAGACACTTCTCAGCCTAATTTTGGGGTATGTCAGGAGCTTATTACAACATTATACAGCTTGTTCTTTGACAATTAATTTAAGCATTGTGTGATAGGAGGGCCCAACTACTCTTTAAACACCATACCCCTAAAAGGCTTTAAACGTATTTAATTGAATTCTTAACTTTGTGTTCTTGTAGGCTTTACAAAGTTAGGAAGGAGTATGACAACAATAGAAACACCGTTCCCTGTCTTCAGGCTCTACTGTTCCATAGTCTGTGTAACTGAACCTGTGTAATTAGACTACTTGTTCTCCAGGCGAAATTCCCCCTTCCCTGGAGTTTGAAAGGACTCTGGGGCATATTAGCAACAAATAGCGATAATTATCGCTAAATGAGCTTAGCAATTTTTTTTTTTATCGCCGGATTTTTTCGCAGAGATAACGTGCTATTAGCAACATTTATCTCAAATGCGATAAAATATCCGACGATAGCGGCTCAATGCATGAATATCGCTGGAAAACCAGCGATATTCAGGCATTATCGCCAATAGGGTCTTAACCTGAATATCCACCTCCCATCGGATATACAGGTTAAGAACTGGTCTGAGCAGGCGTTAGGTTTTGGCGATATTCTCGCTTAGCGCAAATTTTTCAATCGCTTCTCCTGCGTTGATAATAGGTGATAGCGATGTTAGCGACTGCTTTCAGTCGCTAACAGGTTGGGTACGCTCACTTTGCATGTCATTAGCGATACATATCGCTGACATGCAAAGCGGGCTTCAAACCGGTCCCTATCGCCTACAAGCTGTCGCTAACTGCTGTTAGAGACAGCTTGCTAATAGGGCGATATTATTATCACCGCTTTAGCAGGAAAAAGTCCAGCTAAAGCGGCAATAATGCCCTAGTCTGTAACCTGAATGTTCTCAATGATTTTTCTGGCATTACATTTTTTTAAATATCGGCCCCCCATGGCCTTCATATTCTTTCGAATACTGATGTACGCACAAGACGGAAAAGCAAAAAATTGTGTATCCACAAGCACTCGAATAAATAAATAGAATTAAAGCAGCATTCATCCGATCGCCAGGAAACTTTGGAAAGTTGTTGAGTACACACCGGCAAAGCTTTCTGGAATAAATTTTGTTTAAATATCGCCCCCCGCCCCAGGGTCTTCATAATCTTTCGAATACTGATGTACGCACCAGACGGAAAAGCAAAAAATCGTGTATCCATAAGCACTCGAATAAATAAATAGAATTAATACGGCACTTTGAAATGTTTTCCATATTAAAATTAATACGTTTCAATAAAAATGACACAATGTAAATTGAATGTTATCATAACGAGTTTCCTTGAATTTCCTTTCTTCGGAGATCGCAGCAACGCGCGACGGGTAAGCTAGTAGTATATATACTCTACACATGCATAGGATCTTATCCTAAATATTGCTGAAAAAATGTTTTCCTCATTGTAGTCAGTGGTGTAACAAAGGTGGGTGGTGACCCTTCAAGGCACCCTGAGGGCCCCCGTGCCCAGCCCCCTCTGCCCCATGTTCAAGTTCCTAACCACTGCAAGCAAAGCCTGTGAATCAATAGTCATTTCTGTGGTGACAAAGTCATCTTCAAGGAGCCCAACATGCAGAGAGGCAGAGGGTGCACTAGAAGCGTTTTCCTGTGTTATTAATATACACAATGGGAGTTGTGGGAGTGACACTCAGTGTCCCTGGCAACATATAACTTGAATCAATGCAGCCCCTGAGAAGAGAGTCTTTAGGGGGTTGCAAGGGATGTACTTATGGCCATGCAATCCATTCAACAAGCCGGGAAGAGTAAACTCACCGACTGACTATTGTTTTACAGCATCCGACAACTTGGTGTTGTCATCATCACTGTCTTCATCACTAAATTAAAACTGGATTTCCCTTCTCTTCTTCCTATTTTCAATTTCCTTGTATTGTAATTTTACTTGGTATAATGCTACCCACATGAAACTGGAGCAGAAACCCTGTTTGATGGCATGACCTAGGAGCTAGGTGGCCTGGGTTCAAATCCCAGCTACCAGTTCACCAAAGTTTGTGATCCTGGGAAAATGAATGGACCTCACTGTACATTTGTTTCATTCTCTCTGAAAACTGGTGATGCCAAAGGTGATTCAGGTTGAGGCCCTTAGGGCATAAATACCCGTCTCCTTCCAGGAAAAGGGGCAGAGTTTGGGCCTCTTTTAGAAATATTTGGAGAACATGGGGCCAGATCATGATTTTTACAACATAGGGCTTGATTTGGATCTTGTCAGACGGGTTACTCCATCAAAATGGCGATGAATATCTGGTCCACGAAATAAAAATCCCACTATATTCTATGGGATTCATATTTCGACGGACGGGATCTGCCACCGTTGTGACTGAGTAACCCGTCCACCAGGATCTAAGTCAGACCCATAGCTTTTCAATACAATTAGCTAGTAATGCATGGGCTTTCCAGATTATTCTGAGAGGGAAGACGTATCTGCCACAATACCCTAAAGCATTACTTTTCAGCATCAGCAAATCATTTATGTGCACATGAAGCACTTGGATTTATAATTTTGTCACGCAGCGCAGCAATACAACTTGATGTGTCACGCTGCATGAAAGTTGAGAGGGCAGGAATGCCCCATATATATCAAATTATGGCACATTCCTGTCCTCTGCTTGGACTGGCGCACTCAGTGCATTCTCTGTTGCAGGCAAGATTGTTTTTTTTGTGTAGAAACCACAAAGGCTTTTTACCCCTTTCTAAGTGTATCGCAGACTGCAGCATGCTTAGGAAGAGGAAACAAGGAGGAGAAATTAAGATATTTCTCCTCGTTGCACATCCCCTGTGAACGAGTAGTATTTTGATTCATTCCTAAGTTTTCCAGTCTTCCTAAATCTGGGAATGCAGCAAAATCCATAGGTGGATGCGTGAGAACCATCCATGTAACGCTGTTATATTCCTGAGTTAGGCTCATGGGGCGAAGCAGCTTATTTCTCTCATTGTTCCCACAAATAAAATTTCTAGCTGTGACCTTTTCTATATATTTGCGTGCGTGACAATGTTGGATTACTTTCCCTGAAACTAAACTTGTTTACACATCTAGCTTCGCACGACATTATCACAATACCCTGAACATCATGTACAAGGTCTCTTTTTTTCCTACGTACAAATGTCATCTTTATCTTCATCCATGGGGCGAAAGGGCTATCCACATATCCATAACATCACTAATCTATACACACATTGCAAGACGGCTTTCTATTAGCAAAGATGAGCATCCCGATAGATTAGCAGAGGAGACACTTCCACTGACACTGAGGGTCCTTGCGACCTGAGAAATCACCACGCAGTAGTCTGACAATGTGTGACCAAGACGAGGTCCTTAATCCTATCCCATCAGGTAATGGGATTGGATTGTCACTTGGGGGGATTCTTGGCTCTACACCTAAGCAAACTCTAGGTACACTTAGAGTAGGGTTTGCATCATAGGAGTACACTCGATTACTGCCGGTTTATAGGCCTGCATATATGCATTGTTTTAGCGCTATAATAGAACTATATTTACTATTCACACTTTTGGTGCTTGTAATCACTTTTATCTGCTTCTGTCTATTAGTGAGCTACCTGGTGTTATGTTATATAACTTAATTTACTATTTCTAAACAAAGTATACTTAAAATCCACAAACATAAGAAATTCAAAAGTTTTGATGGTAACTTAAAGTTAATTTGCACCCCGCCCAAACAGTACTATAAATCACAGACCTTTGTAAACAGTGTTGTGAACTTGCTAGCCAGACTACAGTCTACTAGTGACAGCCACACGTGCCCGCATGTTATTATTCTCATACACACACTGCCCACCGGGGTACCCATCAGGGAGATCTGTCCTCAGTGTGAGGCTGGTGCTGAGCCTTACTCTGTGCTGATCCACTGAGGTTGAACCATTAACTTATAGTCTTTGTACATCCTTACTCTGCCCTCAGTGGATACATTTGGAGTCAGGTTGCAGTGTCCTTATTATTAGAGGCTGCTGATGCTCTGCCTCCTGCCTCCCCCTCAGTTACAGTCACAGATGTAAAGACAAACATTACAGTCAGAGTTCGCCCCTAAGTGAATTCCTCATGACATACGTACAGAACATTGTCAGAGGACGGGCTAGCCATTTAGCTCAGTCTGTAAACCTATCCCCAAATCCAGTATCCCTAAGCCCACACATGATAGGACATAGAATGTTGTATACCAGGTCTCAGCAGTTATAAGGCCTTTTCTGGTGCAGTTCAGCTCTCTCCTGTTCACACAACACAGCTTCACAACTTGCTGCACTGCCTCAACTGTCAGTAAATCTAGGCCAGAATGTTTTCCAGGAAGAGTAGGCTTCCAGTATACATTGTATGCAAAAGAGCATGCACACGTTTGTGCACTATAGCGCAAAGGTTGTGCAGTGCACTAGGCAGACTTGAGCTTCAATGCAGAGGTGGACAGCAGTCGTAGGCCATTTTAAAATAATACTTTGACTGCTCTGTTACGCTTTGCTAAAGCTAATGTATCACCCCCCCCCCCCCAGAGTGGTCTATCGCCTCAGTCATTCTTTCCATTAGTGTGATTCTGTTTTTTTGGGGGGGGTTTGTATGCGGCTGAAGGTAGTATAGATATTTCAGTGAGGTGAAAAGCGTGATGTTTACAATTGCTTACCTTTACAGGTGGTCGTATCCTGCCTGATCTCCATGCATTAATACCTGCAAACAAAAGAGACAGTATTAAGACACCTTCAGAAGATACATACCTTTATTGTATTGAGATGGACAGTCTTACTCTGACTTTTGTTCTGTGGCATTTATTTTGTTTGTTTCCTCCTTTGTATTTGTTATATTGTTTCTCTTATATAATATGGTATTGTATTCTTGCAGACAATGAAAGAAGGCTTGTATATCACATGTCACTGAATAGGTGTGAATTCAATAAGTGGATGAACTGTGGACTGAATTCTCCTAGGACCCTTGATCATGGGCTTCTATCACAATCAGGATCAAGTGATCCAACTACCCTATAGAAGTGATCCAACTTTGAGGTGGGATACTTCTCAGTGAAGGTGCAACCTTGTGGAACACCTCACCTCTTAATGTACAGCTGGTGCAGTCGTCTCTCTGCTCCCCCACAGCAGAGACCCAACTGTAAGGCCCTATGCTTCTCAGGGAAGGTTGTCATCTTGTGGAAGATCTCACCTTTGAGCGCACACTTGGTGCCATTTATTTATTAGTTTCCAAAGATCTTAATTCAGGCCTGGTAATATTTAGCTCTTCCTATAAACAGTCCCTCTTTTTATTCCTACAGCACCAAAAGGCCTTTGGAGAGTTAATTTAAATATATTGTTACTAGAAGCACAACTTTGACAACCAGGAAATGACATTTGCTAAAACTATTCTACAATCGATAAGGGAGAGTATCTTATCAGGTCAGTTCATAGGATTCTGTTTTGTCAGCTTAGATATCCATGACAGATTAATCCAGAACCCAGGCCTTACTAACCGTCCACTGGATCGTGTTGTACTTACAGAGGTGACCTAATTAAGGCGGTGTCAAGAAATAACATTTATCTAAGCAATCAGAAACACCATTCTCTTTTGAGAGACACTGTAATTTGTCTTACCATGTAAGTCTGCGCTGCATCAGGGGACTGCGCCTGGGGAAACAAAGATGAGAAGTGGTTACCAAGTGACTAGATGAAGAGAGAGCAGCCTTACCCCACCTCTGGTCACCAGGTGACTCGATGAAGAGAGAGCAGCCATACCACACCTCTGGTCACCAGGTGACTCGATGAAGAGAGATCAGCTATACCCCACCTCTGGTCACCAGGTGACTAGATGAAGAGAGAGCAGCCATACCCCACCTCTGGTCACCAGGTGACTAGATGAAGAGAGAGTAGCCATACCCCACCTCTGGTCACCAGGTGACTAGTTGAAGAGAGAGTAGCCATACCCCACCCCTGGTCACCAAGTGACTAGATGAAGAGAGAGCAGCCATACCACACCTCTGGTCACCAGGTGACTCGATGAAGAGAGAGCAGCCATACCACACCTCTGGTCACCAGGTGACTCGATGAAGAGAGATCAGCCATACCCCACCTCTGGTCACCAGGTGACTAGAGGAAGAGAGAGCCGCATACCCCACCCCTGGTGACTAGATGAAGAGAGAGAGCCGCCATACCCCACCCCTGGTCACCTGGCTGGCACAGAGGTGAGCACAAAGTAGAAACGCACCCTGATCTTAGTTAAAGACCCAGAAACATCTCATGTTTGTTCCGTCACTGGGTCCAGACTCACCATGCATGTGTGAGATGATTCCTGCACAACCAGGGATACTGTTCACTCAACAATAACCAAGTTGCATTTTTATCAGCAGGTGAAAATAATGTGTTAACAGATTAAATACACAATTACTGAAGGCCATACTTCCCAATTCATAAAGGAAACAGTGGTCTAGTAAATGTAAATGCTAATATTGAATTAACACTAGAAGGTGAGGGAATATACTGGAAATGTGTAGAAGATGTTTTGCGTCCTATTCTTTGAGGATAGTATCACACTACTAGAATATCTTCCAATTTTAATTCCCAGACAACTCCATATTCCTTTATCACACACACGTCCTCACTCATATGACGCACAATTCTTCTTTCATGCGTGTGTGAACACTCTCCTTTCTTGGTCTAATCACTATGTACTTCTGATCCTACCTTCCTCTACAGCCGCCAAGGTACCTTAGGTCTGCCATGTAGTGCAGCTCATCATGTTCTACAACACAAATACCAAACACCACAAACCCGCCAATGCAGAATGAAATAGACATACACACTTCAGCTAACTGTGGACACCGAAAAGCATCTCCCACTGAACAATATTCATTATTGGACATCTTTCCTACAATGATTATAGTTCCCTTTCTGAATCTGAACACGGTTGACAGACCCCAACAAAGCTTTATTCTTTCAAGATGCTTCAACTCAACAGCAACGCCCTCGGACCAGGTCAACATACATCTTAGAACCATCCAAATACAATGCATTGAAACATGTCACACGATCAAATGCACAACATTGTATCACAGAAATGTACCTTCCTATCAAAGTGTTCTTGCAGACAAACACTGAACCACCAGCCATCCAACTCAATGAACTCAACAAAATGGTAGAGCCATTTGAACACCTGTCTATAGAGAAAGCACTCTACAAATCTGTTAGGCTGGCTCCTTTTGCCTCGGCCTGTGTTAAGAGCACATGTGGTGTCCCTCAAGGTTCATCTCTTTCCCCCACCTGTTTAACATTTACATCAGCCCCTTGATTCATGCTCTGCAATCCAGGGGAGTGAAGGTGCACAATTACGCTGACGACATGCAGCTGATCTTGCCAATTGACGAGACGGAGGAGTCTAAGGATATCTTCCAACGTACAATGCTCTTCATTAAAGGCTGAATAAGTCATAACTATCTCATCATCATCATCCTAATTCGATCATGTTAAAAATGAGCATAAAAGCACATATAACTACATCAATAAACAGATGTTATTACAAAATATTTTCTTTTAAAATTACAAATGTTTCTTCACAGTCCTGGAATAAGATGAGAATGCATACAAAAATATAATAAGTAAAACATTTCATCTTGCGGGTCTTGTTACATTATGATTATTGATCATACTCAGTGGGCTACATGTCATCCCCTTCCTTTTCCTCATGCAAGCCCATAAGAATGTTGCTACAGAGTAGCAAACCAAAGGGTCGGGCAATGTTTTTAGAAAGAATAGTGCTACCGGACACTGCTTAAAGCCCATTTTCTTTAAAATTGGTTTCAAATAGGCGTTCCTTTTGCTCTCATAGAGCCCGCAGAACAAAACCAAGTGCATTTCAGTTTGGGGTGATAGATTGTGAGACGGGCACATGCTTAGATTGGAGTGGTTATAGGTTTTTTCAGGATAGTCCAGCATCAGAGGAATCAAATTAGTGCGGAATCTTAACAGTATAAATCTCTGTTGCGCACGGTTTACGTTGGCTAGGTAGGAGAAATCTCCCTCCATTAGTGGTGGATTAAGGTAATAAACCCGTACTGCGTTTTTCTCTTTATAATGTTCCCTACGCTTATATTCAGCCAACAACATAAACATGGCAATAGCTTTCTGCTTGGACACCTGCTTACAAACTAGGGGATCTTTAAGGAGTTCGTGGAGGCCTATCTCTTTTAAAACTGTCTCCACGTGACTTAGCCACTTAGATCTTTTCCAATTATCCATCTCTAGGCAACTCTTAACCCCTTCCCTGCTCATGACGAGCTCAGCTCGTCATGAGTTGTGCCGCTCGCACGCTCATGACGAGCTGAGCTCGTCATGTAACGCGGCTTTTTAAAAAAAGACGCGCAGCGCGAAAAAAGCCGCCGCACGCATGTGGTTAATTACCATTTGTGTCAGAGGTACTGTGTCTCTCCTCCAAATAGAGTGCCTTAAGAGGAGTGGGGATAATTGTATATAATCTGATATGTAAGGAAGGGTCAATACCGTGTGTACGATCCCTTTCATGAAAGACAAAGGGAGGCCCACTACAGATTTAAAAACATGTTTTCGATATTTTGTAGTGGTGTTGATGCGACCGTGCCCTAGACCCTGGCTCCATAGGTCATGGCTGCCTTTACTCTAGCCTGGTATATGTTTTTTATTGGCAATAGGGGTTTGGCGCCCAATGTCTTTGCAAAAGATTTTACGGCAGTAATACCCCTCTCCTTCACCAGCCTCCTTCCTTCCATCAGTTTTGCCCAAGACAGATGTTTGTCAAAAAGAATACCTAAATAGGGAAAAGAGTCTCCAACCTCAATTTTTCCTGCGTCCATGCTAAAGTGTGGGACTTTGTCTCTTTTTGTACCCCCAGCTATAATTATAAAGGACTTCGATTGGTTTACTTTTAGTTGTAATGAGTCTCAAATTAAACTCGGATACAACTGAGATAGTTATTTTTAATAATAGACTCGATCAGTGGATGCCAGAACACTGGCCAGCTGCACAGGGCCTTCCACCTACCCCTAAAAATTCATTTAAATGTTTAGGAATTAAAAATGACGCCAAGCTATCTATACATGAACAGATCAACCTAGTTACCTTCTCTTGCATTTACTACCTGAGGACTTTTAAGAAAATTAGGAAATTCTTTACCAGGGAAGCAAGTACGGTGGTCATGCTTTTATTGATCATGTCCAGGCTAGATTACGCTAACGCCATCTACTTAGGGCTCCCCACATATCAGACCCATAGGCGGCAGTTAATTCAAAACCAAGCCTCCAGGCTGGTCCTTCAGCAACCATGACACTGCCACATTAAACCACTTCAGAAGCAATTACATTTTTTTCCAGTGACTCTGCGGTCCATGTTTAAGACAGGTTGCATGATCTTCAACGCCCTCTGTGAGAAAGGCCATAAATTCATATCTGCTAAGATCTCTAGGTATCTACCCAAACGGAATCTCAGATCTCACTCAATGTCTATGACCTCGATTCCAAGATTCAAGCGTACGAGAACGGGTGGCTCCCCGTTTCTCGGTCCTTGGCCCCACTCTATGGAATTCGCTGCCAATGGACATCAGATTTACTCCTGAATACACCAACTTCAGGCAAAAACTGAAACCATGGCTGTTCACTCCAGCATACTGCTAGTAGCTCTCAGGAAGTTTCTCCCTCCCCTCCAGCGCCAAGAGACCTTTCGGTATACGTACGCTTAACAAATTTTCCAAACATAAACATATGCTTGACAGGGAGAAGCTTATTATACTTTCAAATTAGCAAATACAATCAATTAAAGTAGATGTTTAACAAATACTAACTAAATATGCAACCACATACATAACATACAACTGATAGAAATTCAAAAACTCTACAAACACTTTCCAAAGTTATGAAAGCACGATAGTGCTAACCTACTACTAATTATAACTAGGGCTGGGCGTAGTTCGCGAAGTAGTGCTACGCGAAGCTACGCAAAGTGCACTTCGCACTACACGAGCTACGCGTAGCTCTACGCGAACTGCAGCATGTTCGCACTGTGCAAGGTGCCGTTTTCAATGATTGCACAGTGCAGACAGGCATCCGGCACTGCAATAATTGAAAACAGCATCTTGCACAGTGCGAGCTGTGGTTTTCTGCCGCTCTAGGAGATTTTTACTCGTGCGGCAGCTTTCTCAACACCGACTGGTAGTTACTCATCGCGAGCGGTCGCGAGCATACGAGACCACTCGCAATGAGAAACCTGACCTCCCCACGTTGAGTATCCCACGTTCGAGGAAAAACTCTCGCCAGGATGTCATTTTGCTTGCTCGCAGTCGTCAACTTGGTGTTGAGGACCACGAGCAAGCAAAAAATTACCGATACACTAAGCTACGCGTGTTCGCACTGCGCTACGTGCAGTTCGCGTAGTGCGAAGTTGCGCAAACTTCGCAAAATATGCGAGCGTAGCGTAGTGCTTTGCCCAGGCCTAATAATAACTTGTTGATATGTAGCCTTTCACACCACATTTCTGCTGCTTCATTTCACTGTAAATATCAGGTGTTACCATTGATGCTGCCATGGGACATGGATCAGAAATATGCATTTTCAAGCCCAACTCCCTACCATAGTAAGTTGGAAAGGCGCTTTAGTCTACCGTCCGCCTGGACCAAAAAAAGAGTTTAGTCAAAGCCAACTGGAATATATTGTGCCCCTTGTGCTTGCAGCACAACGGTTCCTCTTGTTGGGAGACTTCAATTACCATGGGAAGATTCCTTTGATTCAGAGACTAGTCAACTAGTTTCCAATCTAGCAACACTTGGTCTATTCCAACAAGTTTACAGTGCAACTATTGTCGCAGCTCAAACTCTGGACCTCATTTTTACCAACTTCTCACGATTCATTTTCAAACCACCCAAATCTTTATTCTGGAGAGACAACTCACTCATCTGTTCTCAGATTCCCAAGTATAATGAGACATGAAAAACAAGTACATGTTATAAAAATATGTCTAGACAGTGGTGGAAAATCACCCCTGATTCTGTGGCTAAGGTGCTGAAGTTTAATGTCCCATCAGATGACTTAGAAGTAGATCAAGCACTTTCTGACTACAACAGAGCTCTGAGGTCAGAAGTTGATAAAATAGCCCCCGTCAAACCTTTACGACAATCGGATACATAGACCCCATGCACCTTGGTACTCGACAGAATAAAAAACAGAGAACGCCTCTTGTAAGAGGTTAGAAAGACAATGGTGTCAGACTAATAATGTATCCAATAGGGGGGCTTATAAAGTATCCTTAAACCTTTACCATCTCAACTTCAAGATAGCCCGTAAATTGCTTATGTCAAACCAAATTGCAGAGGCACAAACTCTTCCAAAGCCCTTTTTAATGTGCTTAATACTTTTATAAATTTTAAAGCATGCTCCCAAGAAATACATTCTTCACAAACACTTTGTGACTCCTTTACTTGGTGCACCTCCCCCTAATTGTGCTACCAGTGCAAGCAAATTTTAATGCTCTACACCAGAGACAAATCAGAAACTCCTTGTCTCGATTTAGTCAGGCTCTCCCTTAGATGTCTGCCCCCTCCCAGAATAGTGGCTGACCTTACCTATCTGCTTGCACCTTCAATTTGTTTCCTGTTCAATCTATCTATCAATACAGGACTATTCCATTGGACTGGAAGGTAGCTCAGGCAGAGGCAAAACAAATGCCTCCGCAGCCACCGCAGAGCGCCGGGGCCAGGCTTACTCATACTGGAGGGGGGTCCTCAGCCCTTCTGATGTGAGGGCCCATTCAGCATATCTTGCATGGGAGCCCCCTCACATTTTATTATGCCACTGAGTTCAGGTCAGACCCAGGAAAAAAAGCTAATTTGTCATTGACGAATCTTGACAGTTACTGCTCCCTTTAAATGGGAAAATATTGGTGAAGCATATAAATAAACTACTTATAAAATACCTGGAGGAAAATAGTATCCTAGACTCATCAAAGTCCGGCTTCAGGGCATCACATAGCAGAGACAGTTCAGGTAGTGGTCACTGACCACATCATACACTCTCTCGATGCTAATATACCATCTATGCTGGTGCTGTGGACTTGTCTCCAGCGTTTGAAATGGCATGTCATCCCAAGTAACTTTGGAGGCTTCATGAGATAGGTATCCATGGAGGAGCGGTACAGTGGCTTTCAGATTTTCTTCCCGACAGGACCCAAACGGGTATTCTAGGCTCCTATAAATCTTGTCCCATGACGTTAGATGGGGGGTTCCCCAGGGCTCAAGTCTTAGTCCTAAACTTTTTAACATCTATGTTGCCCTCCTTGCCAAAATTGTCAGAGCCTTTGGCTTTGAAATTATATCATATGTGGATGATACACAGCTTCTCATCTCCCTAGATAAAAATCTGGCCAAAACTAAATAATCTTTCTCTGCCGGGATGAAGGGTATTGCCATCTAGATGACCAAAAACTGTCTCCAGCTGAACCTGCAAAAACATAGGTTACGCTGTTTGGGAAGGCCCAACAGCTCTGGAATTATAATTGGTGGCCTTCATAACTTGGTATGTCCCCTTTATCTAAACTAGTAGTTAAAAACTTGGGAGTCCGGATAGATCAATCTGTCACCATGAAAGATCAGATGGTGTCCACTGTAGGCTCATGCTTCCGCATGATGCGTTTGCTGAGAAGGGCCTTTCCTTTATTACCACTTAGAGCATGAAAAAGTTTAGTCCAGGAATTGGTCATCAGCTGACTGGATTATGGTAATAAACCCTTGGCCTCGGTAGATGAGTTGTTGCTATCTAAACTTTAGGTGGTGCAGAACACTGCCGACATCTCATCTGCAATTCTCCCTCTAGAGCAGTTCCCCCCCCCCCCACATGCTTTACATTGGTTACCTGTGAAGAACAGAGTTATCTTTAAGTTTTTCTGCTTAGCTCACAAAGTTCTATTTGGTAAAGGGCCTACCTATCTATCTTCAAACCTTACTCGCTACTCCCCCTCAAGACTTAAGATTTTGCAATAAAGCTTTGCTCACGGTTCCTAAGGTCAGAAAGTCCTGGTCAGGGTGCAGGTCGTTTTTTTTCCCCAGAACCTTGTAAATGGAATAAGCTGCCTCTTCAAATGAGAAGTGGCAAGGATCATCTCCAATTCAGTAAATTATTTAAGATCAACCTATTCTAACTGTGTTAGTTTCTGCTTGGCTCCTAGCATTCCAGTCGAGATACCCCTCCAGGAGTGATTTGGGCAAATAATAAATTATAATAATGTAACATTGTGAGAAAGTGCCCACTTTCTTGCATGGTATGCCCCCACTTTTTGCTGAGTTGCTGATGTTCTTTGACTGAGTTTGCTCTGGGCTCCTGCCAATCAGGTACCCAGAGCCTATCAGCCTGATTAATTAAAAACGGGATTTGCGAGTCTCAAATAGCGATAAATTGCGAATCGCTATTGAGAAAGCGCAAATCTGAATTCATGAAGATTACCGATAAAAAAATGCGATTCGCACGCGGGCGCAAAATCCGTTTGCGATTAAAGATAATCGCAGAATAATCGCTATTTCCGGCTACCCGCGTCGGGATTGCGATTCGCAAACTCGCGAGATCGGGAAAACGGGAAGTCGCATTTCGAGCACAGTGATGACATCACAACCAGGAAGCAGGCAGTTCCCACCCCCATTCACCACAGTGAGGCAGACCTGGAGGGAGCAAGTGGGAGAGCTGCTGCTATTCTGGTGATTTGTAAACTGCAACTACTCTGCTGCCATGTCAGAGGAACCTGTTCCTGGCGCCAGCAACAACACAGGGCGGAAGAGGAAGCTCAAATTCTCTGAGCAGGAGCTCGAACATTTGATTGAAGGGGTGGTGGCCAACCACGAAAAATTCTTTGGCAAAGACTCCAGGAAGGTCCCGGAGCAAGAAAAAAGGAGGATCTGGCAGGGAATAGCCTCCACTGTCAACTCCGTGGGTGTGGCCGATAGGTCACTTGAGGAGCTGAAGAAAAGATGGTATGACCTCCGAGGTCGTGCCAAGGAGAGGGTGGCGGAGCGCCTTGGAGAGTCATCGGGCACTGGAGGTGGCGGACCTACAGTCCCTCCTAACACACCCTTGGAGGACCAGGTGGAGAACACCCTTGAGAGGGAGGCGTGCGTTGGCGTCACACGTCTGGACTCCTCCCGCCCCACCCAAGACACCCAAGGTAAGTGGCATGCGACTGCGACCCTGTCCCCTATGACTGTCCCTGACCAAATAGGCTCCCATAATGTCCCTTAGTCATGCCATTGTTGCACATCTGGCAATGCCCTGAAGCATTGTGGGAGATGTAGTGTGGCCACAATGTAGTAGTACCACAATGCAGCCAGACAGGTCCCAAAGTACGCAAATCCACAGCCATTCAGGGAATGTCACCCAGCATGCATGTAACAACTGCACGTCTGACAGACACATGCAACTAATGATTGTCCACTTACCCTCACAGGTGGCGCTGAAAGCAGCGACAGTGAAAGGCTGCAAATTGATGAGGAGGCCCAGGAGGAGGATTTTCCACCACAAACCCAGGCACCAGCCCCTGCCGCTGCTACAACACCAGCAGCCAGGCCCCCCACCATTGTGCCCCCTGCATCTGGCGGACCACCGACAGTCACAGCCAGGCCCCCCACCATTGTGCCCCCTGCATCTGGCGGACCACCGACAGCCACAGCCAGGCCCGCCACTATTGTGCCTCCAGTCCCTGCCGCACCAGCAACGCCTGCTGTGACACCAGCAGCAGCTGGTGCTACAACATCTGGGCCTGCGACAGCGCCAACACAGCGGCCAGCCACAGTGACAGGCCAGCAGAGCAGGCGTGGGAGGTCTCGCCAGCACACCACTGCTGCAATCAGCAGGAGGGGCAATGGACAGAGTCTTGCTTGTGTGAGCGTCGAAAGACGCATGTTGAGAATACATCAGCGCCAGGCACGGCAGCAAGGTGCCATTCAGCTGCAGCGCCACAAGATTGGGCGCAATGTGGCCGGAGTGGGAGACCGCATGGACCGCATGACGGCGGCCATGGCAGGTATGGGGGACCGCATGGACAACATGACTGCAGCCATGGCAGGTGTGGGGGAGGGAATGGCCCGCATGACTGCAGCCATGGAGGCCAACACCGCTGCGATGACTAAGCAGCGCAGTGCAGCACGCCGGCGCCACCACCAGCTCATGAGCCGGCTGGCCTCCTACAGCAGGTCCAATTATGTGGCAGCGAATGCCACTTCACAGTTGTCGCGGCGGTCACTAGTACAGCAGCACCAACTCGTACAGTGCTGTGAGGACATGACCAGGGTCCTGGAGCACCTCACCAGGGCGGTTACGGCACTACACCCTCCTGCTCTACCTGCCACTGTTGGGGGTGATGATGGCAGTGAGGGGGCATCCAGCATCAGCAGCCACTCTGCCACACTAGTCCCGCCACTCAGGCGCAGCACCAGGGCAACTCCAGGTACAGGTGCCCCGGAAGAGGAAGAGCCTCAGAGGCGCTTGGGCGGAACGCGCGTGAGGCGCAATTGACTCATTTAGACAATTACAGGCACAGGCTGACTATAAGCCTGCCCTGTCCTTTGACACTGCAGTATGAAGTAATATTGTTAGTAGAAAATAGTTGTACTGGTGACATTTTTTGTGAATGAAACAAATATATTTATTTTGCAGCACACATTAGCGTTGTGTCATCATTACATTTTGCATGCAATTGTGATTTGTGGGGTGAGGGAAGAGGGTGGCCTAGAAACTGTTCACTGTGATGTGGTTGCGACGTCTGTGGCCTTCAGCTGGGTTCTCCCTGCGTGCATGGTGCGCATGTGCAGGTGGCCGGTCGTCCCCTTCAGATTCACTGCCAGAGATGTCGATAGGTATCCGGCGCTTGGTTGCAATGTTATGTAGTATTGCGCAGACAGCCACAATGCGGCAGCACACTGCAGGACTGTAATACATGGCCCCACCTGTCTTGTGCAGTATGCGGAACCTGCTCTTGAGCAGCCCAAATGTCCTTTCTATACAATTCCTTGTCCGAATATGTGCAACATTGTAGCGCTGTTGCTGGGGTGTAGCAGGGTTGAGGTATGGGGTGAGGAGGTAATCACGGAGGGCGTAGCCACTGTCACCTGAATGAGAGGAGAAGAGGGTGAGTGCCTGTGCTGCGCTGCTACTTCATAGCAATGTGACATTGTCGACAAAGTGTACTTACCAAGTAGGTGTCCTTCCCCAAACTCTCCCCTGAGCAGTCGTGTGTGGAGGCCGCTGTGCCGGAATATGAAGGAGTCATGGGTACTCCCTGGGTACTGGGCCACAATGTCAGTGATGTAAGTCTTGGCATTGCAAACCATCTGTATGTTGAGGGAGTGGTACGACTTACGATTGCGGAACATATACTCCGTGGAAAGTGGTGGGCAGATGGCGACGTGGGTACAGTCTATGCATCCGAGTACATTGGGAAAATGGGCTACATTGTAAAATTGTAGCTTTGTCAAGTCCAATTCCTGTTGGCTCGTGGGAAATGTGATGTGACGGTGTAGCTGGGTGAGCATGGCGTCAACGAAAGTGCGGAGGCAGCGTGACATGGTGGGCTGGGATATCCCCCCAGCAGCCACTACTATCCCCTGGAAACTCCTGGAGGCCAGGAGGTGCAGGCTACACAATACCTGCACATGTGTAGGCACCGCATTGGTTCGCCTTGTTGGGTGCTGCATCAGGGGGTCAAGGTCATGTATCAGCTGGATTATCATTTCCCCATTCAGCCTGTATTTAGCATATATCTGCTCCCTGGTTTGGCCCAGCAAGGTGACCCGCTGGCGGAAAATCCTGTCCTGGATCCTGCGTCTCCTCCGTGCTGCTCGCTGTAGCCTTCGACGCCTCACCACCATGTACATTCCTGGCATTGTGGAACTCCTAATGCTGCTGCTGAATGTCCTTATGTGTGATTGGTCAGGCCTGAACCTGTTGGTGATTGGCCAACGGTTTTTCAAATGTAATTAGTTCATGACTTTTATGGTTACCACCTGCTTTGAGGTGTCCTTAATTTGCGCCGCGCGAATAGCGATTTTTGGGTTTTTCGCTATTAGCGATTTTTCATGAATGCCGATTGAGATTATATTGCGAATTCGCTATTTATTTAGCAGAATCCGTGGTTTGTCGCATTTTCCGATTCGCTAATGCTCGCCTACCGGGATTCTCAGAATTTTATAGCGAATTCGCTATTATGTGTTAGCGAATTCGCAATTTTGTTGTTGAATGCCAATTACGTAAATTGCGCCCGCAATTGCATTTTCGCAGAGATTGCGGGCGCAATTATACTTCATGAATCAGGCTGTATGTTCCTTCCATAAAACTGCATTGAAGCCTAAAACCCAATTGGCATCTCTGGCCACATGTCAGCCCCTGGGAAATGGTACCACAGGTTCCAGACTCCGCCTCCAGACACCAAACCAGCGACCCCCACCACCAGCCTCAGCGCATGGACGCCCATCAGCACTGAAGACACCACCTGCGTCATGAACACCATCCACTCCGGCTCCCCCTCCGACCCTTGCCCTCATCACATCTTCAACAAAGCCGACACCGTCATCACACCCCACCTCCCGAACATCATTAACAGCTCCTTCAACTCAGCCACCTTCCCTGGAAGCTGGAAACAAGCAGAAATCAACTCCCTTCTGAACAAACCAACAGCGGACACCAAAGACCTCAAGAACTTCTGCCCCATATCTCTTCTCCCCTTCCCGGCTAAAGTCATCGAGAAGATCGTCAATAAACAGCTGACTGCATTCCTCGAAGCAAACAACTCGCTTGACCCATCCCAGTCTGGATTTCGAGCCAACCACAGCACCGAGACCGCCCTCATCGCAGCCACCGATGACATCAGGACCCTGATGGACAACGGAGAGACGGCCGCTCTCATCCTCCTGGACCTCTCGGCAGCCTGTGACACCGTCTGCCACCGCACCCTAATAACCCGCCTCTACAACCCTGGACTGGATCACATTGTTCCTCTCCGACAGAACCCAGAGTGTCCGCCTCCCTCCCTCCCTTCCGCTCCGAGGCCACCAAGATCATCTGCGGCGTACCCCAGGGCTCCTCACTCAGCCCAACCCTCTTCAATATCTACATGAGCCCCCTCGCCACCATCGCATGCAAACACAACATCAACTTCATCTCCTACGCCGACGACACCCAACTGATACTGTCCTTTACCAAAGACCCCCTCACCGCCAAAACCAACTTCCAGGACGGAATGAAAGACATCGCAGAATGGATGAGGCTCAGCCGTCTGAAGCTCAACTCGGAAATAACGGAGGTCCTCATCCTCGGACAACCCCCATCCACCTGGGACGACTCCTGGTGGCCCACGACGCTGGGCACCGCACTGGCACCCATGGACCACGCACGCAACCTGGGAATAATCCTGGCTTCCTCCCTCACGATGACCAAGCAAGTCAACGCAGTCTCGTCCTCATGCTTCAACACCCTGCGCATGCTCCGAAAGATCTTCCGGTGGAACCCCACCGAAACCAGAAAGATGGTCACCCAGGCCCTCGTCACCAGCCGACTGGACTACGAGAACGCCCTGTATGCAGGAACCACAGCCAAACTTTAGAAACGCCTTCAGTGCATACAGAACGCCTCCGCATGACTCATCCTCGACATCCCTTGCCACAGCCACATATGAGCCCACCTAAGAAACCTGGACTGGCTCCCCTTCAGCAAGAGGATCAGGTTCAGGCTGCTCACCCACGCACACAAAGCGCTCCACAACATGGGCCCCGAATACCTCAACAACCGCCTCTCGTTCTACACCCCCACCTGCCAGCTCCGCTCCACCAGCCTCGCCCTTGCCACCGTCCCACGGATTCGCAGAGCCACCACCGGAGGAAGATCTTTCTCCTACCTGGCAGCCAAGACATGGAACTCCCTACCCGCACACCTACGACTGACCCAGGACCATCTCACCTTCAGGAGACACCTCAAGACCTGGCTATTCGAGCAGTAGCGGTACCCCCACTCCCTTCAGCGCCTTGATACCCTCACGGGTGAGTAGCGCGCTCTACAAATTCTTTGATTGATTGATTGATTGATTACCAAGTACACTGTAACCAGAGAAGGGTTATAAGGGCTGCAACACTTATTGTGCCACCCTTAGAGGCCCTGTACCCTGACACTCACACACTGCCTTTGCAGGCTGCATGTCTTGGTGCAGAACAAAATGAAGAGTCGACATAGCACACATCCCTGTGTGATATGCCCACAAACCACTGCCCTGGCATACATCAGTCACCCCTCTAGTTGGGTGCCCTGTGCCAGTGGTGAGGGTACAAGTGCATGAGTCATTGTAACGGGGTGTACAGGAAGGCATCGACCGGCACCCCGACTCGGACATCTAAGGGGGGCAGTGTGGCCCCTCCCGCTGGGAGGCATGACCTAACTTTTGTACCAACCCCCCCCCTCTCTCTCCCTGCATCACAGGACCTGGGTGCCGGCTTGATTGAAGCAGACGCCCTGGACTGGCCCTTTAACTCAGGAGAAGATACGGAGTGGGAGGAGCCGTCCTATCAGGCCTGTCCGTCAAAAGGAGACGACACCGACTCTCAGGTGTGTTTTGTTCACCTGGAGGTCGGAAGCGTGGAGAGCGGAGCGGAGTGAGGAGGGAGCAGAAGCCGTGAGGATTAAACGCCAGGACAAGCGAGCCGAACTCGACAGTGACACCATCGGGAACAGACCACGGAGCACGGGAGAAGAGGCTCGACTTTGGTCTCCAGAGCGCCAGCTGGAAGAGGGATCCCGAGACAGGGACGACGCCGACCCGACGCCTACCACTGACGAAGCCGAGCCGGGAGGCCACCGACCCTGCGATCCGCCCAGCCACTCACCCAGGGGAGGTGCGTGGCTCAATCAGGTGCGTGACCGGTTCAGGGGCTGGGTGGGAAGACCACGTACGATAGGTACGCCTCCCCGGGACGTGTAGCATTCCCGGTCCCATTGCTGGTGCACGAAACACCCCCCCCCCCTCTTTTTGTCTTGCACTGATTGTACATAGCACTGGTGATCCCTTCACTCCCTGCCCTGTATTTGCCACGAGTGGGACTGACGCCTGACCTCTTTCTCCTCTCTTCTCTCCCTGGGGATTGCTGGAGAGCAACTCCGCCTGCCGGGACGGACTCCGAGGAGGACGACGCTCCACCCCGAGGGCCGGAAGCAAGCCGGAAGAAGGAGAAACCACAGCATCGTCGGAGAAGCAGGAGCAGGTCTCCCAGACGACATTCGAACCGGCATACTTGTACTGACCAGCTTTTTGCCTTAATAAAGCCTCAGTTACCGAGAGTCCGTCTCTTGCCCCTATCTTCTGCGCCGCATCCCGCCCAAATCCTCACAGTCATGTACCCCTACAGTGCCCAAGTCCATTTCTGGGCTCTGTAAATGCCGTGCTGCAATTAAGAGTATATGGTCCGGGGAGTTTGTCATTCCGAACTCCACAGAAACATTAAACCTACACTGATGCCAGTATGGGATTTAATGTAAAATGCACAACAGAGGGCATCTTAAAGATGCCCCCTGAAACTCGACTAACCTCTAGTGACCTGACTGAGTGGCTGCCTAGGCTACCACGAATAGACATGGTTCTGGACCCCTGGGTCGAGAGCTGCTACTCTTGGGGGCCTGACACAATGTACATCCTGAGACGAGGTGCCAAGCCTCCTCCCTTAGGATGAGCGGGGTTCACGAAGGAGAGGCTTCAAAGGAATGCCGCCTTTGTGAGCCTCTCCAGACCATTTTCTGCTTTCAGCAACTGGTCCCTACTGGTTCTACCCCCCACTTTGGGTGCCTACCTCTGCTAACTCCACCCCTCACGTGGGGGAGGCAAGGTGAAGCACAACCTCGAGTCCCCGCCATCTTGAAGATGAGAGGGCCCAGCCAACCAGGGACCGGCTCCTGCACCCATCCTACTGGAGAGTGGCTGAATAGGGGGTGTTCCCATCCCAGGGAAAGGACCCATTGGTCTCTGCCCTTTACCTACCCATACACCCCTAAGTCTAGTACTTAGGGGTCACCCTGAATCTTGCTTCCTCATATCCAGAAACTACAAGAAAACAAGATAAGAAGGACTGAATAGCCATTCAGAGCTAACAGGAGGACAACGCCCACTGACTTGGCCCCAGCCCTACAGGCCTGTCTCCCCTCGAACCTGCTCCTGCAAAATCCCTGTGTGTCCTCCAGCCAGCAACCTCAAAAAGCCTTGAGAACCTGCTTGCTTTCACTTCAAAGACTGAATCTCCAGTGAACACCGGACGTGTTCAAACTGCAGCTTCTGGCTCTGAAGGGACACAGCAAATCAATCCCACTCTGCACCCGCGAAATCCGTCCCGAGCTCGAGTTGAAAAACACCACAAGGAGGTCACACCGGAGATCCTGTCTGGAGATCTGGTGACCCCTGACCTGCCTCAAGCCTCCAGACGTTGTCTGCTGCCTCAATCCAGAGTATCCCCTCTACCGCAACCAGATCGGGTAAGATGTTCCGACTTCCTAAGGCACCACTGCACCTGACACCCCACAGCCTTGTGTGCCCAAACCGATGGTGCCTAACCAACGCACAACATCCCAACTTACCCCTTGAAGTGGTGAGCGCACCCAGAAGATCCTCGTCCCCGAGCCTGCAGTGTTTCTTTGTACCCGAGGTTCTCCATTGGAAACAACAGGGCACTCGACCTCAAACCAGCACCCTGCACCTGGCTGTCTTAGTGCCGCTGAGTGTGCACCTTTGGTGCTAATTTGGTCCCCTATTTGCCCTGAGCTAAACCCTAGGAGCTTTGCTCCCACAACCCGGTGGCCTGCTAGCCAGCAGCCACCAACCGGAGACCCCCTATCCTCCATAGGATAACATTTGGCCGCAACACTCGGCACCGGGCCACCCTGGTGCCACTGAAGGTGCAACAACAGTGCATCACTGACTCTGGGAGACCCCTGAGTCTAACCCCAGAACCTTAACTCCCACAGTCGACTACTTACCTACAAACCGATAACCTGTTTTTTCTCCTTAGGCTAACATTGACAATTTGGAGTTTTGAAAACTAAAAATATACTTTAAAAATCACACACATAACCAAAACTTATTTTCTTACCTGTTTGCAGGAAATGCCCCAGTGCTGAATCTAGGTATCCAGCACTGAATTAGAAAAGTAACGTAAAAAGTAACTTACCTGTAATTCAATGTACTGCATTTTGCTAAGTGTTGCAACCTACTGCATTCCCTGTAAATTAAAACAAGTACACTTTCTATTGCATTTTTAAACTGTTCTACAATCAGCAACCTATTGCTACAAAGTATTTATGCTTACCTGTGCCAGGCTTGCTTGGTTCTTAGATAAATCAACAGTATATTTTTTAAACAAAAATAATTGGCCTAGAGTTCAGTTCTTGAGTGTGTGAATTCATTTTCTGACTGAGTGTGTATATCAAATGCTTCACACGGTCCTCTGATATTGCCTTACTGCTCGCCCACTCTACCACAAACGGAGAGTAAGGTTCTATCTAACTTTAACCTCTGTCTACCTCTGGGGACACTTGGACTTTATGCACACTATACCTCACTTTGGTGTAGTATATATAGAGCCAGTTTATTACAAACATAACAACATTACTTAATGTATTGATACTCAATTTATCTACCTCGAAGGGATGGAAGACTTTCTCAGTGTCAAATGGCAGAAGGTGAACACAACGGGCCCGATTCACAGAACTAATCTGAGACTAAAGCCTAAACTTAGTACTTTTGGTATTCACAGAAGGCATTTAGTAGTATTAAAGTTATGATTTTGTCTTAAGTCTGTCTTCAGTCTGTCTTAAGTTTGTCTTAAGTATGTCTTAACTCTGCCTTAAGTCTGTCTTAAGTTTGTCTTAAGTCAAACTTAAGACAAAATACTAACTTTACTACTACTAAATGCATTCTGTGAATACCAAAAGTAGTAAGTTTAGGATTTTGTCTCAGATTATTTCTGTGAATCGGGCCCAACACTAGTAGCATTAGATAGGGTCTGCCTTGAAGACTTTATCGGAGTTCGTTCACCATTTTTTATGACCTCTAGTCACAACCATGCCTTCTTATGTAAAAGATATGAAGGATATCCTTAACTTCTTGCAGGGTATGTCTTTTAACCCTCAGACACATCGTCTGATGACTTTGGAAGTTAATGCGCTTTATTCAAGTATTCCTCAAGAGGAATCCCTTAAGGTTCTCAATGAGATCCTATCCCAATATGAATGTGTTTCAAAAACCCAGTTACGTTTGTTCTAAATTGTGCACACATGATCCTTACCAGGAAATACTTTAAGTTTGGAGATTACTTTTATTTACAGATGCAGGGTGCATCGATGGGCAGCTTTGAGAAAGCACTCATCTTCAAACTTTCTAACCCTTTATCTTGGAATAGATGTTACATTGATTATATTTTCATTATCTGACCTGGTAATGAAGAAGAACCTCTTGCCTGTTCTGATTGGATCAAAAATGGAATAGGTTATTTAGGTTCACTCTGAGTAGAAACAAAATGAATATCTCTTTCTCAGATCTGAAGATAAGAACTACTAAAGACTCTTAAGTGTGAAGTATTTTAAAAACCTACTGATCGTAAAAAACTCTTAAGGTACGATAGCTTCACTTCCATCCTAAACCCCTTCTTGATTATCTCCCAGTTGGACAATTCTTGAGGGCTATAGGGTAACTTTACTGAAAAACAAGACAACACATGCTGTGTGGGTATGTTAACCAAAGACCTGCAGGAGAAATGGTACCCCACTGGAATAATAAGAAGGACAACAGCACTAGAGACTTTTTGTCACACACATTTCAGAAACCAGTGATTGATCGCCTCATCTGTCTGACAACCTATGGTATTGTTTATAATTCAATACAAACAATTGTTAATAAACATTGAAGAATTCTAACCTATGGGACACTGAACTTTGAGAAGCCAATGTTTTCATCAGATATGGTGAATCTTTGAAAGATGAATTGATTCACACATGAGCTATAAAATTAATCATGCTCATCACAACATGGAATCTTCAACCAGTGGTCGAAAATTTCCATGCAGACATTTCAACATTTGCAGGTATACAAAAGACCTACGCAAATTGACTAAGGGATGCACACTCCATGGGTACTGCGAGGAAAAGGGAGAGCATCGTGGGAAGCTTCCAGAGTCGAGCAAAGAGCAGACCAGGTGTTGTGAAAGGGCACTGCTTGAGCTTCGGGTTGGCGGTTGATGCTGTAGCATGAATGGTCAGAGGATGGAGCTTTGCACTTAATCGCAGCGTGAGCGGTGAGGTCTCGGTGTGAGCGGACCCATTCACAGTCACAAGGAGCCCTAAACTTGACTAGAGCCCTGGGTCCAGGTGCTGGTTAAAATATCAGGAGGCCAGACGATGAGCCCCTGGAGTCACTCTGGTAGCCCTGGGTTCAAGATGAGGTTGCAGGTCCAGTTCTTCCGTCCCTGACAAAAGGGCAGCAGGGTGGAAAGGCAGAAATTCAGCAAGGCTGATGCAGGTCAGCAGAGTGGCATTCCCTTCAACTCCCCGGTAGTCTTAATTCCTGGCAGAGCATCCATAGGTCCAGAAGTGTACTGAAGAGTTGGTGACTGAGGTCCTACTTTTATACAATGGTGCCCTTACTCCGGAAGGTGGGAGATGCTTCTAGAAAGTTAAATCAAAGTGCATGATATGTTCTTACTCCCCTACCCTGGCTCCAAGCTGACTGCAGTGACAATGTGAAGGGGATAGGTTCTTTATGTGAGGGCAGAGTGGGGCTGTGACCAGCTCCACCCTCTCACCCTGCCAGCAGATCGCCTATTAAGGCACACCAAATCCCTCTATTGTCTGACTGTCTGGGAGGAATTCCCAAAGTCTAACTGGCATTTACACTCAGTCATGTGACCCAAGACAGACTTGCAGTCACAAAGGACTAAGGAAAGAACATTGGCATTCTCAAAACTGTGATAAAAACAGTCTTTATCATTAAATAGGGGTTTCTATTGCAATTCCAAAGACACCAAACCTGATGTAGCCACCTGTTCACAATTGGAAATTATAGCATTTTAAATGTAATAAGTAATCCTCAATGTTATCCTGCGGAAGGGGTAGGCCTCACAGTAGTGCGAAAGTGAATGTAGGAGTGTATCACTACTAGGACATCTAAAACTTAAAAGTAGATGCCCAACCATTTAATTACGTCATCACAGTTCTATATTAGTACGACTAATTTTTCATTAGTAAATTAGATTTTTGCAAACAGCAGTTAGTTTCCCATGTGTAGTGTTCTAAAAATGTGCATTTTGTTGATTAGTTTACATGCTTCACACAATTAATAGTATTAAAGTTATGAGGGAACAATAATATAGGGGTACACACATTTTTGTTTCTCCCTTGCTCCATCACATGTCATTAGCGACATGCAAAGCGGCAAAAAACAGCTGCTATCTCAAGAATTTGGCACTGAAGCATGTTAGTGAGTGTTAGAAATGGGGTAGTGTGGTGCAGAGCGGGCGGGCCAAACTCCAGAGGACATGTGCAAAGCATCCATGCAGCACACACAAACGACACACAAGGCACACTTCAAAGAGACCACACCAGGTTGGGTGAAAACAGTAAGTGTATTACCAAATCAACAAAGTAGAACGTAATCACAGTGGCATGTAAACGGTGCCAGCCGGCACTGTGTAATGGTTTGCTCGGAGATTATTTACAGGGCAGTGCATAACGGGCCGCTGCCAGAACCATTGGTGGTACAGTTGGGGTGAAGGGAAGGGTGAAGGACGAAGGTACAGTCTCTCACTAAATATGTAACATTGCAATAACCACGGCAGGCCAGTCTAGAACCACACTATGCCCCAGCCGGGAAGGAACATATTAGGCATAACTGTATTGGCATAAATCAGGTGGTCCAACGCTGTAGTGTTAGGGAGAAAGTACATTACCAGCATAACTGCAACATCAGTAACATAAGAGCAGTAGGCCCCAGGAGCATCAACATAAGTCATGGCTGTGCATCCTACCCTGCATAGCATCAGCGAACATCCCATTACCAATGGCTTCTAACGTATTAGCACTGAGCATAAACATGCAAGCATGAAGGCATCGTCGGTAGCATGAATCACCGGTGCATGAATCCTGAGCAACACCTTGGGCATGACATGAGGCATCAACCTCCTTCTGGGCGCAGTCAAAGGTGCTCCTTGGCAATCAGATAAAGCGATTTTCTTTTCCAGGTGCTAGGGAGCAGTCAGGACCCAGGCGTAGTGCTTACGAGGCATGGGGGGTATAGACCACCTTGTCACTTCAAACACTAGACCGCTAACCCACCTCAGTCAGGCGGCACAAGCAGACAGAATTGGCGTCCATTTTAAAAGTGACATTTTACAAAGGTGCATTTCTTCAATGGTGAAAATGACTCCACACACACAATTGCGCAGCATGTATCACTGCATCTTGCACCACACATGGCCTATACATTCCTCTACCATGGGGGAGATATAGGTGCCTACACCATTGCACAGCATTTAACATTTACATTTGAAATACATCCACATGACATGTTGATTCTCACAAAAGCGAAAAAAATCTGGGAAAAAGGGCCAAATCCAACAGTGAGTCCTTGTAAATAATGCGATAAAAAAATCGCTGCTTCCTCGCAGAAATGCGCTGCTAGACTCGCAAACATAATATAACCCGAAGTCAGGTGCTCCTACCCTGCCCTGTAATGTACTATTTACTCTGACAAATTCAGGGCACCGGGGAGTGTTCTTGTGTCTGCAATGGCGGCCGCAACACGAATATTGCTCTGTAGAGTAGGCTCAGTGTAGAAGGTGGACAGGAAAATAAGGCCTCGAGGCCATTAGAGCATTCTTTGTTTTTTATTGCCACACCGCAGAAGTACTGCAGGACTCCAGTGGGACCAATCATCTAGATTTTCTGATTTTTTTAACCTTAATTTCTCATAAACTGCTGAATGGATTTACACTAAATCACAAAAAGCAAGATTTGTGAGTAAAGATCTAGCTTACTGCCAAATTTAGTGCAATTCTGTTCATCCATTTTTCATGTATCGCTGTCTAAAATTCCTTCGGAAAATTCAAGTGCAAGATGAGTTTTGGTGAAACTCATTGACAGTAGGTCCCACAGAGACTGTCATTTTTTAAAGTGAGGCCTTCTGATTGGCCAGAAACCTTTTTCTATCATAAGCCTTTATGGTACAGTCAGACCAAGACTTGTCAAAATATTCCCAGGGATTTGATTTACTGGTCAAGAAACAAACTGCTGTGGCAGACATTACAAACCTGAGGGACTCATCACTGAGTCCTGAAAAATAATTTTAAATAGCCTCTTAGGGTGAAGTGAAGGCACACTCTGAACCCCTAGGCCATATGAGGAATGGTTACAAAGTGACTCCCAATCCAGTTAAATGTTTTTTTAAATTACTCGGGATGCAGGTCCTGCGGTACCCGCTGCCGCTACCATTTATAACCACTGACCACTGAAATTAATAACACAAAGCAGACGTGCCTGGCAAGATGTGAGGGAGTACACAGAAAATGCATGCCTGGTCGAGGTAGTGTGGGAGTACAAGGACCCTAGAGAGCAGGCTGGAGTCAAAGGGGCATCACATGGACCAAAGACAGGGCAGTAAGCTGACCTCGGAGGGTAGCAAGGTGTGGTAGAGGCAGCAAAACAAACCAAAGAGTGAAGGTGGATGGGGACAAGAGCAGCACACTGACCATGGAGGGCAGGTCACAGGGGTAGGTTCAACAGCTGAACTCAGAGGGCAAGAGGGAGGGTCAGGAGCAGCTCATACAATACCACAGAGGGCAGAGGTGCAGAGTCTGCAAGCTGAAATCAAAGGGTGGGTGGGAGGGGCAGGGAAAGAAAAATGAACCACATAAGCCAGGCAGGAGGGGCAGGAGCAGAGGCAAAACATGGGCCATGGTGGATGTTAGAAATTGTTTTCTGGTTGGCAGAGGTCTGCACTCTGTCCAAGCAGGAACCACACTCCTAGACCGGGTAAGTCAGTGACACTCTAAATTAACTTGTGCTCACCCTCTGGTAGCTTTACACTGAGCGGTCAGGCTTAACTAAGAGGCAATGTGTACAGTATTTGTGCACACCACAAACAGTAAATTGTTGAAATCACCACAAAAGGACTCCACACCAGTTTAGAAAAACAGCCAATATTTTGATAAGTGAACCAAGACCAAAAAGACAAAAATCCAATATTGAGATGTCAAGTTATGAATTTTTAAAGAATAAAAATGTCTGTTGTGCTTAGAAGCAGATAGTGGCTACCCCGGTTATCGGTTTGCACTTCAATGCCTCAAATCCAAACGCAAAGGCCGAAAACAATGGAGCTTGGGTCGGACACAGGGACCTGTGCAGTTTGTGAGTGGTGTCTTGGTTACAAGCTGTACATATGTATTAATAGATGTATTATCATGCACTCACTGCAGTCTTTGCTCAGATACAAGTCTGTTCTCTTTACATACCTGCCTATAGTAATAATGTGTTACTCTTTGCAGTTTGTGAGTGGTCTCATGGTTACGTTCTCTTCATATGTTTTTGAATTTGTATTCTAATGCAGTCACTGCAGTCTGTGCTTGCTTACTTGTCTGCTGTCTGTACGCACCTGTCTATGGTAATATTATGTGCTACTCTTTTCAGTTTGTGAGGGCGTCTCTCATTTCAATCTGTACTTGGTAACATACCTGTTATCTCTACATATCTGTCTATGGTAATTTTATCTATTACTCAGTGCCGGCTCGCACAGGTAATGCTGTTGGGCGGAGAGGCGGGGTGGGCGGTGCTGGTTAGGGGGGTAGTGGAGTTTGACATACGACGGGACGGTGGAGTGCAAATAAATAAATAAATAAATAAAAGCACTTACTTTGCGCTCGCTGTGTCGCAGAGTCAGCGATGTCAAACTCCACTGCCCCCTGACCGAGCGCCGCCCACCCCGCCTCTCCGCCTCTCCGCCCCTCCGCGTTACCTGTGCTTTGCATGTTCAGGCTGTATATATTTATAGATTTACTATAACTCACACTCTTCAGTCTGTGCTCAGCTACAAGTCTGTTATCTGAACATACCTGTCTATAGTAATAATGTGTTACTCTTTGTCGTTTGTGAGTGGTCTCTTGGGTACAGACTGTACAAATGTATTTATGGATTTATTTTAATGGACTCACTGCAGGCTGTGCTTGGTTTGTGTTCTCCACGTTCACATAATTCACTGCAGGTTCATTGATGGCTCTACGGCTGCCACCAGGGGTCGCACCTGAAATAAGAGAGCACATTCTAAAATATCTGCTTTTTGACTGCTTTAAACTTTGAAATGGGACTTTGAATAGACTCTTACCATTCGCTTTCTTTGTGCATCTCTTATAGAAGAGAACCACACCAAGGACAGCGACGACAGCACCGAGGAGCATCCCTGAAGCCACCGCCAGCGCGACCCACCAGATAGTAGATGCGGCATCTGAAGGAGGAGGAGCCCCTGAAGAAGAGAGACAACCTGTGAGTGTCAGGCTCGTCCGACTCTTGGCAGGTGCAGTTAGAACGTAGAAAAAAAGAAGAACAAAAGGAGTAGAGAGACAAAGATCTACAAGAGTCTTCAAACACACCAGTACTTTGGATTAAAGGTTCTGAGCTGGTTATCGTCAGTTCTCAACAGCAGTCTAACATTTGTCAATTGTAATTTTGTTGCCATATTTTATCCATTTTATTTAATATGGATGTTGTTTTCTGCTCACTCCTGTTACTTGCCCCCTCCCAACCCGTTCTATATGTGTATCTTTCCCTATGCAGCTTTGCACATGAAGAATACATTATGTCATTGCAAATGTCCTAAATATGAATGAATTGTGAATAAACTTCCCAGTGTTTCTAACATTGCAAGTGCCCAAGGTCCTTCCGCTGAAATTCCATTACTGGGCTCTTCCCCTGGTACATTGTTCATTGTCCATTACTGGGCTTAGTGCTCTTCCGCTGGTGCATAGTCCATTGTCCATTACTGGGTTTAGCTCTCTTCCGCTGGTGCATAGTCCATTGTCCATTATTGGGCTTAGCTTTCTTCCGCTGGTGCATAGTCCATTGTTAATTACTTGGCTTAGCGCTCTTCAACTGGTGCAAAGTGCATTGTCCATTACTGGGTTAGGGCTCTTCCACTAGTGCATAGTCCATTGTCCATTACTGGGCTTAGCACTCTTCTACTGGTGCATAGTCCAATGTCAATTACTGGCTTAGCGCTCTTCTACTGGTGCATAGTCCATTGTGAATTACTTGGCTTAGCTCTCTTCCACTGGTGCATAGTCCATTGTCCTTTATTGGGCTTAGCTTTCTTCCGCTGGTGCATAGTTCATTGTCCATTACTGGGCTGAGCACTCTTCCACTGGGGCATTGTCCATTGTCCATTACTGGGCTTAGCGCTCTTCCACTGGTGCATAGTCCATTGTCCATTACTGGGCTTAGTGCTCTTCCGCTGGTGCATAGTCCATTTTCCGTTATTGGGCTTAGCTTTCTTCCGCTGGCGCATAGTTCATTGTCCATTAGTGGGCTGAGCACTCTTCCACTGGTGCATAGTCCATTGTCCATTACTGGGCTTAGGGCTCTTCCACTGCTGCATAGTCCATTGTCCATTACTGGGCTTAGCGCTCTTCTACTGGTGCATAGTCCATTGTTAATTATTTGGCTTAGCGCCCTTCCACTGATGCAAAGTGCATTGTCCATTACTGGGCTTAGGGCTCTTCCACTAGTGCATAGTCCATTGTCCATTACTGGGCTTAGCACTCTTCCACTGGTACATAGCCCAATGTCAATTACTGGGCTTAGTGCATAGTCCATTGTCCATTACTGGGCTTAGCACTCTTCTACTGGTGCATAGTCCAATGTCAATTACTGGCTTAGCGCTCTTCTACTGGTGCATAGCCCATTGTGAAATACTGGGCTTAGCTCTCTTCCACTGGTGCATAGTCCATTGTCCGTTATTGGGCTTAGCTTTCTTCCGCTGGTGCATAGTTCATTGTCCATTACTGGGCTGAGCACTCTTCCACTGGGGCATAGTCCATTGTCCATTACTGGGCTTAGCGCTCTTCCACTGGTGCATACTCCATTGTCCATTACTGGGCTTAGGGCTCTTCCACTGGTGCATCGTCCATTGTCCATTACTGGGCTTAGCACTCTTCCCCTGTTACATAGTTCATTGTCCATTACTGGGCTTAGTGCTCTTCCGCTGGTGCATAGTCCATTTTCCGTTATTGGGCTTAGCTTTCTTCCGCTGGTGCATAGTTCATTGTCCATTACTGGGCTGAGCACTCTTCCACTGGTGCATAGTCCATTGTCCATTACTGAGCTTAGGGCTCTTTCACTGCTGCATGGTCCATTGTCCATTACTGGGCTTAGCGCTCTTCTACTGGTGCATAGTCCATTGTTAATTATTTGGCTTAGCGCTCTTCCACTGATGCAAAGTGCATTGTCCATTACTGGGCCTAGGGCTCTTCCACTAGTGCATAGTCCATTGTCCATTACTGGGCTTAGCACTCTTCCACTGGTACATAGTCCAATGTCAATTACTGGGCTTAGCACTCTTCTGCTGGTGCATAGTCCATTGTCCGTTATTGGGCTTAGCTTTCTTCCGCTGATGCATAGTTCATTGTCCATTACTGGGCTGAGCTCTCTTCCACTGGTGCATAGTCCATTGTCCATGATTGGGCTTAGCGCTCTTCTTCTGGTGCATAGTCCAATGTCAATTACTGGGCTTATCGCTCTTCCGCTGGTGCATAGTCCATTGTCCATTACTGGGCTTAGCTTTCTTCTGCTGGTTCATAGTTTATTTTCCATTACTGGACTCAGCACTCCACCGATGGTGCATAGTCATTGACCAATACTTGGCTCAGCGCTCTTCCGCTGGTGCATGGTCCATTGTCCATTACTGGGTGCAGTGCTCTTCCACTGGTGCATAGTCCATTGTCCATTGCTGAGTTTAGCACTCTTCCACTGGTGCATAGTCCTTTGTCCATTACTCGGCTTAGCACTCTTCCACTGGTGCATAGTCCATTGTCCATTACTGGGTTTAGCACTCTTCCACTGGTGCATAGTCCATTGTTCATTACTTGGCTTAGCACTCTTCCACTGGTGCAAAGTCCATTATCCATTACTGGGCTTAGCTCTCTTCCACTGGTGCATAGTTTATTGTCGGTTACTGGGCTTTGCTCTCTACCACTGGTGCATAGTCCATTGTCCAATACTGGGCTTTGCTCTCTTCCACTGGTGCATATTCCATTGTCCATTACTGTGCTTAGCGCTCTTCCACTGGTGCACAGTCTATAGTCAATTACTGGGCTTAGCGCTCTTCCACTAGTGTATAGTCCATTGTCCATTACTGGGTTTAGGGCTCTTCCACTGGTGGATAGTCCACTGTCCATTACTGGGCTCAGCGCTCTTCCACTGGTGCATAGTCCATTGTCCATGATTGGGCTTAGCGCTCTTCTTCTGGTGCATAGTCCAATGTCAATTACTGGGCTTATCGCTCTTCCGCTGGTGCATAGTCCATTGTCCATTACTGGGCTTAGCTTTCTTCTGCTGGTTCATAGTTTATTTTCCATTACTGGACTCAGCACTCCACCGATGGTGCATAGTCATTGACCTATACTTGGCTCAGCGCTCTTCCGCTGGTGCATGGTCCATTGTCCATTACTGGGTACAGTGCTCTTCCACTGGTGCATAGTCCATTGTCCATTGCTGGGTTTAGCACTCTTCCACTGGTGCATAGTCCATTGTCCATTACTCGGCTTAGCACTCTTCCACTGGTGCATAGTCCATTGTCCATTACTGGGTTTAGCACTCTTCCACTGGTGCATAGTCCATTGTTCATTACTTGGCTTAGCACTCTTCCACTGGTGCAAAGTCCATTATCCATTACTGGGCTTAGCTCTCTTCCACTGGTGCATAGTCTATTGTCAGTTACTGGGCTTTGCTCTCTACCACTGGTGCATAGTCCATTGTCCAATACTGGGCTTTGCTCTCTTCCACTGGTGCATATTCCATTGTCCATTACTGTGCTTAGCGCTCTTCCACTGGTGCACAGTCTATAGTCAATTACTGGGCTTAGCGCTCTTCCACTAGTGTATAGTCCATTGTCCATTACTGGGTTTAGGGCTCTTCCACTGGTGGATAGTCCACTGTCCACTACTGGGCTTAGCGCTCTTCTACTGGTGCATAGTCCATTGTTAATTACTTGGCTTAGCGCTCTTCCACTACTGCAAAGTGCATTGTCCATTACGGGGCTTAAGGCTCTCCCACTAGTGCATAGTCCATTGTCCATTACTGGGCTTAGCACTCTTCTACTGGTGCATAGTCCAATGTCAATTACTGGCTTAGCGCTCTTCTACTGGTGCATAGTCCATTGTGAATTACTGGGCTTAGCTGTCTTCCATTGGTGCATAGCCCATTGTCCATTTCTGGGCTGAGCACTCTCCCACTGGGGCATTATCCATTGTCAATTACTGGGCTTAGTGCACTTCCACTGGTGCATAGTCTATAGTCCATTACTGGGCTTAGCGCTCTTCCGCTGGTGCAGAGTCCATTGTCCATTATGGTCTTAGCGCTCTTCCACTGGTGCATAGTCCATTGTCCATGACTGGGCTTAGTGCGCTTCAACTCTTGCATAGTCATTGTCGATTACTGGGCTTAGCACTCTTCCGCTGGTGCATAGTCCATTGTCCATGACTGGGCTTAGCGCTCTTCCGCTGGTGCATAGTCCATTTTCTATTTCTGGGCTCAGTGCTCTTCTACTGGTGCATAGTTTGACAATACTATACTGTCTATTACTGGGCTTAGCTCTCTTCTGCTGGTGCTTAGTCCATTGTCCGTTAATTGGCTTAGTGGTCATCCACTGCTGCATAGTTCTTTGCTCATTAGTGGGCTCAGTGCTCCTCCACAGGTGCATAGTCCAATGTCCATTACTGGGCTTAGCCTCTCCCTCTGGTACATTGTTCATTATCCAATTACTGAGCTTAGTGCTCTTCCACTAGTACATAGTCCGATGTTCTTTACTGAGCTTAGCTCTCTTCTGCTGGTGCACAGTCCATTGTCCAATTACTGGCCTTAGCACTCTTCCAATGTGCATAGTCCATTGTCCAATTACTGGCCTTAGCACTCTTCCAATGTGCATAATCGATTGTTCATTACTGGGCTTAGCGATCTTCCATTGGTACATAGTCTATGCCCATTACTGGGCTTAGCGCTCACCGCTGGTGCATAGTGATTGTCCTTTACTGAGTGTAGCACTCACCCACTGGTGAATAGTCCATTATCCATTATTGGGCTCAGCCCTCGTTTACTGGTGGATAGTCCATTCTTTATTGCTGGGCCTAGAGCTCTCCCAGTGGTGAATAATGCATTGTCGATTACTGGGCTTAGCTTTTTTCCGCAGGTGCATAGTCCATTGTCCATGACTGGGCTTAGCGCTCTTCCACTGGTGCATAGTCCATTGTGAATTACTGGGCTTAGTGCTCTTCCGTTGGTGCATAGTCCACTGTTCATTACTGGGCTTAGTGCTCTTCCGTTGGTGCATAGTCCATTGTTCATTACTGAGCTTAGCGCTCTTCCACTGGTGCATAGTCCATTGTCCATGACTGGGCTTAGCGCTCTTCCACTGGTGCATAGTCCATTGTCCATAACTGGGCTTAGCGCTCTTCCACTGGTGCATAGTCCATTGTCCATGACTGGGCTTAGTGCGCTTCAACTCTTGCATAGTCATTGTCCATTACTGGGCTCAGCGCTGTTCCGCTGGTGCATAGTCCATTATCCATTATTGGACTCAGCCCTCGTTTACTGGTGGATAGTCCATTCTTTATTGCTGGGCTTAGAGCTCTCCCAGTGGTGAATAATGCATTGTCGATTACTGGGCTTAGCTTTTTTCCGCAGGTGCATAGTCCATTGTCCATGACTGGGCTTAGCGCTCTTCCACTGGTGCATAGTCCATTGTGAATTACTGGACTTAGTGCTCTTCCGTTGGTGCATAGTCCATTGTTCATTACTGAGCTTAGCGCTCTTCCACTGGTGCATAGTCCATTGTCCATGACTGGGCTTAGAGCGCTTCAACTCTTGCATAGTCATTGTCGATTACTGGGCTTAGCGCTCTTCCGCTGGTGCATAGTCCATTTTCTATTTCTGGGCTCAGTGCTCTTCTACTGGTGCATAGTTTGACAGTACTATTATTGGACAATGTAATATAGTTAAAATAAATAATCTTCTGATATTGTTTTAACTTTTTAGTGCAATTTTTTTTTGTGTCCCGGATTCATTTTTAGGCCCCTTGAAGTCGTCATTGGAAGTTTTATTTGGGGTTACAGGCAGGAAAGACGGGCAAACCGATTTATAAAGCTCCCATATAAGCGAGGGGTCTTTCACCTCCCAGATTTTCAGTTGTATTTTTGGGCTGAATTAGCGGGGCGCTTGTGCAGTTTATTAATCCTGGTAGACCCTGATAAAGAGGCTTTCTGCTTATCAGCTAGCCCTGGGGGATGACTGTAAGCCTTTTTTATACCGGCTGGGGACCCATATTACTTCAAGAGGGTTCGCTTCAAGGTTGTGAAGGATGCTATTCGTATCTGGCAGGAAATCTGTAATAAATATTCAATTGCCTTTTTAAGTAGAGAAACGCTGCTGTTGTATAATCCTGCTTTCCCAAGAGTGTTTCAAGATCCAATTGTAAAAGCCTGGATGTGATATGGGGTTCAGAATATCGGGCAGGTGTACTGCTCACTTACTTGAATTACAGGCTAAATATGGGCTCCATAATCACTTAAAAAAATATTTGTAAGTGAGGGACTACTTTTTGACAGCATCTAAATTCCCAATGGATCTGGAAGGTACAGAGTTGTAGCGGCATCTTCATAAAGCAAGTAGATTGATAAGTTTGGTATATCAGGTCCTTTGTCAGTATGTAACTGAGGACAATGTGCTATTGGATTGAAAATGGAGCCGGCAACTGGGGTCTGACGTTTACATCTTGGAGCTACAGAGGGCACTGGAGATTTTGGACAGATCAGTTCACTCTATCCATCAGAACCTGCAACAATTCAAGGCTATTTGTCTCCTATATTACACCCCAGAAAGAATCTCTAAATGGGGAGTCAATGATTCTGGGGTATAAATAGTTTCACAAAATGCAGGCAGATTTCTGCAGATATGGTACATATGTTCGGTGTATGTCCTGCCCGACAGGACTTTTGGACTCATGTAACCAAATTAATGTCGCGCTGTCTAGGCCTCCAGGTTTCATTATCCCTTAAAGAGATTCTGGTCAATGTTAAGTTTGAGGATGATGGTGGTAACAAATGCCTATCAGCGGTAATGATAGTCTGGTCCGGTTATGTCTTGCTTGTGTTTGGGTCTCTGATGCCCCCACTAAGGAGACTGAATGGGGGGCTCTTTTGAGAAAAATCTATGAGTCAGAGTTGGCTCTTGACGAACCTAGAGGTCGTTCCTCCCTGAGGAAACTCAATAAAATATGGGCGGGTCTCAGCTGGGATTGATCAAATTATAATTTGATTGATGTTCTTTTCTTCAGATGACGTTCAGGGTCGGGCCTAAGCATTATTTACCTATTTTCTTTCTTTCTTTCTACTTCTTTTTTCTTCTGTATGCATATTTAGCACACAGAGCATTATGTACTGAACATTCTGACTTGAAAAATAATAAAAAATTAATTTAAAAAAATGGTTTTGACAAGACCTCTTCTGGATTATGTACCCGTTCCCCCACCCGTGATGATCCGCCACTGTACCACCCTCAGTCTCGGAGCCCTATGACTTGGGTGATGCTATCTCTTATCAGCCCTCCCAATCTGAGATTGTTTCCTGGAATGTAGCTGGCTCAATGGCCAAACATTTGTGCCCCAACTGGGGCTTGTTTATAGAAAAAACAAACAAAAGGGAGTGCCTCAAGAATCCAACAATTGCATTGTAGAGTTTCTGCTCTTTGTTTCTTCTCTCATCCTTTTATGAAATACACATAATTCAATGGTGTCAATATCAACGTACTCTTCTCCAATATCAAAATAACATGGGAGCCGTTATATGAAGTCTTTAAAATGCTCTATTCTTCAAAACATCAAAGAAACAGCCCAAATTACGATGTCATCAGGGTTCATGTATTTCTTTACAGCAATGTCACATAGGGGTCTACGTGTAAATTGGATCAGTTCTCCAGGAGATTCTAGTACAGCTCCTTTATTGTTGAATGGAAATACCAGGGGCCTATATATAAATATCAGAGCTTAATATCCACACTCCATTGGATTATGTAAACTCAGACTGGATAATATGACACGCCACCACCGTCACTGACCTTGTTCCACCTGCTGCTACCTCGGGAAAGGGCAGACCCTTGGGTGGGCTTTCACTTTCGATCAAAACCACCCGCTGATGCAGATTCTAGGAGATTGATATGGAAAGTGCAGAAATACAGTGTGTCTTTTTATTCTGGCAGGCATACTACCTACACAATGAATATTGTAGGCATGGGTGTGGAGGATCTGAACTACAAGTAATCATTTGATTGGTACTCATATGGCAGACCTGTCCGCAGATTCCGTTAAAATAGTGGCAGGTGATTTTAACTGTAAATTCAGCCAGTATCCATCCTCCCTAAGGATCCTATTGGTGATGAGGAGCAAGCCTGGGTGTCACCCATCTCACACTCCCTCCTGTCAAGTGGTTGACTGCTGTCAGGTTACCGCTAAATGTGTTTACACTTAGTAATGGTCTTCAGGCATGTAATGGGAAAGCCAAATCTGACAGGGAGGGAGCCATACGTACCGTCATCCACAGAGTTCCAGCCTCGTTGTTTATATCCTGATGGATATTAGACTATGGCCTATCTTGGTAGATTTGGTTGTAATCCCCAGGCAAGATTGTGATCATAACATTGGGAGCCCTGGGCAACACCCTCCTGCACACCTTACATGAGCCGTTGGCCAGTAGGTTGGTCCCAACCAACAATTGGCTTAGGCTTAACTGGGGAACTCTTGTAGAATTCGAAGTAGGCCTGGGAAAGTGTTTAAGGTTGTGTCCACTAGTCTGTCTGGAAGCTGTAGTTGCTGAGAATGTGCCCCTTGATCATGTAGATTCCATGATGAGACTAAATGCAGTACATAACTCCAACTTTTCCTCTCTAAGGAATGTATTTGTGGTAGAATCTAAGAATATCCCAAAGAGAAAGAAAGAGGCCCCCGGTACGTCAAATATTCTCAAGAGGCAAGGCATGCCTCTCTGGGTCTATCAGAGGTGGGCCTAGAGATGCCAGGGGGCAGCCAGTTTACTCTAAAAAGATTCAATTGTTAGTGCTAAAAAACTTGTAATATACCAAATGGGACTCAATGCTGAGTGCCATCAAAGGCAAGGATTACTGTTCTTTCTAGCGCATCATGGTCGATGGTAATTCTGGCACCTTTGCCGCACTAGACAGTAATATTTCTGCTGCTGCCTGGGTTGAGCATTTCTCCCAGTTATATTAGTGTGATGTCAACCAGGATCTGTCCCAGGATGCACCCATTGGCCAGGTAACACTGGTGGCAAGTAATAAACTCCCCAGCGATGTTGCAGTTCGGCTTCCCATTGAGTCAGTGACACATTGGATTCATTATTTATTTAGAATGGAAATCTCCAAAGTATTCACTTGGACCATACCAAATAAATCCCTAGGTAGGAAAAGATGCCTGGAGATCCTTTAAAGTCATATGGAGATGTATGGTGCCCTTACTTTTCTTTATTGTTAGCACTATCATGAATGGTGCACCTATACCCCCCACTAGGGCTGGGGCTGAGGCTGAGATTGTCCCAATATTCAAGGTCCCTACCCTCCAACTACAGAGCAATCAGCCTTATTGACAGCTCACAGAAGTTGCTAGTTGGATCATCTTGAACAGGTTGAGTGAGTGGCTGTCCAACACTAGTGCATTGACTTTATTGCAGGCTGGTTTCAGGGATGGTATTGGAACAATAAATCAGGCATTTTGCCTGCAGTTGCAGTACTGGAAAGACATCAATCTGGGGGAGCTAGACTTTATATGATCTTTGTGGGAGTTTGGTCCGCTTTTGACATTGTCCCCAGTGAATCCTTGTGGGAGGCGCTAGTGGAGATGGGGGTCCCTGATATTCCTTTTAAAAGGTATATTTAGATTGCTAACAAATACGCTTAACTGAGATGCGTGCCCTCTGGGTGAATTACCAGGCACAATCCCTGTAAATCTGGGAATGAGGTACGGGTGCGTGCTTGCCCCAACCCTCTTTCTCCTATACATTAGTGACTTGGATCTCAGCTCAAGAAATGTGAGGGTGAAGCCCCATGTCTTGCTGGGGTTATCCCACCCTACTGTTTGCAGATGACACCCTTTTCCTATCTAAATCCGCCATGGGTCTCCAGAAACTTCTGGATTGCTTTGGGTCCTTCTGCAGGCAGCGGGGGCTGGAGATTGACCTTGCAATGACTACATGCATGGTATTTAATCCCTTTCCAACATCTTGTTCCAACCCGACTTTAAGTGGCATAGCACAGGAGAGAGTCCTGAGTGCTTCCATTGGTCTCCCCATGTTCAGACATCCAGGCTCAAATGAGAGTAATATTATGAGAGCATTCTGAGGGGCCAACAGGCCTCTTTTTTTTTGTACGATAAGTCCAGCCCTCGAAATCTATAAATGTCAGGCACTAAGGGGCTACTTTGTATGGTGGGGAACTGTGGGGATTTTAAGATACCAGACCCCTCATGCAAACAGAACACTGATTTATGAGGAACTTAAGCAATCTACCTGTCAGCACCCCTCTGTCCCCTTATGTTTAGACAATGGTCTTAGACGTGTCAATGACATAGCTGATGCTGAAACTGCTGTGGTACTGCTTAAGTCTTTGGGTAGTCCCTAAGCTCATGCCAATCTGTAGGGTCTTATGTTTAGTTAATTATTTGCATTTATTATGCGCACGGCTACTCAAGAGTGTTCCGGCGCGATACCTTAAATGGCAGCTGAGGGTCAGCGGAGAAATTACACAAAAAGCAGAGTTTTCAGACGTTTCCTGAAAAGCTTTGGATCCTGGATGCTGCGAAGGTGTGGGGAAGTGAGTTCCTGGCCATTGCTGCCTTGCAAGCCAGGGAGCTGCCACCCATTCTCACAAGGCGAAAGTGAGGAATAACTGCCAAGAGCTGCGACGCTGAGCTCAGCTGTCTCGAGGGCACATAGAACTTGAACGGTTTCCTAAGATATGACGGGCCAGATTGGTACAGAGCTGCATGCACCAGAGTGAGAGTTTTAAACTTAACCATTTCCACCACAGGAAGCCAGTGAAGATCATTCAGATGTTTCTTTATGCTAGATCTTCCTGGAATTTTAAATACCTTGCTCCTGTGTTCTGTTCTACTTGCAGTTTCCTCAGTTGGTACCCGGGTAGGCCAATGTACAGGGCATTCGTGTAGACAATGCGCGAGAGGAAAAGGGCGCGGGTAACCATTTCTTTGACAGCCATAGGCAGGAGAGGGAGGAATTTCCTAAGTGATCTTAGGGTGGCAAAGCAATGCCCCGCTAGTTTCTTGATCTGAGTGGTGAACCGGAGATCTTCATTGAACCAGATCCCTAGGTTTTTAATAGACTGACCTTGGGAATTGGGGAGTGGATATTCAGCCGGCCAGAGTGATTCCTTAAACTGTGAGGGAAAAGTCCCATACAAGAGGATTTCTGATTTGTTTTCATTGCACTTGAGCTGTGCAGAAAGGAGCCCTTGAAAAACAGCTGTAAGGCAGGCTCTAGCCCTAGCACGGGATGAATCATTTTTACTCCTTAAGCGATGATCTTAGCACCCAGCTCCTCCGCCAAATAGATCAGAAGATGTTTTGGGGCAGCCTTGGGCCTGTAAGATTGCGTGGCTTCAGTCTATGAAAGATAGGCTGGGGAAAATTGGGTTAAAGAACCTCTGGGATTCCCCTGCAGATGCGACTTTAGTCTAAACGTCAGAGTTAAAAGGTGCCGATTGGCGCCACATTGGCAACTTAATTCTATATTCTCCTAGGGCTGGATCTCTTACTGTATCCTTTCTGGAATTCAAAGATGACTATCAGCAGAAGGTGTTCTTAGACGAGATTGAGCCCCCCCTTGCATAGTCTTTATTCATCAAATTTCACATGAAGACTTTGAGTACTTGTTCCTTCATAGCCAAATAGAAACGTTACCCTTGTGATTGAGACGGATTCTGTCCACTCTGCCACAGTCAGCTCTTTGGTGGTAGTTCCACCGCCATCAGACCATGAAGGTCCATCCCCCATTACAATGGCGGGCACATTGCTGGAGGTCGGAGAGGCCAACCGACACACATCCGATGTGAGAGAGACTTGTATCCCTACAACAGTGGCGGTGCCTGCTCCGGTACCACCATTGGGATTATAATGTCCCGTTCTGCCAGCCATTTCATGGCGGTTGACCTGGGGGCACCTATGGTGCTCTCCTACATATATGCCTACACCATGCGGCAGACACCAAATGATGCCTTCCACGTAGGGCAAGGATATACAAAATGTGTATTTTTTGTACTGCGGAGTGTACTTGCAACTTGCAGCACACGCCACAATACAAACATTTACATTGTGACCGCCTTCACAGCTAGTCGGGTGATCCCATTCCTGAGAGGATGCCGGTTGGACGAAAGCCTGACTGTTTTCATAATCAGGCCCTCAGTTACTGAATGTTTCAACCTAATTATTTATACTCTGCAAAACTAATGTTGGGTCTGATAATGAGGATGGGGTTTTTTATTGATAGATCGATGCGTTGAAGCAAAACCGCTAAAGGTAAAATTTGGGGGGATCTGAATTTCAGAGTGCCTAAACTTTGGGGTTTGGGGTTCTGCTCCCCATACTAACAGGGCCAGCTCAGTGCTTGTCAGTCACGAAAGGAGACATGAAATTCATGCTTCACCCATGACAATCACCTATAATCTGCAACACACAACCCTTGTTACACAAGAAATTCACACCAAACTTCACTCAGACCTACCTTTCTCTGGAATAGAGACGATCATCGGGCTGGAGGTCCGGATGTTATTTCCACCAGCTTCAGTAGCTACAAAGCAATCAGAAATTCAATCTATGAATCCTTTGAGCACTGAATTGTGCATCACCAGGTCATCTAATTTCTTATCCTTGGAAATAATTTCCCTGCTCCACAAAAACCATTCCTTCGTCAGTCATTTTTTTGCCCTACTAAATGTTCTAGCCTCTATCCAACCTAACAGTTCTGATTAACATCTGCAACAGTTGTGTCAATGACATACTGAAACCCTTTCTTGACAAGTAATCATATATAAGGAGGAGCAAATTTACAAACCCCTTGCGACACTTTTGCGCCACCGTTGTGTCATTTCTGTGACACAGCGGCGGCATAAACAATGCAGCCAATTTACAACATGACACACATATTTTAAAGGCCTGCATCACGTTACACCTGCATCAGGTATAATGTATGCAGGGTTGGCGTCCCCACACAGGAAAACCTTGTATAAAATATATAGATTTTATAGGTTTCCCTAGGTGCTGCCTGACCGCGGGGGTCCAAAATCTACAGCTAGGCACATTGTGATAAAAGGGTCAGTTTTCAGTGTAAAAATGTGATGTGTCCATGTTGCGTTTTGACTCATTTCCTGTTGTGGACACAAGGCCTACCCACACAGTTGAGGTACTGTTTGTATCAGGATACTTAGTAGAATACAGAATAGTAAAACTGGTGTTATTACCAGTTGTCTTTCTATGTATTTCTGCCCTCTAAATGTAAGACAGTGTGTACAAAAAAATAGACATTTTGAAAAATGCCCCTTAATTCAGATGCTAGTTTGGCTACCCACAAATTCAGAGATTTGCCATTAACCACTGCTTCTAAACTCCATATCTTGTTCTCATTTCAGAAATACATAGGTTTCATTGATACCTATTTTTCACTCTTTACATTTTACCAAATGAATTGTTGTATACCGGGTACAAAATGAAAAAACATTTCAGCGTGCATCACAGTTAATGGCTCTGCGTACCTTGGGTTCTTGGTGAACCTACAAGCCTGATATATCCCCACAACCAGAAGTGTACTGCACACAAAACAGTAGGGTTCTTTAAAATATCTAGCAAAGTTAGAAGAAGATACAGGTGAAAATTAAGGATCGTTTTCAGCTCATTTTCAATATTTGTTTATGTTAACTGTACTTTCCATTGGAAAACCTTGAATGCTCTACACAAATAACCCCTTGCTAAATTCAGAATCGTGCCTTCTTTCTAGAAATGTATATCTTTCCGGGATCCATTATTAGATTTACACTAATTTCTACCACTAACCGGAAGGAGGTTGAAAGTAAAAAAAAAATAGGAAAATGAGGGTATTTCCCTGTAAAATGCCTAAACTGTCTAGAAATGTTTGGTTTTCTACAAAAGTCTGCCTATACCTGAAAGTTGGAAAGATGGTAATGTCAACATCACAAACCCTCTGCTGATACCATTTGCAGGAAAAAAACAGATTCTGCTTTCTGCAGCACCTATTTCACATTTGTTCGCCCATAATCCAAAATGTAGTTGTATTTTGCCTAATTTCTTTGTCCCTTCTGGGGAAATCCACAAACAATGGGAACCATTAGAATCCTCACGATGCAGGAAGAAGAGGATGCAAATTTGGCATGGATACCTTATGTGGACAAAAAGGTACAGGGGTCTAAGTGCGAAATACCCCAAATAGTTATAAAAGGGCGTGGCACTGAGGGGAGAGGTTAATTACTCTGAGATTATGTATAAAACCCGGGTTTTGGAGGTGAACCAGAAGACGTTCCTGTCTAGTAGGGGCTATGTCTATTTATTGGGAGGCCTTTATTCTTCTCCCGGAAATGCTGTTGGTTTCCTTTGTGATTATATCAATTATAATGAGATCCATTTCATTTTCTACCAAGGACTCTGTTCTTTCCACTTAAAATTTAACTGTTCATTTGGGACTTAGAATATTTGGATTTCTGACTATGTATTATACATTTGAGACTTCACAGCATATTTTGCATTACTCTGTACACCTTGATTTTGAGATTTTGTAATGAAACTCTTTAACTCTTCCTGATCTCGAACTCAGGACTTGATTATGATGGCAGTGGGACTGCCACTGTCAGCCCGTTGGTGACGGTCCCACCGCCATTGGACCATGGAGGTCCCCCCCGCCACATTACAATGGCGGCCAGATTGTTGGCGGTCCTTCAAAGCAAAAAAACGCTTCAAACAGAATTTAATCAGGCAACACCCCGAAACACTAGTCGTTGACACTTACCACTGCTCATCGAGAGGACAGAAGAAAATGGACTGCATTTTCCATACCAACAGGTCTGACCTGTGGGCCACCATCTTTAACTCACTCTTGCCCATCTCCAAAACCACCTTCACTGAGCACAACCGTAAACTAACAATCTCCCCCTGAATCAGCAGTCCCTGACCGGAGACATCGCATCACCATTTTCGTGAATGGCACCATTCTAATTCAGGCAAAAGACGAGAACCTAGACTTCTTCGACTCTCTCTTCCCCACACTTAAGATGGCTACAGCTCACTACCCATACAAACCGACGCCCTCTCCGCCTAATGGCTCCCTACAAACTCCTAGTCTTCAGAGCATGCTTCCGCCACCACAGCGTCCCCACCCTACCATGCTTAGTCACTCCGCCAATCATACGTCATCACCAGCCCTAGCTCCCCCTATTTCCCAACCCCCGTCCTCCAACCCTCTCACCCAACCTTCCAGTACTCAGCCCCCCTCTCTTCCCCAATTTACTCCCAACCCCCCATTCCCTAGCTCCCGAAGCACTCCTAGCTCTCAGTCTCCCGCCCTGAGAGAGACCAGAACCCTATTAACTCTGTTTCTCAGCACCCCCGGCTAACACCCACTCCACTAGTTCACACCGTCCCCCTCAATGAAGAAAACATTCACCTCCAAAGGGACCGCAACCCCCCTCCCTCCCTAGCCTTCACACAACCAAACTCTAAACCTGTTCCAGCTCCCCCCTCCTGTGAACCCCCCCAGTAGAGACTCGCCCCAAAGCCCCTCACACTCAGGGCTCAGCTCCGCCCACCCTCCCCTCCTCTCGCCCTCACTCAAGCTGATGCAACGCCTCGACCTGATAGAAGCGCAGATCGCTACCATGATTCATGGCCTGCAGGAAACCTTATCCTCCCTAGGGAATCTCCAGCGGCCCTCCCCTCTCTCCGCATCACCCCACATCCCTCCGCCTCTCCTTAGGAATGACTCTCCGCCCCTCAACAGGTCCTTATCCCCCCTAGGTACCAGGCCTCCACTCACTAAACTCCAGACTGAGTCGCGAGCAGACAGTCCCAGAAGAACTATAACCTCCCTCTCCCCCCAGGAAGTGAGCGCACTCGTCTCATCTTACGAACTCCCCTTGAACCAGCTAGCCCAGACCCACCCCTAAACTCTACTCTCATCTCTTCGATCCAAGTCATCATTGGAGTGGGTAGGGACCCGCCCCCCCGCAGAGCCACTAGACCCCCAATGTATCTATCCTACATACCCAGAGTCAAGCCTGACAATTTGAAATCAAAAGAATAAGACCCCCCCATTAACTGTATGCTTATCAACAGCCGGTCCGCAGTCAAACATGCAATGGAAATAGCTGAAACCATCCTCTCTCATGACCTACATGTAGCTTTCATCACGGAAACGTGGCTAAACATCCTATCCCTCCCCATTCTGGACATGCTAGTGCCGCCCGGTTTCTCAATCATCCGCAAAGACAGGCCCGAACACAAAGGGGGCGGCATAGCAATTATCCACAAAAGTGACCTCTCCACCTCTGAACCCCTCGCCTGCCTGCACAATTCCTTCGAATGCCTATCGGTCAACTTCAAATCTCCCACTCATAGTTCACTTCAATGCCATCTCCTTTACCATCCCCCAGGCAACTCCAAGGAATTTGGAGCTCAGCTGACGGATCTGATCACCCAATTCGCACTCAACAGCTACCACAGAATAATTCATGTGCGACCTCAACCTATAATGGAACGAAGCTAAAAACTCGCTAATTCAATCTCTCAACACCCTTATGCTAGACAATGATTTGATCCAACACTGCTCAGAGGAAACGCACCATAGAGGAGCGATCCTGGATGCAATCATCGCGGACAAAAACGCAATCACGATTGATCACATCATCCCAGTGGACTGGTCAGACCACCACATCATTCTCTTTCATATCAACCATTCGGCCCTATCCCTACCACCCACTCAAGCCTCCCCTAAGTGGGTCAGGAACACATCCAGAGTCCCCGTTGACAAGCTAGAAGAAGGACTTAGCTCACTCCTCCCGAATACGACGGAGCTCCTCTCAACCACGGAACTCACCTTGCTCTTCCATACCAACTTGGAGCTCACCCTGGATCAGCTGGCACCTCTGAAACTAAAAAAACCCAGAGCATCTCCTCTAGGTCTTGGTTCTCCACTGACATTAATGAGGAAAGAAGACACCTCAGATCCCTGGAAAGAACTTGGAGAAACAACCCCATCTCCCTCCACCGGGATCAACTCAAGGCAGTACGCAAAAACTACTATAATCATATCAAGAGCAAAAAGTTATCCTTCTTCTGTTCTGCTTTAGACAATGCCAAAAACTGCCCCAAAGAACACTTCAACATCATCAGGAACCAAACCTCCAATCCAGTGACAGCCAACTTGGCGGCGTCCAAAACCCATTGCGACAACTTTGCAAGCTTTTTCAATGAAAAAATCGATCGATCATTCAATCCAAGCCCCCCTCCCACACAGATACCCGAATTCGTGCAACTAACCATAACTCCCCAGTAACCTCGTCTATCCGCTGGTCATCCTTTCGGCCTGTCCATGATAAAATGATAAGCAATCTTATCGCCTCCGCTAAACCCTCGTCTCACTTCCTCGATCAGCTACCCTCGAGAATGACCAAAGAGCTGAAGCTTACTCTAGACCCAATCTGGGGCAAGATCATCAACAGCTCTCTGAACGAGGGTTTCATTCCTGACTGCCTCAAATTAGGACAAGTCACGCTATTCCTAAAAAAAACTGGCCTTGAACCCTTGGACAGGAACTACTTCAGACCGGTCTCGAACCTTCCGCTCCTATCCAAAATTCTTGAAAGATGTGTGCTGCCTCAGCTAACCCAACACCTAGAGAGCACTAATCTACTTGACCCACACCAATCAGGGTTCAGAAAGGGCTGCAGCACTGAAACTGCAATCCTAAATGTCCTAGATGATCTGCACATGTCACTAGACTCCACCCAATGTAGCCCTCTCATCCTCCTAGACCTTTCGGCTGCGTTCGACACAGTTGATCGTACCCTGCTACTCAACGTCCTCCAGGAGAGAGCGGGCATTGAAAAGACGGTCTTAAAATGGTTCTCCTCTTTCCTCAACAACCACACTCAAAGAATAAAAATCAACAGCTTTGAATCGGATCCCCTCCCCATTAGTAGAGGAGTTCCACAAGGGTCGGTACTCTCCCCGCAACTTTTCAACATCTACATGGAACCCCTCACCTCACTTCTAAGGAACTCCAACATCCCCTTCCACCTCTAAGCGGATGACACAGAACTGTATCTGGAAACCAAATCGATCGCAGACATTAACAGACTAAACGGTCCAACATTGGCTCTCATCCAACCACCTTAAACTTAATGAAGAAAAAACAGAAGTGCTCCTCATCTCGAATAAAGATGAAAACCCCCAAATAGTAGAATGGCTCAAAGCCTTAAACGCCCTCAATGTTTCTGTAGCGCCAACGGACTCCGCAAAATCCCTAGGGATCACTCTCGACCCCAAACTGGACATGAAAAAACACATCCCAAAAACCGCCAAAAGTGCGTTCCTTAACTTGAAACTTCTCTACAAAATAAAACCCTTCCTCCCCCAAAAAGATCTGAAACAGGCCACTCAGGCACTGGTGCTCACCAGAATTGACTATGGCATCGCAGCACTGAGTGGAACAGCCAAATCTCACCTGGGACCTCTTACCTCCATCCTCAACGCCGCAGCAAGAATGGTCACAGGAACAAAGAAATATGAGCACAGCTTTCCGGCACTCAAAGAACTGAAGCGGCTCCCGATAGACCAACAAGCCAGCTTCTGTACAGCTTGCCTCGCACACTAAGCCCTGCATACAGGCAAACCAGAATATCTGGCCACCAAACTCAAACAGGCCGGTCAGTCCAGGAACCTCAGAAGCTCCAACACGCTCCTACTCATCCCTCTGAAATCACAGAAACACAAAACCTCTAATAAATCCTTTGCCGGTAATGCTCCCAGGATCTGGAACTCAATCCACACCCCATATCAGAATGACCGCCTCCTTCCCAAAATTCAAGACGCTACTCAAAGCCCTCTTCCTTGAGCGCTCTGGTTCGTAACGAGAACCACACGCCTGACTGTGAAAGACCGCTATCTCTTTGAACCCAGTGCCGGAGGATTCGCTCCTGATCTCCGTCCCGTAATGTGCTCAAGTTGATGTTGTGCAGACTTTACTTCTCGCTTGTGTTCCTTGTTCTTGTTTTTCTGTCCACATTTACCTTTGGTGCATGTCTGTATTTGCTGTGAAGCGCTCTGATACCCTCGGGTCCAGCCAGCGCTATACAAAACTTCAATAAAGAAAGAAATAAAGAAATAAAAATCTGATGTGAGACGGACTTGTATTCCTACAACAGTGGCGGTGCATGATCAGGGACCGACATAGGGATTACTATGTCCCTTTCCGCCAGCCAGTTCATGGTGGTTAACCTGGGGGCACCTATTGTGCCCCCCTACAAATATACCTACACCATGTGGAAGGCACTGCATGGTGCCTTCTACATAGTGCAGGGATATACAAAATATGTATTTTTTTGTACTGCAGAGTGTACTTGCAACCAACAGCACACGCCGCAACACAGAACATACACATTGCGACAGCCTTCACAAGTAGTCGATAGTCCCATTCCCGAGAGGATGCCGGTTGGACGAAAGTCCGTCTGCATTCATAATCAGGACTCAGTTACTGAATGTTACCACTTAATTATTTATACTCTGCTAAACTAATGTTGGGCCTGATAATGAGGATGAGTTTTTTCATTGATAGATCGAGGGGTTGAAGTGGAACCGCTAAAGGTATAATTTGGGGTGATCTGAATTTCAGAGTGCCTAAACATTGGGGTTTGGGGTTCTGCTCCCCATACTAACAGGGCCAGCTCAGTGCTTGTCAGTCACGAAAGGAGACATGAAATTCATGCTTCACCCCTGACATTCACCTATAATCTGCAAAACACACCTCTTGTTACACAAGAAATTCACACCAAACTTCATTCTGACCTACCTTTCTCTGGAATAGAGACGATCCTCGGGGTGGAGGTCTGGATGGTATTTCCACCAGCATCAGGAGCTACAAAGCAAGCCGAAAATCAATCTATGAATCCTTTGAGCACTTAATTGTGAAGTGCATCACCAGATCCTCTAATTTCTTTTCCTTTATTTTACTTATTTATTTATAAAGTTTTATATAGTGCAACAGAATTCCAAAGGATATCAGAGCCTTTTACAAAGGAAGGAGGGAAGGGGATATATCCAATAATGACAACCTGTAAGAGTACACAACAGAAATGTTTGCCTTAATCGAAGACAAATAAACGCCTTAATCCCAGAACAAAAGAATCAAGGAGAATAGTGCAATAAACGAGTGAGTAGCGTACTAAGAAAGGAGGTAAACAATGCGGAAAAAGGAGAATAGATCCAATATCGACTTCAAGTAGGAATATACAACAGGAATACTCACCTGTGTCCTTGAACAAGTGATTCACAGGGAGTAATAAGAAAAACAAGAAAATAAAGGGCTGCGAAGGGGGACATAGAATGCGGTAAAGAGGAGTAGGATCACATGAGGGTACAATGGTTGCAGGAACGAGATTTGGAGCAAGTGATCCAAGCACAAATTAAGGTAAAAATGTGTTCATTAGGAATCTTTTGGCTTCCAATTTGAAAGCAGTCGTGGAAGAGATTCTGCGTACTTCCAGTGGGAGAGAGTTCCAAAACCTTGGGGGCACGCCGGAGAAGGCTCAGAGCCCGGGTCTCTTTTTCCTAAGGATGGGTGGTTCTAGGAGAAAAGTGATAGCGTATCTTGATGCTCTTCCACAGTAGGATAATTCCAGCTTTTGCAATAGGTACCTGGGAGTTTTGAAATGCAGGGCTTTGTGCACTAGAACGGTAATCTTTAACTGAATTTGAGCTTTATAAGGCTACCATTTAAGAGATTTTGGAAACAATTTCCCTGCTCGACAAAACCATTCCTCCTTTCCATCAGTAATTTTTGGCCCAACTAAATGTTCTTGCCTCTACCCAACCTAACAGTTCTGAGTAACATCTGCAACAGTTGTGTCAATGACATACTGAAAACCTTTCTCGACAAGTAATCATATATAAGGAGGAGCAGATTTACAAGCTCCTTGCAATACTTTTGCGCCGCCGTTGATCACATCAGTGCTGCAGCGGCGGCGTAAACAATGCAGCCAATTTACAACTTGACGCATCTAGAGAGAGGCATCATGTTGTAAAGCCCTGAGTCAAATTATACCTGCATCAGGTATAATGTATGCAGGGTGGGCGTTCCCACGCAGGAAAGCATTATAGAAGTGACACAGTGAAATGTACAAGATTCCACTGCACCACTTCTAGGATGCCACTGTGTCAAAACCTTACTCTTGCTTGAACCAGACATAAGGAGTGACACAGTACAATGAGTATAGCCCTCCCCATGCGTTGCTGGAGTTGTGTCGTGCTTGCGACACAACTCCAGCAATGCATGACTTTTGGGCCAACAGATGCGTCAGAATTTATGACACATCTGCCAATCCTTGCGCCATGGTGCGCCGTATTGTAAATACGGTGCATCGTTGGTGGCAAAAGTGTATCACAGACTGGTGCAGGGAAACTGACACAGCTCTACAGGTGCGCCAATTTCTTGTAAATCTGCCCCAAAGTCTTTAAAGTTCAGGTTTATGGTTTGCAACACAAGTCAGAATGAGTCCCAACACCAATTACCTACTGTGCCAGCACCAGCTTCCGCAAGAAGATGTCATTGTCTGCTGACCTGGAATTTTTTTATTTTTTTTAAAACCTACTACTTCATCCACTTGTTCAAATTGTCCCCACAGCAAACTTTCATCATAAGAGAACTTGTCCTGGATTGTTGCTGAGTGACTTTAGGTATGAATTTACCGCCCGTCTCCCTAAAACAATCTCAATGATAGGCTAGAGTTTGGCCTAATAAGCCAAACTCTGGTGAGACAATCCACTTTTCTGAAATGTCTATTTTTGTTTTATCTATCAGATTCTGACTCTTTTGTCAACTTGTGTTGGCAAGAAATAATAAATAAAGACTATGCTAGTGCTTGGAGATCCTATTTAATGGAGAGCCTAAACACTTTAAAGTTCACGTCTTTGGCACACTTGGATATAAACAAAATAGTTTTAACCTCTTGGATGCTATGGGAATTCCCCTGCTGTGCTGGGATTTCGCGATCCTCGCACATTCATGACGAGCTGGGCTCGTCATGAGCGTAGCAGGAGGCTACTGCATGACGAGCCCAGCTCGTCATGAGCGTCGAAGGGGTTAAAGCAGATGTTAAATCAATCAACTAATTTGTTATCGCTTTTATTGGATAAGGAGGCGATTAGAAAAAAAAATATTCTTGGCCAGTTATTAACTCGTACAATAAAACCGAGCCCCAACCTTATTTAACCTCCCATTTAAAACCGGTTTTAAGGGATAGATATCTTATGTTAAGATTTGGCTGCTATCCAACAAAGGATGGGACTACGAGATGGGTACAACATTGGCAAACACAAAATTGCAGATTATGTGGTTGTGTCAATGAAATGCTATTGCATATTGTATGTATTTGCCTGGATTGCGACACGTGAGGAAAACACTGTTAAAACCCCATTTTAAGGAAATAGGAGTAAGAATGTGCTGCAAAGCAATTCTATCGTGCCTCTTAGGGAATACCACCGTTTTAACAACCAACTTTTTTAAGTTAATCCTTACAGCTGAGAAGAAACTGACCCAGGCTGATGTTTTGCCTGTGTTACAGGAATAATACATGGTCATATTAATAGCCTTGTTGTTGTATTAGTATTGCTATTGCACCGGTGTAAGATGGGTTCCAGTTAAAGTAAAACATTACTGTTTGTAATCATTAAAGTTCATTATGACCAGATATTAAAGTTGGCCGATATACCCAAAATGAGTCAAATAATTCTAATCTTAACTCACTCCTTTAAAAAAATGGTAAGAACGAAGGCACGTAGACATTTTAAACTTTTGTTTGATATTTATTTGAACTTATCAGCGAGTCCTCCTAAGGATAGTTTCAGAAATTTGTTCTGAAACATAGGTTTCCTTGCATATGATCCTAATAAAACGCAGTTAAGCTTGGAGTAGAGACCCGGAGGCACTTCATAGATTAAGTTATTATTTATTATTATTAAATATGACATGTGTCTGTATCAAGTATAGCTTGTTCGAAGGGATTGTTCTAAGGCACTTTAATTACTTTGCTGGGCTAGGCGGCTAAGATTGAATACATGGAAGGTGTTACTATTACTCTATAGAGTGGCCACATAATGAAATTAAATGAATGAAATAGTACTTTTATGATGTTTAATGTGATTTCGTGGTCCAGTACGGCATGTCATAGCTGAATTGTATTATTATTACATTTGTAATGCATCAGTTCCAAAGTTCTTTTTAAGAAACTTGTTGCTTTTATTCTCCATGATAGTAATGATTTTTATTAATTTGTCAGTAAAGACTTACATACTCGACTGATACACAGAATGCTTACCATATTCACTGTTGTGGTTTCACTCATATTTTTCTCTGATTTTAAAATTGAGCTCTACCATGTAATGCACACTTCAGATTCTAAAATCCTCCAGTGAATCCTCCTCTTGTCAGTCAGGCCAGGTCTCCCTCCTCCATGGCAGACTACCCCCATGCATCAGACAACACACTTGAATATCTAACAATCAAGTACTGAAGAGAACCAAGCTGACAAATGTGACCTTCTCTCTGATCCTTGCCTGAATCACAAAATCCTTCCCACCCCTCATCAATGACCTGAGAGTAACACATGTGGTGGAGAGACAGTTCCTCTCTGCCTTAATCTATTGTATTTAATATCATTATGCTGAAAGAAATCCATCATTAGTTAGAAACTTCTTAATTTAATTTAGAAAGATTGAGGTGATGTTTTAAACTTTGAGACATTACATGCAGTGGGTAATTAAACTTTGTCAAGTTGTCACTTATTTCAAACAGTCAAAACACATTTGCTACATTACATTTGCCTTTTAATTGCCCAATCTAAGCATTACCACTCCACATTTTCAATCCAATTCTAAATTATACTAGTATATATATTGTGAAGGAATATGTGGTGTATGTATTTATGCAACACATTTCTACCCAGGGGCAATGGAGAGTTGTTTACTGAGGCCTTAATACCTTGGAGGGCAACATTATGTAAGATTATGTACACAGTTCTGCTGTTTCTACAATTTCATTTAACAAACCAATAGAGTCACTTTTTTGTTTGTTCTGGAAGGTCACTGAAATACCGCTATGGTATCAAACCCCTATATGAGCTAAGAGGGAAGTTATATTTTAAAATGTACTAAAGGTGATAATAAAGGGCTGTCAGGCTCTAAACCCTGTGTTAACTGATTGATTTAACCAATTAAGATTGAGCTTTATTCAGGACCAAGTAGGGTCAAGTACCTTTCTAATGAAGATAATTCATTATCTTCATGCTGCAGTTTATTCATAGAGAGATGATGTAATATGTGACCGGTGGCCGTATAAATAGTGTGAAGGAAGGCTTTATTTAGCCGGACATGAAGGAAAAGGGGCCTCCAAGCAACAGTAGGGTGGGGCCATTATGTAACCAAATACGATTGCGCTACTGGAGGAGACTGGAACTTAGTCCAGAATCCTTCCACGAAGTAGGCTGACCATCCTTGTTCTCAGAATGACTTAGAAATGGGGCTAATTGTGGATATGATTTCAGATTTCTCCATGGTGGACCCATGGAGATTAATTCTGCTCACAACTTGGGACTACACTTACATTTCCTGTTATCCTCACCCTTCTGGCTTAATTACTTGACACTGCCCTACCAACAGGGGTTTCAGATCACAATCCCAATCATATCTGACTCAATCTGGGTGTGTTGAGACCACCTCTGAGTCAATGGATAGTGAACCTGTCTCAGTGCAAATTGGCTGACGATAAACACTCAACTACGCTCCCAAATCAAATGGGCATATCACCAAGGCCAGGTGATAATTATCGCGAAGTGCACTTAGCGCTAGGATCATTATCGCTGCCTAACGCTGGTTCCTATCGCCGCCTAACGCTGGTTTCTATCGTGGCGATATCATGTTATCAGCAACGCATATCTCCAATGCGATAGGAATCCAAGCGTTAGCTGGAAAACATTATGATTATCGCTGGAAAAACCAATGAAACTCGCACTGCGACCAGCGATACCTTGCTGATAGGGCAAGGTGGTTTTAGCCATGTAATCCACCTCCCATTAGATTACAAGGCTAAGTCAGATTACGAGCAGGCGTAAGGAAAGTAGCGATAACCGTGGTTAGCGCTACTTTTCTTATCGCTCTGCCTGTTACCGTGCAGCTTAATAATTGGAGAAAAGTCGGCTAGCAACATTTCTCCAGTCATTTCGGGGAGAAACGCCCACTTTGCATCAAAGCTGGGCGTTGTTGTGACTGGCGCTAAGTCAGCAAAACACGCAATAGCGTGTCTTTGATGGTAAGGTGATGAAATTATCGTCGCTTTTCGCCCGAAAATGGACGCAAAACCGGCGATAATTTCATAGCGCTGCCTTGATAATATGCCCCAAAGTCTTTTTGGAACATAATATAGAGTCAATTGACTCCCCTAATAAACTTTGGGCAGCAAGAAAGGAAACTGTAAGGGGGATATCATCTGAGACACATCCCATAGGAAACAAGAGGCCTCCAAGACCAAAGCCAAACTAGAAATCAATGATAATGGTATAATGATACACTTTCATAAGCAAACAAAATCTCATCACTTTATCAAATTCGCCTATTATGAACCCTCCAGCAACCCAGACTCAGAAATACGTGGTCAGGCAGGCTTTAAGACCTAGGCTTGACGTTACTGATTAACAGGTCACAGGTGGGATGGCATGTTGCTGCCAGACAAACTGAAAAACAGGAAACTCAGGTCAATCCCCAGATAAGCGCAGCAACACCAAAATGGTCCAGGGAAATTAGCCGTAGTAAGCACATATGGCCAGAGGAGTGTGCACAATCCCAAAACACCATAAAGGCAGATGCCACATGAATTTAGAAACACACAGCCAGTCAGGACACAGCGCACACAGTACAGGCAGTGTTGAAGCGCCCCTCATGCCGGACATCTGGACATGTTACCCACTGACCCACATTGTGTCTACGCAAGCTCGAAGCCCAGATACGTTTGTTATCAGAGGCCTTATTTATGACTCCACAGACAAGGCCCGCAATCTTTTAACAAACAAGGATCGCCCAGTAACAGAATACACACAGATTGATTGTGTAACTGTGCTCCGAACCGAAGTGTTTAATTGAACCAATTGTTCCTGTTTTGCCAAACACCTCCTCTCTTTAATTTTTTCAAGGTAAATTCATATTCGAGCAACATGGCGCAAAGACAAAATGGCCACCTGAATGTTCCACAAGCGACGTTCAATGCACATCCACAAGGCCAAGCGGCCACACCAGCTGAGGCAAACTAACACCAAATGAAGTTGATTGTCATCTAAATCATTGTTGAAAGGTTCTTCATTATTAGTATGAAGTGAAAGTGAAGAGGCTGTGCAATGATGATGTTTACCTCTGGAGAACCTGCATGTGTGGCACTAGTCGCATGTGAAGAAACGTACAAGTCAAAGAAAAGTCGACATGAGATAGCACCCAGGTCTTTCAAACATTGTCCAAAGATTACTCTAAAGATAAATGGGTGTTCGATACCTTTCACCATTGATAGTGGTACTTGGATAAACAATATGCCTGAGGAGAAATACAATATATTATCTCCATTGCCCCAACTTATGCCACTGAAATCCAAAATATATACATGGGCTGCCTCAACACCCTTAGAAAAGTCAAGGTTCATTTGACTTTTTGATATAATTGGTTAGGAAAACACAAGACTATGAAAGTACAGTTACATATAAAGGAGGATTTCTGTCCTATTGCTCAGAGACACAGACGGCTGCATTTCATTTGCAGAAGGCAGTTGAAAAAGAACTTGAATCAATACTCAGACATTTTATCATTGAATGTTCCACTGGTCCGACGCCATGGGTTTCCCTCATAGCGGTAAAGCCCAAAAGAGACAGTGAAGGAGCTGTAGGCTTCTGCCTTGATGTATTTAATGAACAAGGCAATCCAGGTCTGCACATCGCTGACATGATCACACAATTAAATGGTGTGACGGTCTTCACTAGCCTGATTTAAATAAGGGATATCATCAGAGGGAACTCGAAGAGAATCACAAGTACATTACAACCTTTTCTGCACATATCGGTCTGTTCTGATATAAAAGACTACGTTTCGATGTGTCATCTGCCACAGGGCTCTCCCTAGACATCATTTGCTGTATCATGCAGCCTGTCGTGAATGCTTTCAATTATAGTGATGACATATTGCTTTTCGGAGCAACACAGAAGGAACATGACAAAACTCTCATATAAGTTTGTCTAGCTGATGCAGGTTTAAATTTGAATGCCGATAAATGTGAGTTCCATAAAACAAGTTAAAATTCTTTGGCCATATCTTTTCTGATGGGGTGATGACCCCCAATCCACCTAGAGAGCAAGCGCTGTCAACTGCCAGTTCCCTAGAAGACATTTCCATTTTACATGCTTTCCTTGGCATGGCCAGTTGCCACTGTAAGTGCTCCGTTAAGAGACTTGACGAAAAAAAGTGTTTCATTTCATTGGTCACAATAATGTGGGTAAAGCTTCAAGAAAATCAAACACGGCATAGAGAACGCCACTGAAATGGCATACTTTGATCCAAAGCTTTAAACATAGGTTATTGACTCTAGCCCAGTTGGGTTAGGTGCACATCAAAGCAGTCAGCAAAATGCTGAAAGGCATATTGTAGCATATGCAAGCAAAAGTTAGTCTCAAACTGAACCTACTTATTCACAACCTGAGAAAGAAAGTTTAGTAGTGTGTGGTCCTGCGAACATTTCAGCATATTTTTCTATGGAAATCCTTTCACGCCAGACACCATCTTTGGCAAACCAAAAGTGAAGATGCCTCCTCCCATTGAACATTGAGGTCTAAGATTACAACAGTAAACTACACAATGGTGCATGGTCCAGGAAAAGATCAAAAATCAACTGACTATTTTTCAAGAGTGCCATTGCAATGTCCAGGTACCCTTTATTAATCGACTGAAGTCGACATAAATTTAATTGCGAAATCAAGCACACCATCTGCCATTTCATTGGAGCAAATTTTCACTGACATGAGTCAAGATGGTGAGATGTTTAAACTGAATGACATTTCCACTCATCAGTCGTGGAACCAGCACTTTTGACTTCTCATATTTCATAGTGAATACCTGGGGCCATATTATAGAAAGTGCACCGGGAGCGCAACGGGCATGTGCACCTGTTTTGCGCTTTGATATCACAGAAAGAGCCGCATGTGCTTGTAAGACCCTCTCTGTAATACAGATCGCGCTATGTAATATGTATATGCTATATATGTAATACATATAGCACTATCACCAGAGGGTGTCCCCGCGCAAATGAGGGAATCCCTTTGCCTCTCCACCTGCGCCGAATTATAGACGCGGGAACAGAGGCAGATACGCTGTCTGAAGGAACACTGACAGCTTGCCACCTAAAAGGTCTTGACTTGTCAAATTGACTTTTGGCACACATTTGCATTCGTATTCGTGATACTTTGGGTTCATTTCCTGGAAACATCATCCGTGCCTAAATGAGTCATCTTCGCATGAACACTATCTTTTTGCCTTGGAACTATGTACAAGGCTCACGCTGGGCAAATGTGTTTGTTATTTTCGTCCATATGGTAACCGACCTACCTGTAGCACATAAACAATGGCAGCCTGATCACATATCAGCCCAAGGACCGGATGTTTTTTAAAATTAAATAAACATGTTTCTGGGTATAATCAGAGGAGACACTTCTGATGATATCTAGAGGTCTCCACAGGCTGATAATTTTGCATAGGAGCTGGCTACCATCTCCATGCGGGGTGCCCAGCTTGTAACCAAGATGGGGTCCTACATTCTTAACCACCAGGTAAGTGGGTTGGCCTATTCATTAAATTGATTCTTGGCACATACCCTAGACACGTAGCTTAGGTTTTCCATAGTGGGAGACTGCCAGATGGTTATAATGTTACATATGCCTGCATATATACATTGTTTCTGCACAATGGTGGATCCTTTTATATTGTTCCATATCTTGATACTTCTTATAAGTTTCACCTGCTTCTGCCTATTGATCATTGCAGCACTCGGTGCCTCAATGACTCGCTTCCACCAATAGCATCCGCTCCCTACTCGACAGGGGAGAAACCGCAGCCCTTATTCTCCTGGACCTCGCAGCTGCCTTCAACACAGTCTCCCACCGCTCCCTAAGCTCAAGAGTTTACGATGCCCGCATCTGCAACAAAGCCTTGGACTGAATCCGCTCCTTACTCAGGGGTAGAACACAGCAACTCAGAACACCGCCGTTCTTCTCAGAACCCACAGAGATTGGCTGCAGGGTCCCCTAGGACGCCTCACTGAGCCACACCCATTTCAACATTTATATGGCCCCGCTCGCAGCCAGGAACAACGGACTCAACTACTTCTCCTATGCCAACGGCACCCAGCTGATCCTCTCCCTCACCAACGAGCCCCAAATCTTCAGAAAAAACTTCCACAACAGGATGAAGGCCGCCACTACATGGATGAGAGACAGCTGCCTCATGCTCAACTTCAACAAGAACAAAGTCCTCATCCTGGGGCCCAACACCTCAGCTTGGGAAGACTCCAGGTGGCCCACCACATTAGGAACCCTCCAAACACCAACGGATCCCGCACAAAACCTGGGCATCATACTGGAATCCTTGCTCACGATAAACCACCAGATCAACTCCATCTCCTCATCATGCTTCCACACTCTTTGCATACTTCGAAAGACCTTCAGATGGATCCCCACCAACGCCATAAAGATGGTCACCCATGCACTCATCAGCAGTAGACTAGACTAAGGCAAAGCACTCTTGTCAGGCATCCCCCGGAAACTCCTCAAGAAACTACAGAACATTCAGAACACCGCAGCCTGCCTTGTCCTCAACATCACCCACCACAGCCACATTCGAACACCTGAGAGAACTCCAATGGCTCCCAGTTAACAGAAGAATCAGGTTCAAGCTCCTCACACATGCCTACAAAGCCCTCCACGACACTGGACCAGCATACCTTAACCAAGGCCTCTCATTCCACATACCCACCAGACACCTCCACTCTGCCGAACTGGCCTTGGCCACCATTCCTCATATTTGCAAAGCCAGGACCAGAGGAAGATCCTTCTTCTTCCTCGCTGCCACGGCCTCGAACACCCTGCCTCCCTAATTCAGGCTATCCCCATCACTGACCCAGTTGAGGAAAGCCCTCAAGAACTGGCTGTTCGAGGGGACATCCCCCCCAGTACCTTGAGACCCTAGTGGGTGCGTAGTCACGCATACCAAATACTGATTGATTGATTGATTAATTTATTGATTTATTCACATATATTTTATACACAAATCATGTTGGTTCAATAAGCATCTTTCACCATGGTTCCTGAGGGAACAGAGTTGTCATGTTCAGTCGTTGCCAGAACTGTTCACTCTCTGTCTAGGTTAGGAAGGCTTATGGTGGCTCTGAGAGCTAGCACATCTATGGGACAGCTTGTCCTTCGGGGGGCACAGAATCAGTCTGGCACCATCTCAAAGTTTATGTCGTCCACAAACGCGCAGTTCCTACTGATTAGTGGCAACTAATTGACATGGTGCTGCCAACCTTGGTTGGGTTTTTATTTTGTGTGGTTCATCTGAGTAGTTCAAGTGTGCCTTCTCAGAGGCCCCTACACTCCTTTCAACCGAAGACGCCTGTTGTGGTAGGAAATATCCTCCTCAGCAGAGCAGGTATACCCTATGTATTGGCTGTTGGTAATTCAAGCTTGAAATGATCTAGTTTCCACTGTGATAGCTTTATCTGTGCTTCATTTTTGCATACTTAGAGTTATGTAACAATGAGGTGACCCAAAAGCCACTGGGCCTGGGTAAATAGTGGTACGATGAGGTAATGTCCAAGTGGAGAGGAATTGAAACAGATAAATCAGTACAGGATTTAATCAATAGTATCTAATCAGAGTCAGACACCACCATACAGTCTTTCCAACAATGGATGTGTTTTAATTGCATCATAGTATATGAATAAATCAATTTATAAAGTACAAAACAAATCCTAAATGGATATATTTTTTGAAAAACAGGTGCACAGAGGGGTGAGGTGATAGGTGTATGGGAAGGATTGTGAAAAAGGACAGAAGTGCATACATACATACATCAGTAAAATAAATGAAAACTATCCAGACAGTTTTACTGTCAAATCATTGAATGTCAAGTCATAACACAATTACAGATAAACATTCTCTGTCGTATATGTCTGACAAAAATATATATATGGAAGGGTTGAGGTTTCGACCCCTAAACGGAACATCAAATTTCACGCATTTTGGGCGGGGTCTTCATCAGGACCAAGGTGAGGGTAGGAGAGTGGGCACCAGTAGGTCTGTTTCAATTGCTCTCCACTGGGACACACATTACCTCATTTTTTCATACATGGCAGAAAACATCACTGAGAACTGCAGATATAGAGATATAGAGTATATCAAAAGCTACTATAAAATGGTCTCACACTAGATGGTGGGGACGTTACCTTTGTGGTAGAGGCAGACAAAGCATATAGAACAGAGGTATTTTATTCTTTGGTTAAATTCCCACCTGAGATAAATCAAAACAGGTATTTCACAAATACACCAAGGACAAAATACCAGATGAATACACTCCAAATGAAGAAATAGAACCTCCTTCCACTTACCAAGAACATATTAATTGGTTTAAAGGAACCCTAACACACACTAAAGAAAATGTGAGACTGGGCCCACTCAGCAATGAGGGAGCGACATGGCTAGTCCTAGCCGGATACACACTGCATCCCAGTGTCAATAATGTGTCCACAGCTCAGATGCGGGGATTATACAATAATCTAGTATCAATATGCAGAAGCATTACACAGTTCATGATGCAAATATTAAAACTTACTCCTGCGCAGGCAGTTCAAGCTGCACCACCACAATTGGTCCCACCAGGCATTAGCCCACAAATGCTGAATGCAGTTATGGGTAAGATTCCCACCAAGAGGGAAGAAATTGTGTTTTGAATTGAATAAAAAACAAATCAGCTTGAAGCAGTATGTCTCCATACAGGAATGCAGCAAAACCATAGAATATTGACAATTTGCCTGCCAATTGGGATGGCTCCCACTGTGGAGGACTGTGCAACTTGGGGTATGGCAATTGCTGCAGTATTTACTAGAACACATGGTACCCCTTCTCCGGCAACTTTGAACCAGTACCTGCCTTAATGATGAGCAACATTAAAGGGGAAGCAGGAGCTTTAGATATACGCCAACGCCTGAGGGATTCGACTCCCTCACAGCAGGATTGTGAATTACCAATGAAACCTATGCTACACTTAGCAGAGTTAATTTGGGGGTCAGATCTGGGAAAACCACAGTTGAAGAGTAATTCTGAAAAGGATAACTCTAAGCAGGCACCTGACCCTTCGACAAAGAAGAAGTGGGATAATAAGAAAAACAAAGATAAAACAAAATCACCGGGCGGGTCTCCACCACAGAAATCCACTTGTTATAAATTGCGGAACCGTGATAATGTTAAACCACCTGACAGGTATAAGGATACTGATACACGTTTCTCTCATTCCATCCAGGATTCATCCTATAAACATTAGGAAAGAGGAGGCTGGACAGCATGCAGATCAGAAGAGCCAACCAAGGAAGTACTCACAGCACTTATTTGACTACATTATTAAGCCAGAAGGAAAGCCAAAAACATCGAAACCTATTCAAAAGAAGAAGGTAGATAGACTTAAGATAAGGCATGCTCTGGATTTTGAGAGCTGTGCTTCCGAAGGGGGAATGGGCATTAACAATGCTGTACAGTGCGGCAGATATCACAATAATTCATCAGAATCTGATGGATTGTCTGGTGGAACCCGGGGGCATATTATCAAGCAGGGCTTTAAAATTATCGCAGTTTTAGCGGCAGAAAACGGCTGCTAAAGCAGCGATAATGGGCTTGATAATATGCCCTGGAGAATTCCAAGGGAAGCCCAGGTTCACACCAGAACATGGGTTTCTATTGGAATTCACAAGTCCATATTATCAAGCCCATTATCGCCGCTTTAGCGGCAATTTTCTGATGCTAAAATGGCGATAAGTTTTAACGACCTGCTTGATAATATGCCCCTAGGAGTAGAGCTGATTGAGGACATTATGGTGGAAACACCAGATACCAGTTTAAGCATTCCACAGTGTTTATACAAATTCCAACTACGGTTGGAGGGGGACATGTCCAGGTTTATTAAGGCCTTTTTTAGGGAGGACCTCACTTAAGGGTACGATATTCTTCTGGCCAAAAAGTATTGGCCACCTGATTTCATAATGGATTGCTTAAACGGGGAAATAGTAATCAATTAAACATTCATACGCCGAGGACTGGGCTCCAGTGCTAGCTACTGTGTGATACCGTAGCCATGTGGGGTGGAATAACGGTTCACCGAATCATGACATTCCATTGAGGACAACCCCACAACCTCAAAGACAATATCCAATAAAAAAATTAAGCTAAAGAACAAGTTAGGGAAATCCTAGAACAACTTAAATAATATCAAGGTGTAATAAAGAGTTGCACCTCTGCCATAAATAATCCATTGTTTTCAGTCTTGAAACCAGATCAGTCATATCGTTTAGTATTCGATTACAGACATTTAAACTCCGCTACTGGCACATTTGCAGTACAAAATGCACATAGTGCAGCACTAATGAATAAGAGTGTGCAGAAGAAATACAAAACAACACTAGACATCTCAAATTGATTTTCCTGCCACAATTTTGCACCTGGAAGCAAATACTTGACAGCATTCAGTGCGCTCGGTTCTCAGAAACAGTTCTGCCATTTGCTCCAGGTCTATAAGAAAAGCCTGGGATGTTCTCAGCCAGAGTTACAGAGCTCCTTGAAAATGTTTATTCAAAATTCCTGCCGAGCAATCAAAAAGTGTATATAGTATTTACACTTTCATACCCTATAGTCACAAAGTCTGTATATTGTCCATTAACCAGTTAGACACCAGAGTCCTGATATAAGTCGATCCGTGTTTATTCTCAGCTTCACAAGATTAAAATTTTTCTGTCGTCAGATTCACAACATTCTTTGTAGTCAGATCAGCCAACACGTGTTTCGTTGTAAAAACAACTTCATCAGGGCTGCAAGCCAAAAGCAAAATATAAACTTTTGTGTATCTACATACTTCTCTCATTATTTAGAAGAGTTTTAATATTAGTTAGTCTAGCACCACCTATGTGAAAGTGAAAGCACATAGTTCCCAATATATAAGTGCCTTTGGTTGATCGATTCAAATAAATTATAAAACAGTTATAAAAGATACATAAATACAGAGAACATAGACCAATAGATTACGTTTATTTATTTTAACAGAACCTGCAAGAAAATACAATATAAAAATAAAAAAGACGTCGAAAGACTACATTACTGAATGACCAACATGAATATTAGAGAGGTAATATAGTACTACTTGTACTTATCCAGCGATAAAGTGACTAATTTAGTGAATAAGTTAAATGATTTTGAGTAGAACCTTTAACATATATGCTCAGTGGGAAGCTGCTCTCATTTATGTTTTACTAGTTCAACATACATGATAATCATCAGAAACATTTATTAGATGAAGTTTATATTCAGTTTAACTGGTGGTGATTTTTAGGACAGAGCTAAGAGTTTCCTTATATCATTCCAGAGACTTTAACCAATGAGAAAAAAACTTTTTTCATGAAAAAACTACAGATTGGAAATAACGGAAGACAAATTGTTTAACCTAGGTAAAACATACATTTGTCCTTTATGTATGGCGAAATACCCGAATGTTTTTGTTGTGCATCATTATTTGACACCGGGAGTCACATATAATTTATTTGAATCGATCAACCAAAGGCACTTATATATTGGGAACTATGTGCTTTCACTTTCACTTAGGTGGTGCTAGACTAACTAATATTAAAACTCTTCTAAATAATGAGAGAAGTATGTAGATACACAAAAGTTTATATTTTGCTTTTGGCTTGCAGCCCTGATGAAGTTGTTTTTACAACGAAACACGTGTTGGCTGATCTGACTACAAAGAATGTTGTGAATCTGACGACAGAAAAATTTGAATCTTGTGAAGCTGAGAATAAACACGGATCGACTTATATCAGGACTCTGGTGTCTAACTGGTTAATGGACAATATACGGACTTTGTGACTATAGTGTATGAAAGTGTAAATACTATATACACTTTTTGATTGCTCGGCAGGAATTTTGAATTTATGTAAACTCCCTGGAATCAGGGAACCAGTTGGGGAGTTAGGTAACCTTCCTATTCTGCCTAGTAGCAACCAGAGAAACTTGTGAATTTAACTGAGCCAAAATCTTTTACAGTGCGCCCTATTACCTGTTACCTATTTTTTGTCCTTGAAAATGTTGATGATGAGGCATTGCCTTATGTCGATGACATATATTTGACAGATAATGACCTCATAGAACAGTTGATGGGAGTAGATTGTATAAGAAATTAAAAACCGCCCACCTGAGTGTTCTGTTTCTGGGATATGAGTTCTGAAGTGCAAGTGGGTATTTTTACCTATGGTCCTTTTGATCCTTTGGGTTTTTATACACCTGCTCCATGTCCTGCTGGCCCTCCTGATCCTTCTCACTCTAGTCCAGTACCCCAGTCCCCTTTTTCTTAGTCCTGTTCCGCTTGTCCATGTATTCCTGGTCTCCTCTGGCATTGGTAACCTTGGCCCTAGTGGATTACGTCTTCGTAGGTCTGGTTCTTCCTGTCCTGGTCCTTGTAGCTCTGGTATCCTAGTCTTCCAGATTGTCCACCTCCTGGCCCATATATTCCTATCACTCTTGTGTCTTTGTTTTGGCTTCCAGATTTCTTTTACTGGGTTTAAGGTAATGCCTCTTATTGCGTGGTCATCCCCAAGTTGTTGGCCTGATGATGTTTGACTCACTCTTTCTTTCTTTTATTATACAGTTAATTAAAACCATAATATACAAACATATCAATACATAATGTAATATAAAATGTTAAAATATAAAAGTCCTAATCAGTTTCTTAATGCTAAGCATTATGCAGTGCGGTTAAGATAATATTAACAAACTTCCCAGCTCTTGCTAGAGCCTGGGCTGAGTTATTGCTAAAACACAAATCCGATGCTTCCCTGCAGTGTCTCAATGTCTTTTCCCGAAAAACTGGAGCCAGTAGGCGGCGACAATCTATGGCAAAATGCGGAGAGCAACATAGCAGGTGAAGCCAGGACTCATGTAGATAATTGCAGAGTCTGCATGTAAGCTGCTCTTTCCGCCGGGCCCACAGCGGGTTAAAATCAAAAATTGGTAGAGCTAACAGCCTCATGTACAGTATTTTATTGCGAGTCTGAGAGTAAAGAGAGTAGTTGAAATATGGTTGAGATTTCCCCTTGATATCAGGGCTGTGAAGAGTGCGTTATTAGAAATCCCGGCAACGTCTGTCTGGAATGACACTAAAGTGATTTGGCTTTTTATTGTTTTTTACCACATTGACAGGGGGATGGTTGGATTAGTGAGGATAGTGGCTTCGAACTTTAATGTGGAAATAGCGAGATGCAACTGTTTGTGCCAAGGAGAAAGTTCATCCGTGAACACAGCTTGCAATTGTTTTTCATGGATTGTGCTGGAGCTCGTAGAGTGTGAATATAGAATTTAATCAAGTCTTCCAGACAGTGGAGGTCTGCGCTTGCCAGGCCCAGCTCAAGTCTCAGCCTCGACCTCCTTGCGTGCTGCGGAACAGAAAATATTTTCTTGTAGACTTTTATTTGTAGATTTGCTAAGAATGTATCCATTTTTCCAGGGAAGACACTGCTGGAAGTAGTTTGGCCAGTAGCACCCTTAGAATTGGCTCGACTGTGGGGCTGGGCAAATGACGGTTCAGGCGCCTCAGGATATGTATAATCCCCATGCCCTTGGGCCTTAGATGTCTAAGGTGAGATGCTTGGTTTGCCTTTTCGTTGAACCAAACTCCTAGATAGTTATAGCTGATACAGGTCGCTACATTAAGTCCCCCTGCTCGCCAGGACAGATTTTTCTCTTTTTTTTTATTTCCCGAAGGTCATAACTTTGGTTTTTGATTCGCTCATCAGAAGATGGTTCTTTATATTATACATGTTAAGGGCAATGAGCGATCTTTGTAATCCAATTTTTGTGTGGCCCTTAGTAATGATATTGTCAGCGTATTGCATTATCTGTAGACGTATCCCGCCCAATTTTGGGGCGACCAAGGCTGCTCCTGCCAGTTCTTTAGGTAAATCGGCGGTGTAAAGATTAAATAATAGTGGAGCTAATACGCAGCCTTGTTTTAGACCGTTTTCAGTTGCAATTTTTGTGGATAGTGTTTTTGCACTCGTTTTGATCCTCACCCAAGTTTTATGGTGCAAAGATATCAGAGCTGAAAGAAGTGGGGATGGTATCCCCCAATAATTTAATTTGTACCATAGCGTCCCTCGGTTGACTCTGTCGAATGCTGCGCTGTAGTCCACAAAGCAGCAGAATAGAGGTAGCTGGTTGGCCAAAGTGGCTCTCCGCGACAGATAGGACAGCGCTATTATGTTGTCCGTCGTGGAGCAGCCTGTTCTGAAGCCTGACTGGGTGCGGGGCAAGATATTATTTTCTGTAACCCAGTTTTCGAGTTCTGCCAGTAAAACACGGGCATAGGCTTTAGCTTCAATGTCCAGCAAAGCTATTAGTCTGTAATTAGCCAGATTTTAGCGATTGCCCTTTTTATAAATTGGGTGTAGTATTGAGCCCTGCCAGGTAGGTGGAATTGTGGCTGTAACAAAAGCTTGTCCAAAGAGAGGTGTGAGGAGCTCTGCCCAAAACTGTCGAGATGATTTAAAAACTGCTGCAGGTAATCCATTTGGCCCTGGCGCTCCGTCGTTCTTCATTCGACTAATGGTCTTAGTTACTGCGGCTACAGAAATATCCGGACCCTGGGTGTTTTCATAAGATAGTGCTTGAGGCAAGGAGGGAGTTGGCAGCTCCCCTGCCCCACTGCTGTAGAGTTGATTGATGTGATTCGCCCATACATTCTCGGGTACCTCGTTCTCTTTAGTCTGGCCACTGTTGCTAAGTTGATTGATGTATCTCCAGAATGGGGCCGGATTTTTTTCTTTTAAGAGAGAGAAAATGTTAAGCCAGGCTTCCTCTGTTCGTTTAATCCGTTGGGCCCATGCACGCTTCTTGCAAGCTGCTTGAAGTGGCCCTTTTGTGGCACGTTGAAATGCTCTTGCCCCTTTTATTCTTCCCTTTGGGCTGTTTTGGCTCTTCCATTTGCTTTCCGGTATTAACTTATTTGAGTCTCGATTTAAAGCCTTTGACGCATGTTTTCCTTGAGCGTCAGATTTTCCCCCCAGAGCCCGATGCAAATCTATCAAAAGAATGGGCCAATAGTCTAAGAGGGCTTGTGGGCTAATAGAAGTTTTTAAATTGATCGTTTTTCATTGCCCATACAGACAGTTTTGTGTCTAGATTAATGGACCATTTTATCCTGTGTGGGATTTTGTCAATTTCCTCGCCCGTAGATTCTCCTACGGGTGTAAACTTGCAGGATGCAACGGTGGAAAGGCTAAAGGATGCTCTTAGGGGCCTATGGTCGCTCTCTATTCGGTGGTCGATGTTAAAATCATTTAGGTGGAGAGCTAGTGTGCTTCCCATGAACAAATAGTCAATAGTAGAGATATTCCTATACGTTGGGGGCGGTGCCCATGTATGATCATTTGCTTTCCTTAGATTTTGTGCGGATGATATAGAACAGGCATTGAATAAAGATTGTAATAGCGCGACCTCTTTGACGTGCTTGTTTTCATTTCCTTTTTTGTCAAGAGATCTATTGTTAAAGTCCCCAACTATAAGTGGATTGTGATTAGGATATTTAATAAGGAGATCTCCAATAATGGCGCCCAGGTCGTCAAGTGCTTGGTTTCTCGGGTGCAGGGCTGGATTAACGTAGCAGTTAAATAGTAGCAAGCGGAGCTCGGTGTAATGATTTTTTATTCCGTTGATACGTAGTACTTGAATTCCAGGTAAATCGGATGCTATCATAGTTGCTTCCAGCCTACACGAATGCTTGATGTAAACAGAGAGGCCGCCCATCGGCTGCCCAAAAATATTGCGTCTTGTTGCTGGGGCATGGATTTCAAAGAATCCGGAAAGGGCTGTAGTAGCTGTTGCCCATGTTTCCTGGAGACAAATTAAATCGCCGCTTCGAAGGTACTCTACAGCCGAGTCGTTTTTAAACAGTTTCTGGAGGCCAGCCACGTTCCAGGAGATGATTGTTAGGTAATTGTTTTGATTGTTCAGGGTGTAATCCGTTTTGCCTTTGGGGAAGTCAAAGATGCCGTCGAGCTAAATGGCTCACCGTGCACCACGAGCTGCTAATCAGACATCAATGCCAGTGCCCGGATCCCAAAGTGCATGTCGAATTGTCAGTACCCAATTGGAAATGGCAAACTTACCAGTAAGTCCCTAGTTGATGGTACCCAGGTTCCCAGAGAAAGTAAGGGAGAGGGGTAACTTATTGATTGCAGCACTGACTGTGCCACCCTGGAGGTCACCCAAGTAATACGAGTCTACCAATCTGCAAATGCAGAATGGTAGAGCAGTCACGCACTGCAGGCCTGGCTTTGCCATTGAATGCCGGTTAATGCAGATATGGAGTGAGAATCTCAAACTGTTGGGGTGGTCCATCTTGGTGCAGGGAATGGAATTCACGATGGAACACTATTCTGAGACTGAGCACTCCAATGCTGATGGCTTTTCGGGGTTCTAGTAACTTAGTGAGGAGAACGCCTATGAGTGGGGATAGTTCTCCCTCCTTTCAACTGTGTGGCAGGAACTTATATTAGACCTGACATCCGTGGTGTGGCCTTTACCCAAACTCTGAAAATGCCACTTTCTAAAGCTATAATTTCCTTGTCCTAGCCACCACTTAGTGCATCTTGCCAGTGTCCTGGGTCACATGACTGTGAATGACTTAGCTGCTTGTGTATGCCTTCCAGAGAGTGAATCAAAAGGGGACTGGGTGTTGGCAGGATGGGCCATCCTGCCAGGATGGCTGGGGTGGAGCTGTTCCCTGCCCCACTTACACTTCAAAAGGCTGCCTCCAGCACACACATAAAGTAACCTGACACTAACCTTTTTTCTCCCCAGATCTCTTGGAATCATTACAGAGGTAGGGAAGTAATTTTCGGAACCAGGTGTGGGTATAGGTCAGGGTGTTCCCCACTTCAAAGACTGGCACTATTGGACCCTTAGAATACTTCCTCTGTACACTCCTGGGCCTGGGGGGGAAGACTTCTGATGGACTGTTTGGACTCCAAGAGGACTGTCCTTATGCTTGAGACCTCACTGGTTCCCTAGAAAACTGTATTCCTGCTACTAGAGGATTGCTCTGCTGCCTGAGGCCTAGCTTGTTCCTAAGGGGACTGCCCTGCTTCTGGTAGGAAGCCTGTCTTGCTGCTTGAGGAAGAACTGACCCATTTCCTTGAACCGAGGATGACTAGAAGTGACTTCATTGGCTGGTTGGCTGACCTCTTGTGTGAGCAACAGGACCGCAAGCTCCAAAGACCTTGAACCCGGCTGCTGACATCTGTTGGCGTGAGTCCTATCCCCCAAGTGATGCCCCAGGTGCTGGACCTCTGGTAGTGATGTTAGAGGTGCTTCTCCATTATAACCCTAAAACTTGGGACTTAGAAGAACTTTTACAAAAAAGTGCCAGAAGAACTGACAGATGTCTGGGTCACCTGCCAGCCGATCCACCCAAGTTGAGTCACTGGTCAGCCTGCCTTTGTGGAAGCTTCCTCTATGTTCTTCTCCATAGCAGTAGAAGTTGTTCAGCCGGATCTCTGAGTAATGGTATCCAGCCTTGTACAGCCACATTTGACTAAAGCTGCAGCTTCGTCTCGCTGGAGGTTTTTGACTCCAAAACGTTGTCCAAGTCCGATGGTAAAAATCTTCACTGAGCTCGTCAGGGATTGGCACACCATCGATGACGATGATGACCAGCCTGCTGCCTTGCCTCGCTGAACTCTATCTTCTAAGTCCGAAGGAAAGCCAAGACTGGACCCGATCCACTGTGTGAATCTGACCAACTCTCCATCGTAGTCAGACTTAACTTTGATTTTGCCCTGATCATGCACAACTAGATACCCGTGACTGGCGCTTTATTTTTTGAGGCACTATTTTAAACTAAAAGCTTTAAAATGTCATAACCCCGGTTTTACTGATTGGATTTAATTAGTTTAGGTATAATTTTATTTAATAAAATATATCCTATTTTTCTAAATTGCTTAGTTGGTTTGGGATTTTTCTGGTGTTGTATTTTCACTATATTAAAATTTGTGTGCTGGAAAAACACTTACCTCAGTGCATCTAACTTAAGCTTGACTGTTTTTGTGGCAAGTTACTGGGAGGCTAAACACTGGTTAATTTAGTGACTTTTGTTTTTCACCCTGAGAGGTATTGTGGTTGTTTCTTGAGGTGGGTTTTCACCCCGCTCAACAAATAACTACATTTCTTACACAGCTCCTCAGTCAAGAGCTGCCTGGTTCCAGTGGGACAGGGAGCATTGGATCCACGTCTGGACATACCCATTGAACTTAGAGAATCACACTGAGATATGCATAAATGTGATGGAGAGAATGTCTGGATTAAGCTCAGCCTCTTGTAATGACTAATTTATGCCCACCATGCCACCTCAGATTAGACCCAGATATGCAAATCAGCCTTGATCCTGCTCCCATTGGAACAGTCCAGTCCAAACTGCCAAGCCAGGTCCTCTCTGAAATGGAAAACAAGCAACCTAAGACTTACTTCACCCGAGGTGGGGCTATTCCATCGGGTGCGGCTTGGTTCTAGAGGCACAGTGATCTTTGGACCCACTTCTGGTCATACCCATAGCACATAGGATGTTGCTCTAAAGTTAACAAAAACTTTTTCATATTTGATATTATAAAAAAGACAGAAGTTAATCCATTGTTAAAAAAAATTCTGAATATTGCCATTACCTGAACTTCTATCTGTGTCTGTATTGGAGTTTTCCCTAATTCAAGTAAATGGCAGTACCCAAGGTAGTTCACAGGTGTGATTTACCCAAGAAGAGGCAAGTCAATCTATCCGGGACCCAGGAATATTTACTCTCAGTTTTCATACAAGGAGGAGCAACCAGGTCCCTTCTTTCTGGTTCCCGGGGCCATGGCTCTATCATGTGTCACCAGAAGGAGCTCTCATTCCACCTCAAGCAGAGCTGGGATGTTGCCCTCCTAGCCTGAGAGCAGAGGGTCCATTACTCTATGATCCCCAGGGACTGCAGTGTTGCATGAATAATGCATTTATAATAACACTGAACTTAACATGCCTGTGAAAAGCATGAGGCAGAAGTGTGAAGTGGAACGCACAAAAGACCATATTATACCATAAGTTGTGTATTTGTAAGGTTAAGTCCATCCTGTGGGGCATTTTGGCATTGATTAAGATATGTTTTATGTGGATGTATGACGTTACAACGCACACTTTTACAACGCATACCTTTACAACGCATTTTTTACACCGCAACATCCATTACAACGCACACCATTACAACGCATACCATTACAACGAATTCTTAGAAACTACCTTTACAACGCATTCCACTACAATGCATACTACATTCACAACGCATACCATTACAACGCATCATTACATTGCATATAAGGTAAGTGTTGGATAGTGTAGGGGTTAAAATTACTATTCTAACTCCAGGGGGTGCAACAGTAGGGTAAGTGTTGGATGGTAAGTTTTGCGTTGTAATGGTATGCGTTGTAATGACTGCGTTGTAATGGTATGCGTTGTAATGGTGTGCATTGTAGTGTCATGCGCTGTAATGACTGCGTTGTAAATGCATGCGTTGTAATAGATTTTGCGTTGTAAAAGTTTTGTTGTAATGGTAGTGCGTTGTAAAAGTTGCGTTGTAAAGGTTGTATACCGTTTTATGTTACCCAGCTCAGCGATGCTCATTGTACCGAACACAGAAGGATAAAAGGCTCAATGAACCTGCCACGGTTTTAACACAGTTCCCTGACATTATGGTATATTAAGTTATGTTGATTTGTAGAGCGCACTCTCACAGGGAAATGTACCCTTGTGCTGTGCAGGTGTGAGTCTAGCCAAACCTGGGGCCTGATGTGACTACTCAAAGTCAGGTCTTTAGCTTGTTGCTGAATTCAAGTGAGGAGGAGGCTCCAGCACCCCTCAAACTTTTACTGAAAGGGGGGATGCTATCTTGCCTGTACTTACTGATATATGCAATCTTTCACTGGACAGTGGCAGTGTTCCAGAAGCGTGGAAACATGCTATTATCAGAGCCCTGTTAAAGAAACTGTCTTTGTATCCTGCGCTAGCTGAAAGATATAGGCCCATCTTCCTTCTCCCTGGTTTGAGCAAAATTCTGAAAAAATACATTAGCAATCACCTCTCTGGATTCTTGGAATCCCACAATATCCTGAATTCTGCCCAAACTGGTTTCCAGCCTAGGTGCAGTACGGAAACGGCGTCCTTACTGTCACTGAAGAGCTGAAAAGGGTCCTCGACCGAGGTGGATCAGCTGCAGTCATTTTGCTGGACTTGAGTGCAGAATGCAGCACACATAGAAAGAAGAAAAAGGGGGAGGAATACAAGTATTTCTCCTCGTTGCACCACTCCTCGGAGGCGAAGCATTCTGGCGCATTCCAGGGATTACAACACTTTGTAGATCTGGGAATGAGTCAGGTTTATAGATGCTGCATGGGAACACCCACAGCAACACCCATGGAACGCCCTTTTCATGCAGAGTAATGTGTGAAAGTGACCCATATTTACAAGGGCATGAAAAGACACACAGGGTGACTTCTCCGGAGGCTCAGCCGGGAGTACATGTTTATTGCTCCTTCTAATGCGATATTTGCACATTGATTTTAACTTTTTTTTAAAACGCTTCTAAACTGCTATTATATTTCCTTTGTTACTTTCACCTCACTTAATTTCTCGTAGTCCCGATCTCCGGTACTGGTTGGCCGGCAGTGGGAACGCGGGTCTGCCATTTTGAGTTGGTCGGGGGCTTAGCAGGCTATGCTTTCTCGTCCCTGATTTGATTTAAACGCAGTATGCGCGGGCGCGCCAAAGGCGCGCCAAAGGCAGGCCCGTCTGCATCCGTCCACTATCGTAACGCGCTCAGCGCCAGCTCCTCTGCCCAGGGAAGTCAAGGTGAACGTTTTAACCCCTTCGCTGCTGCCGTCGGCCGTTGGACGTCGCACGAGCTACCTCCCTGGTGCTGCGCACGTCCAACGGCCGACACAGCCGCACCCGTTTCTTCGAAAGTTCAGCACTGGCGCTGAACGTTCGAAGCAGCAAACGGGTTAAATTGCATTATGATGGTTTCATATTACAAAGCTTCCATGCCAATACTAAAACTCATTTATGCCCTTGTATTACTCCCGATGCGCAGCCCCGGGAGCCTCTTAATGTTTGTCCAGGGTGTGGGACTACAATTCCAAAGTTATTGTTTGATACCCTAGAGAGGTCTAGAACTCACGCAGTAAAGACTGAGAGAAACATTGGGACTTCAACTTGGAAATTGGCCTTGATGCATGTTAGGTCATTGATTAAACACAGTACAGAGGGTGCTTTATTCATGGAAGCTGAAAACATTAAGATAGCTTTTATTACAGAATCCTGGACGGATAATGCTTCCGGCCCGGACCTGGTCAAGACGACGCCTCCTAATTTTGTTTGTCATACTCTGAACAGGCCCAGGGGAAGAGGAGGTGGTTTAGGGGTCATTTATCACTCCTCCCTTATCTCTTTGTTTAGCCCGGGAGAGGTGAAATGTCAATTGTCAAGTTACTTATAGAGCGCACTGTCACCAGACGGTCACCTTGCGGTGTCGCCTACGCGGCTTCCTGGCGCTGATACTCATACTGCTGTGGAACCCCTCCTGGCTTTCCCTGTGAAGTGTCCACTCCTGGGCACCCCTAGGGTGAAGCCAGGCATCCTTAGCGCTGTTGGGGCCGGTGTGGAGGTTAAGCAAGCTATTGCCCAGAGTTGCAGCGTGGGGCCCGTGATTAGAATAGGCACCGAGGCGAGAATTAACAGTTCCGAGGAAATTGAGCCCGAGACCCCCCCCGAGGCGGGAATCGAACCCTGGGCCCTGGCCAGAACTCTGCATCAGGGTCTGCCGCTCTAACCATTGAGCCACACTCCTCCTGGAAGGCTGCGAGGCGTCAGACTTCTCCTTCCGCTTATCTCCCTATTACACTTTTCAAGGCTCTCTTATTTATAGACCACCAGGCCCTAGAGGCCGTTTCGTTGAGCAGGTGGGCAAACTCATTGAAATAGGTATTCTGGCTAGTTCCTACACTATTTGAGGCGATTTTAATTTCCATCTGGAAACATTTTTAGATCCAGACACAGCCAAATTGCTAGATTTAATGAAGTGCAGTAATTTAGATCAATTGGTGACGGATGGGACTCAGCAGGCAGGACATAAACTTGATGGCATTTTTTCTAATAATCCACAGTTATTAGCCACCAATATTACTCCCCTCCCATGGTCAGACCACAAAGCGCTTCTATTTAACCTCACTATTCCTGAACTTCTTTCTCAGAAGCCAGTTATAGAGAAAAAACTGGTGAAAAGAGTGTGGAATAAAGTAATGGCTGAGGATTTGTGCGACATCCTCAATAAGACTGTAGGTTTCCCCCCCTCAAATTTAGAAGCGGCAACACGCTCCTACACTAGCTGGCTAGAAACAGCTAGGAACATGCTTGCTCCTATAAAAATGTTCTACCCCACCAGACGGCTGCCTTCTGCTCCGTGGTATTCACAGGCACTAAGAGAACAAAAATTGATTTGTAAACATCTGGAGAGAAGGTGGAGAACAGAGTACAAGGATACTGATAAGGAGTATAAACGTGGTCTTGCAGTATACAAACAGCAGATTCATCAGGCAAAGCTTCTATTTTTTCCATGAAGATTAATAGAGCAAACAACTCAGCTAGGGAACTGTTTAATACAGTTACCAGCCTGACCAATCCAGTGGCGATTACATCTACGCCTAGTCAGGATTTTTGTAAAAAATTGACCCGTTTTTTCTATGGGAAAGTGGATGCCATTTTCTCCACTTTCTCTGATGCAACCTCTCAGAGCATGGCGGGCCACACTGTTGACCGACAAATAGAAAAGAAAGTTCTACTGGACAAATTTGCCCAGCTTTCATTTACAGGAACTGGTAATCTTCTCATCCAGGTGAAATCCGGGTCTCCTTCGGACCCTTGTCCGATAGCGATATTAAAGTGAGCGGCAGAGCCAGTCTCTCGAGTTTTGACACCCATTTTTTATTTAATGTATTCAGAGGGATATTTTCTGTTAGACTGGAAAAAACTTCTATTCTGCCCCTTCTTTAGAAACCGAATCTCGATACAAAAGACCCTAACAATTTTAGACCAATATCTAGACTTCCGGTACCTGCTAAAATCATTGAGAGAAATTTAAATATGCAACTTAGCCAATTTTTGGAGTCCAATCAAGCCTTGGACTAAACACAGTATAGCTTTCGAGGGGCCACAGTACCGAAGCTGCTCTTTTGAAATCTACAGAAGAGATACGGACTAACTATCCTAGATCAAGGTGGCAAGGCTGCTCTGATCTTGTTAGATCTCTCTGCAGCATTGGATACCGTCCTCCACGATTTGTTGATGGACCGGCGGCCGGAGATTGGTGTACAGGGTTCGGCTTCAAGACTCCTAAGATAATTTTTGGCAAACCGGAGTCAGCTGGTGGCGCTGGGGGAATTTGTATCCAAACCTTTTTCACTACCATGTGGGGTCCCGAGGGGTCCTCACTGAGTCTGACACTATTTAATATATATGTGTCCTCTCTGGCGCCCCTTATTCAGTCATTTGGGTTCAGTCTGACTACTTATGCGGATGATACCCAAATTGTGGTGTCTCTTCTACCCGTTGAGTCAAAGAACACGGCAGACCGTTTTAAAGATTGTATGAATGCAGTAGGGATCTGGATGGCCCAAAACTGCCTTAAGTTAAACTCCAGTAAGACGGAGGTGGTATGCTTTGGGAATGATCCTAATTTTTGGACTCCAGAATGGTGGCCAGATACCCTGGGCCCTCTTCCCGCACCCAATAGGAAAGTTAAAAACCTTGGTGTGTGGGTGGATCAGAAGCTCAATTTCAAAGACCAAGTTAACGCGGTGGCCTCTGCTACATCTTTCGCTTTTAGGTCATGTAAGAAAATGTTGCCTCTGTTACCTATAGAATGTCGTAAAACAGTGATCACAGCCCTCACTAGGTCAAGACTGGACTACTGTAATAGTCTGTACTTCAATATTCAGGAAGGTTTAATGCAGAAATTGCAAGTTTTGCAGAAGGCGGAAGCTAGACTGGTGTCTGGCATCTCAAAATACACTCCAATAGCAAAAGAGATTTGGAAACTGCATTGGCGGCCAGTTAGGAAGCGTACCATGTTCAAGGCGAGGTGTCTGGTTCACAAGGCACTTTATGGAGCAGGGTTGGCCTATTTAAAAGAACGACTCTACTGGTGCACACCAAACAGATTACTACGCTCATCTGATGCCAAATTGGTTTGTGTGCCATTTGTTAAAAAGGCCACCTGGGGTGGAACGCCTCGGAAAAGTGGCTGAGTGAAATCTACATGATTTCACTCAGTCAATTTTATGGCCATGCTGCGTCAAAAACCTGTACCTGCTTGAAGCAGGCGTAAGAATTGACCCAGCATGTTAGGCATAGGGGCACCCGAGCCTTCCTGGCGCTGCATTGCGCTTGCGACTCCAGCAATGTGCCGCCTATCCGCCGGGGGATGGACATGTGTCTGTCCATCCGTGCGCCACGGGGTGCCGCATTGTAAATGTGGCGCATCAGTGGTGGCGCACGGGTGGTTTGGCGTGTCGCAACTGTTCTGGCGCATCCCTGCTGATTAGCAGAGATACGCCAGAAGTTGTAAATCTGCCCCATTGTATTTTCCTCACCACATCACCTCAGTTTGGACCCAGCCATATGTAAATCAGTCTTGACCCTGCTCCCCATGAGAACGGTCTAGCCTGAACTGCTAAGTCAGATCGTCCGTCGAACTGAAACAATCATACTTGCACCGGATTCGGGGTTTCCTTTCTCATCAACCAGGCTACCTTGAATCCAGTGGTGCCATGAGCCACGTCCGGACACAGGGAGGACGTTGCCTGGCAGTTCGGACTGGACTGCTCCTATGGGCATAAGGATTAAGAATGATTTGCATATGGTTGTGATGAAGCAAAGCTTCGCATTTGCGACTTGCTTTTGTCATGAACCTCGTTCATGTGTAACCAGGTAATAATTTGTACGTCTTACTAACCTTTATTTCATGTTTGAAACAAGGTCCATGAAGCTTGCCTATGTGTATTTCTAATACGATTAATTTGAGTACTTAAAATGGCCGCTGCTTTGAAATAGTGTCTGCGCATGCGTCAGTCACACTCACGTGTCCTGATGTGTTTGCAGGTTGGGAGGGAAATAGTTGCGCATGCGTAATACATAGCTTTGGCAGTAACGTGGTACTGCTCGTGCCACTGCTCTTGTGCCCGTGTATATGTAGCTAACATTTAGACTGCATAAGTATATTTTATAGTGATAAGTTGAAAGTACAAACCCAATGATGAGTTTTCATAACGTTATTTCTAGGTATTAATTTGTTCTCGCTTACTTTTCATGTACCGCGGGGAATGGGGGTCTGACTGAGCCGAATGCCATCTTGGAGGTCCTTACTACGCATGACCGTCCGCCTGGGGAGAAGTCAACCTTGGCTGGTGGAACTCAGCCAGCTGGCAGGGATGGGCAAGATGCTCCTGAGAAGCTGACCTGCGAACTCAGCAGGACAGAGTCATGTGTCCCCATTTTGAAACAATGTAAACTTGTCATTGTATTTCCCTGGACTTTCACACGAGAACCCCAATCTCGGTAGGCGGTACCCAGAGATGCAAAGCAGGCATCCAAGTAGTGTGTTCTGATTGGTGTGTTACCCAAATCCTACCTTAGGACCAATCCAAATTGAGGGATTCTGACACTTTGCAACATTGGGGGGTGGTACACCGTCCCCAAACTGTATATCTACCCTGGGTTCACCTAGGGAAATGGTCCGACTTGTCTGGTTTAGCTGACCTGTCACTGACCCATCGCACTCAATAGGTGACTGAAGATACAGAGAGCTGCGGAGCACTCTGTCCGAAATTGACCATAGATTAAGGTTCTACTGAACCTTAAAGTGCTGGCGAAGCACTTTGCTGGGAGTTCGCTGACCCAATCGGGGTCTTGATCGATAGCTGCAGAGAGGGTGGAGCGCAGGCGTTGCTTCCAAACTGCGGGTGCGGTCCTGTCCTGAGGGGTTCCTGTCCTGAGGTCCCGTCCTGATTCCTAATCTGAGGGTTTCCTGTCCTTAACTGACCCGTGGCCAGGGTTTGGTTTCCACACCAGTCTAGGTAAATATTGCTCTAAAATCTTTAAACTTGCACCTTTCTATTTTTCTGTCTTTTGCTTCAATAAAGACACACCTTTGCACATGTTGATTTTCCATGCTTTTGCCGAAATTATTAAAACGTAATTTCATTGCATATTTTCATAACGTGTTCCCATGTTACCCTACCTGTTAGAAATCATATTTTGCATTGCAGTCTGTCATTTTCTGATATGGTCTAGAACGGCCTTACTTAAACTGTCCAAAGAACTTTTGCCTTAAATGCATAGCGTTTCCTGTTGCATCTCATATTAGCATTTCCATGATTACCCTGACTTTATTTCTCTATAGTTATGTACTTTTCGTTATCTTGATTATCGATTGTCTTATTCTTGTAAATCTAATGCTTACCGAGAACGAACTTTAGATAAAGATTTTAAAACTTCCAGTTGTCCGTGGTCATTTTACAAAGGTATTGAATGTCATTTGAGTTTGTATTTTGCTGCCTTTCCTTTACAGCTAGCTCCCTGATCCATTGTGGTCGTAGGTACCCGTGTCGGTGGATGGTAAGTCGGGTACGCTGAGTAATAACAGTAGGGAATTCACACAAATTGGTAGCAGCTCGTGAAGTCACCCGGTCAAATGTATATGGTGAATTGAAATATATGGGCCCGAAGCCGGAAGCGGTGAAATTATTGGTTGGGTGACCTCGCGCGCTCTATCAGTTGGGTCCAAACAGGAACAGCGTGTCAAGCAAAAAACCAATGGATTTAACCCAGATATGTGTCTCACTGTGAATATTTGATTTATTTAGCATTCCGTACATCATCTGTTCTTTTTGCATTTGTTCCCCTAAGTGGGAAGAGGATGCCCAGATGTGGGCCCTGTGCTCGCTATGCCACCAGATTCAAGCTATCTGGGCTGATGAGGATTTATACTCCTAAGGATGCTTGTTTCTGGTCCATGGAGGACCTGTTTGGCTCTTTGACTAGAGTGTTTACATGGGGCGCAGGGTCAAAACTGGAATGAAGTGGTGAGTTTTTACTTAAGGAAACAAAAAAAATTATGGATATAGGTCCAGATCGCTGTACTAGGAGTGAATGTGTCAGGAATCACGGGAGGTTTCCTCCTCATACCTCCTCGGTGGCTTCTACCCTCTCATTCCAAACTGAAAGAGTAAATAAACCGTTAAGCTGGAGCGCTGGTTGGCATCGCAGAAACTCCAACATGGCTGCCAACATTCTGACACTGCAACAGCTTAATGCTGTTTAGCGGTCTAGTCTTTTAGGTCATTACGGTCTGGTGAGGTGCACTCCAACATTCCACTGCGCGCTTCACTGAGGAGTCTACTTGAAGAGCGCCTGGAAATCGAGCGTCGCGGAAGATAGTCAGGGTAGTCGCGAAAATTCCGGGTTTAGTTCCATCGGTAATTCAAAGTTCCTTAAAACAAGGTTAGTGTTGAAAACTAATGTATTTCTGAAGTTCAACAGGAAACTGGAAATGCATTCCTAACACAGGTGTTTGTTTTGTAACTTTAATTAGTCATGAAAGACCGTTTTCAAGCAGTGTAATTGGATATATTTAAAACCTTGACAGAATCACCAAGTCTTGGATTCATATCTTGTTTAAACCTTGCGAGTTAAGTAGACGCCGCGTCTGACTAAACCTTTCAAAGCCCTCTTGAAAGAATAATAATCAGAAGCTTAACACGAGCTGCATAGAGCTTCAGCCTCTGAAAAATGAAATCATTTATGTGCGCACATTCGCGTTCGTGCCACATGTTAAGATTAAAGCTGGATGATTTCTGGCCAATAGACTGACGCGGGCTCTCCTGCGCCACTTTCAAATGAGAAGAGTCGACGCTTGCATCTTCATTGGGCATACAGTTTAGGGGGCAGATTTATGAAGGCCTTGCGCCGCCGGTGCATCACTTTATTTGACGCAACGGCGGCGCAAACAATGCGCCCTATTTACAACGTGAGGCATCTAGGAGATGCGTCACGTTGTAAAGCCCTGCGCCATAGGAGGCGTTCCTGCGCAGGGGGGGGGCGTTCCTGCGCAGGAACGCCTCCTAAAAGTGGCTGAGTGAAATCTATAAGATTTCACTCAATCACTTTCAGGCCAATGCTGCGTCAAAACCCTGCGCCTGCTTGAAGCAGGCGTAGGTCTTGACGCAGCATTGTGGAGATGGGGCACCCCCGAGCCTTGCTGGAGCTGCGTCGCGCTTGCGACGCAGCTCCTGCCATGACCCACCTTTACGGCACAGATGCGTCACGCATCTGTGCCGGTTTTGCACCATGGTGCACTGCATTGTAAATGCGGCGCACCATGGGTGGCGGAGCAGCGGCGCAGGATGACTGGCGCATCCCTGGGGATGCGCCAGTCATCATAAATCTGCCCCAGACTCTTTAGAAACAGGCAGTAATTCGCGAGTGCACTGGCAATCTATCTGAAATCTTTAAAGGCACGATTGCAAACCCCGTTCACTCCTAAATAGGTCAACATTACATCTCAATGTTTAGAGACCTCATTTCTAATTAAAAATCAATATAGAGGCCGGTGATATTCTGGTTATAAGGAGAGAAACGGAAGACTTGGCACAGAATTACAGACCCCCAAATTAGAGTCTTCTCAACCACTTGTTCTTGTAAGTATATTACAAGGAAGAAAATACAGAATGGTAGCAGTTAATAAAGAAAAGAAAGATAACACGCAGTTACCTTGTTTTCTCTTATGACTGAACAGAACAGAGAAGCAGAACAGGTGGAGTTTTGGAGCAGTCTCTTCTTATCCCAACCCCTTTCCCCCCTTAGTACTTACCTGCGAAGGAGTATTAAAAACATTCCTAGCAGAGGGGTTCTGAGAAGGGCATTGGGACTTAGCGTGTGGTTAACCTGTAGAAAGAACAGCCATTGACAGAATGTTTGGCATTGTTCAGCTTTACGTCCATCAGTTGTTCTTTTTACTGTTAGAAAGTGGCCATTTATTTGTGCTTATAAGTTTTTGTGCTTTGCAGCCCGACCTTTGCAGCCTTACTCTTATCCACATCTAGGGCTGGGTGACCGCTACACTTGATGCATACCTTCCAGACTGCCACAACAAAGGAGGGGCTGGGTGTGACAGGGTGTTAAATCTTGATTCATCTGCATACTGATGGTCTTCCTAGGATAGGAGAGGGAGGGGCATTCACACTTTGCATTTGTGTCCTGGCTGATTTACCCCCAACTGATGTCTGGAGCCAGGGCTGGGTTGGAAGGGAGTGTTGTGCACTTGAAAGAGTTCATTTGAAGTCACCACCTGAACAAATACATTTTTTGAAAACAAGTACAGATGTTGTGCCGCTGTTTTGGCCTTTCAAGAGCCCTCGGGAGGATGCCCAGTTTGCTACCAGCATCTGTTCTGAGAGTGGTTGTTCAAGGTCTGGCATTTCCCCTTTACCTGGGAAATCCACTTTCAGTTATTCAAACATTTCAGGTAATCTAAAATGTAGCAGGTTCGATCCTGTTGAGTATCCCTAAATATCAGGCTGCCTCTTCTGCACTAGCCATATTACTGCAGCTACTGATGCAAAAGAGGATTCATTTCAAACCTCTTTGCACGGTCCACTGTGCGAGGTACATGCAGGTGCCATGTATTCTTCACCATCTAGTCTGCCCATACCACCTCAAAAGAGAGCTAAAATCTTGTAACTTGAGTCTACTCTGCCCTCCATTCCTAAGGTAAAGAAAGGCAGGAGTGGTGGGCGTTTGTTTGCATACCTAGCCTCAAGCTGTGGAATAGCTAACCCTAACCCTTAGGCTGAACAACAACCTACTCCATTTCAGGAAACTACTCAAGATGCATCTATTTGCTTAAAAATACGATACGGAGCCTGGAAGACCTACCATTTCTGGAAAGCTTTTTGGTTCGCCATGCGCTTAAGAAGCTCCTTGAATTGAATGGAATTGAATTGAGGCCGTGTTATTTAGTGTCTTGAAAGTATGAGTGGGGAGTTTGAATTGTGCTTGTTCATATATATGGGGAGCCAGTGGTGCTCTTTCAGGTGTGGAGTGATATGAATATGGTGCAGGAGGTTGAAAGTGATTCTGGCCACCGAGTTCTGAATAGTCCGCAGCCTTCTGGTGAGGTGTTTGGTGATAGAGGATGTTCCCGTAGTCCGGTTTTCTTGTGACAAAGACATACATGATGGTTTTCAGGGTGTTGATTGGGAGCCACTTGAAATCTTCCTCAGCATCTTCTAGGTATGGAAGTGTGAGGTGGTGACAGTTTTGACGTGGGTGGTCATGTTAAGTTTGCTGTTGATGACAATCTTTAGGTTCTTGACTTGAGTGATAGGGGTGGGTGTTAGTCCTAGCTCTGTTGGCCACCGAGTGAGCTCCCACTGTCAGGGCCGGACTGGCTACCGGCTTCTTACCCGGACCGGGGCTCCTTAACTTAGCTCAACATTAAATATCCAATTATAGTTAATTAAGATATTTATTTTTGGAATGCAGTACAGTGTCAGTGTAGGTTTGATATGGACAATGCAGGGCGGTTCTGTTACAGTCTTTATCCACTATGGATATCAAAAGTCACTTTTTAGGCCATTTCTCTAACACTCTTACAAATGTGCAGCACCTACGGTGTGATTGGTGAGACTGACAGCATTCACTGTAGTGGAGATACTCTCTGCCAGCATACTGCCCCAAGAAAAACGACTAAAATTCCCATGTCTGCCTTTAGCTGCTTGGATCCCTGGATGACGTAAGTGACACATTGATTTTATTTATCTTTGTGGATTTATATATCAGTGGCATAGCTCTACAGGCAGGTACAGCACTTTACAAAGCACTGAGTTACGTGTCAGACATTAAAAACAATACAACAATAAACACCATGGTTTTTGGTTACAGGACAACAACAAACAACACAGTTTAGAAGGACATTATGAAGCATAGGGAGCCATTAGAGAGTGATCAGAAGGGAATATGGTCAAATCATTAGGAGCCATTAGAGAGTGATCAGAAGGGAATATGGTTGAAGCAGAGGGATCAATTAGCGAGTGATCAGAAGGGGATATTGTTGAAGATATTTCTCCCGATGCAAATTGTGGTGCACAGTTTAGGGCTTTTCTATGGGAACATCTGTGAAATGAAAGTCTCTGTAATGTAATCTCACTGGGATCAATGATTGAGTACTGTGTGTCCAATAATGTTTGACATTTGATTCTTTTTTTTAATCTGGTGTGGGATTTTTCTTGTGTGGTGTTCTCACTTTATTACTGTTTGTGTGCAGCATACATACTTTTCACATTGTTTCTGAGGTAGGTCTGCCTCTTTTGTACCAACCTACCCATGGTTAAGCACAGGTTAATTTAGTGACTTTTTGTGGTTCACCCTGCAAGGGACTGTGGCTGTAGGCTTCTACCCTAGTCAACCAACAACACAATTTTTCAAAGGCGGCCAACCAGGTTTGTTTGTCCCCTAATGTATTAGCAAGGTGAGGTAGATCTTCCTGGTGGAGACCTTGATGTGCGTCTGAGATTCCTCGGCACTTGGGTGGTACGCTGTGCCGTAAATCTGTAAGGGCTAAACAGGGCTAGGGGAAGAGTGGGGCCTTAAGGGACCCCCTGTGAGAGAGACTGAGTAAGGGTAATTTGTCGACGTAAAGAATTTAGGAATGATCGCTCTTTAGGGCTTCAAGAAGAATTCAGTCTTTTATGCTTTTCAAGGCCACTGCCAGGCGGAGGGGAATAGCGAGTATATAGGTATAACTAACTAATACATACATCATCAACATCGTGATACGGGTAAAGCCCACACTCTTCAACATCTAAATGGCCATCGTAAGAAACCACGGACTCAACATCACACAAAGATGCTGATGCAGCTGGAAGGGAGACTGTGACCTGTCAATCACTGTCTCAGACTCAATGACATGTCAAGGCTGCTTGTCACACAATAGACTTTGCTCCATTCTCATTGGCTGTTCAAAGCCACTGGACTGAAGCAAACCAACCCTTTTGCCAATGTTTACATGTACCACACCTAGGGTGACCAGAATTTTAAAGTAAAAAACCGGGACATTTAAAAAAAATAGAATAAGGACTACAATTTTACTTCAAGCGATGAGAGCGCTCCTCAGCAAAGAATTACAGAACAGGCAGTAAGAACATACATAAAATGCATTTTTTAAGCCCAGTAGATTGCCTGTTAAAAAATTGCTTTCTTGAAACAACTGCTAACTATGCCTGCTTTGTAAAACATAAAAAACACCTCCCACTATTTTCAGTCGACCCTCTCCAAAAACGGGGACTTGAGGTAAATTTCTTGAAATTTGCTGGGACAGCTGGTTAAAAGCAGGGACCGTCCTGGCAAAACGGGGACGCCTGGTCACCCTAACCACACCTTCACTCTTCTCACACAACATGGGGCCTCGGAGAGGCCTACATGGGCACAGGCAGCGACAGTGAAATGCTGGCCCCGGTGGCCCCTGCCTGCCATCTTCAAGTCCTGGCAGGACTCAGCAGAACCTGTGATGGTCCCTGACGGGCACCAGCTCTGATCAGGAGGTCTCTGGATTGGAGCTTCGAGGCCACTTACAAATATAAAACAGATATTATGATCAGTCGGAATATAAAGACGAGCCTGAAACGCGTCCTGCATGGACCACTTCTTTTATTTCTTCTAAGTAAACGGGAGACAGCCTGGCGCGAATCCCAGGGTGGCCGACCTTGGAAGTGGAGAAGCAGGTTCAAGTCCCAGCCTTGGATCAACATCCTGTGACTCTGGGGACTATGTTAAACTTCCATTCTTAAATAAATGTGCAATGTAATCTGGTGCTGATAGGAACACGCAGCAATGCCCTTGTGTCAGGAGTGCCCTACATAAAACTGAAAAAATAATCTAAAAATCCAAATTTACCATTATTCTCTCTCATTTACTTAGATGAAATGACCCAAAACTCCTCCATTAAGTATGTTTTGAATGTTGTCAAGGTTTGTGGAACTCTCTTGGAAATGCACAATATTCTACTTACTTCATTCTATATTTCCGGTTAACCCAAGGCCGAGCACAACTGTCTTTAATGCCTATGATCTTTAAAGAATGTTATTGACAAGCGTGTAATAAAAAACCCATGGTGCGGCCCTCCTCATAGAAGGGGTGATAAGCCCTCTGTAAGATTATCTTTACATCCATCTGGGTCTCCCTCTCGTCCCAGACTGGAACAATGGGGCATATTAGCAAGGTCCTGCGATAATTATCGCTCAGCACTTTTAGCGCGAGGATAATTATCGCAGGCTAACGCTGGATTCCATCACACTGCAACCAGCGAAACCTTGCTGATAGGGCAGGGTGATCTTAGCCATGTAATCCACCTCCCATTGGATTACTTGTCTAAGTCTGAAAATTAGAAGACGTAAAAAAGCAGCGTTAACCGTGGTTAGCGCTGCTTTTTTTGTCTCTAACAGGCAGAACCAGAGAGACGGACCGCTGACCAGAGTGGAGCAGAGCGGAGCGAAGCAGGAGTAGAAGCGGAGCGGGAGGCTTGCCTCAACATCACGACCGAAAGAACCCCCGCCTGCCAGCCGACCAGTAGGCAGTCCAAGTAGCGGTGCCTACCCGCTCCTGCAGCGATCACCAAAACTGAGACCAAGTAGTCGGGTCTCAAGCGCACGGAGCAGAGAGGAGCAGAGCAGGAGGCTCGTAGGCAACTCCGTGTCCGAAAGTGGCCCCGCCTGTCCGCCGGCCCGCTGGGTGCCCGCAGCGTAATTTGAAGCGATTTGAGGCGTGGCCGGCAGCCCGGGCGAAGGTGGCAACCCGCGGTCAGCCGACGGCACCTAAGGCGAGGCCGAGCACCCAGGTCTCTACGGTGTGAAACGCAGGGCGGCGGCGGCCCTGGTGGAGAACGTGACCTGTGCAGTTGAGGGCCCACCATCGACCTGCGGAGCGGAGGAGATCGGGCCATGGACTGAGGTGGACCGGAGTGGGAGGAGCGGACCAGTGACGGCGCTCCGAAGCGTCAGCGGCGCGCCAGCACTGAAGTGGCTCGTGGTGTTGGTGAGGAGCCCCGGGATCTGGTGGATTCTGAGGAAGGAGACAACCAGCTTGAGTGGTGGCCTCCGACAGCTGGACGGTGAGAGGGGCGCCTGGGTTTGGGGAAGGAGGTGGTGGTGATTTGAGTGGTCAACGCTGCCATTCCCCGCCCGAGTGACCCCCCCCAAAGCGCCCTGCGCCCTCGAAGAGTACCCACTCAGCCATTTGTCTTGTGCCTAGAGGGATTTTGGCGCCTCTTCACAACCCACAAACTCGCCAGGTAACACGCGGGGCAGCCCAAAATAAATACCCCCCCGGGAAGGCGGAACAACTGCCGCCCCAAGATAAGGAAATGGCTTTTAAGAAACTGAGGGCGCAAACCATTTTTATGAAACGAATGCGAACTGAAGAGGCAATTAGGAAGTCCTCCAATAAAGCGGTGAAAAGTGGACGGATAATAAGGACCCCTGCAATAACTAATTATTTCTCCACACTTACCACCAATGACCAAACAGAAAGTCTACCGCAAAACGAAGGAATAAAACCTGAGTTGAAGGAGGGTGGAGAAAACATATCGGGAGTTTCACAGGACCAATCAGGTGATCAAAATCTAACAAACCCTGAATTTGATCCTGAACAAAAAACCAGTCCATCAATTATAGAGGAACCCCCCTTGGAATCTGACTTATCTGGCCTAATTACCTCCAGTCCATTAAACATCCAACGCAGTACTGATTGTAACAACTCACGTCCAGAAAAAATTGTCAAGGAGGACGATAAGAAGCTCGAATCGCAAATAAGGCCAGAGGAGATATTTACCAGTACACTACATAAATCCCCGGTTGATCTCGATTATTCACCAGACCTTCACTTGTTTAAATCTTCCAGCTTAACTAATCACAACACTCCTGTGTCTAAGTCACTTCTCATCCTGCAAGAAATTTTAGAGTCTGTTCTTTCATTCTTAGGCCATATTCTGGAGAATTCAGACCAAACCCTTGATGTCCAAATAGGAATTCTAAAATTCCTAGTAGAAGAAAAAAGAAAAAAAGACCACACCGAGTCTACAAAAATACAAGAAACCCCAGTAACCATTCTAAAGGCAACAAGTAATAACAATATCAACAACATGCTACAAGATCAGGGAAAAAGCGACATCGGTACTCAAACGAAAGGAATATCAAACAAGGGATCTCAGAATAACAATCAGGAGCCAATTATATATTCCCTAAAGAAACTCTTCAGCGAAGATACAATTAACGTCCACAACCAATATCCTATTTTCGCAAATACCAAAAATAAACCAACAACGTCCAATTCGGTGACCAATCAAGAAAAGAAGGCTAACATCATTCTCGACGGTGAACAAGCGAGGGATACACAAAAAATCAAAAAGAACCAAGAAGGAGCTGGGAAAAAAAGAGGAAAACCGCAACGAAGAATCAAAAAGAAGAAAGCGCGTAGGCTCAAATTCCAGAAAGCAATAATCCCCCCTGCATCCCAGCACGAGCACGAAGAAAGCACGAAAACACCGACTCCCACAAAGGGAACAAATCGAAACGCGGCAGCAAACGCAGACATTAAAATTCCTCAACAAAATACCACTTTAAATCCAAGAGCCGAAAAATTTCACTTCAATCGAACAACCTCAGGGTCAAGGGAGTCCTAGTTCAAAGGGCCAGAAGACTACGACAAAAAAGTCCCACCCGGGGAAGAAACATCATCAAAATATTTACAAATAACAGAGCTCTTTCCCACAGATAGTGTCCCACTAAATCGTGGCAGAATAGTCAATCTTTTCCAACGTATTACTCCGTTACAAACCTTAACAAGAAAAGAGATTGACTTAGTAATATTCCCAGATAAAGAAAATACCAAAACATCGGTGGTAGTTTTTTGGTCACCGGTGTTACCAGGGATCATCCTAAGAGAACAAGAGACCTTACATAAATATGGCTACGATTTGATCCCAACACAGGAAACCACAGTCAACAATCCGAAAAAATGGTTCAAAGGACCCTTATGGGAAAACCCCCATACTCACAACAAAATTACCTATAGCACAGATGACTCAGTAACAAGTTCAAATCCAAATCAAAATCTAAGGATTTTAGTAAAGAACGGAGAAAGAGAAGTTTGGAGCCAAGACGCGGAAGCAAAGGAAGTAGCAAAAATGCTCCAGTCATGGTCATGGATCTCTGAATCACTGAACGGTGGGAAAAATGCGAAGTATACGACCCAATCCGTTTAGCAACGGCCTTTCGATAACATCTTGGAACATGGCAGGGAAAACTACAGATAAAATGACGGAAGCCACAAAAAATCGACCGGACATATTGGTATTACAGGAAACCTGGTCAATAAAAACTTTTAACCAGGACGGTTACTTTGTTTATGACACCCCTGCGCAGGAAGCCAAACGGGGACACGCTAAGGGAGGGATAGCTATCCTATTAAGGGATGAGTATCTCTGGGCCCAAGAGATTCTTGACACCAATTCTAAGCAATTCCAGTGTATAAAGATCAGGATGGAGACTCATTCCTTAGACCCTCAAAAAGGTCTATTACTTTTCAATGTATACGTCCCCCCCGGATCAAAGAACAATGTCCAATTTGAGGAAACCCTTGACGCCATTCAGCAAATAATCGAAGCTCAGTCTTATCTGCCATACCTGATCATGGGTGATTTCAACGGCAAAATATCAAACACCGAAATCTCCAACTGGGCGAACTGGTATAAAGATGAAGCTTTAGAAATACCGGTGCCGACATTCCCGACCAGAAGCAGGGCTGATAAAAGAGGGAAAATGCTATTAGTGTCCCTTCCAATATTAAATGGAATTATATTGAACGGGAACGTGGAAGAAGACATCCCTGCATCCCACACAAGACGGGGAAATGGCACCCTTTCAATCCTAGATTATATGATCTGCAGCATGGAGTTGTTTGAGTCCGCTTCACATCTTCGCACCTACTTCACTGAAGAGAGTGACCACGCAATCCTACTATTACACACGCAATGGAAAATAAGCACCTGCTCACCTAGTCAAATTATGTATAAACACAGTACAGTAGAGACAAAAATAAACCAAAGGCGGATCTACTGGAACTCAACTATGTTAGACATAATAACTACTTTAATTGACACAAACAATCCTTTATCCATAGAACACTCCGCTGACCTAAAACCAAACTTTGAATCCATTATCGAGAATCTAAAGCAAGTCTTTCAAAACAAATTGCAACAAGCTGTATAAGTAAAGAATAAAATCAAAAATTCGCCCTTGAATTCTGCAATTGCAAAAAGACTAAACAAACTTATGCTCAATATGTGGACCGTTCAATCTCAAGGCAGGTAGAAATTAACAAACTGAAAAATCAACTCAAGCGAGAAAAGCGTTGTTTCAAAAGAATAACACAGGACAAAAACTGGGTCGGCTTACAAATAGCGGCAAAAAAGCGCAACCATCGATCATACTGGTCATTAATTGCAAAGGAAACCGGAACAAAAAAGGCCCTGCACTCCATCCCAGTTCCACCTCAAGAATGGGAAATCTACCTGACAGCTTTGTACAGAGTAAACACGAGTATTGAAGCGGCCGAAAACACAGAGAATAATAGCGAAGGAAACAACGCGCCGATCGGATACGCCTCTCCGTTCTCAATAGAAATGCATATCCGAAAGGCGAGATCCACAGGCGCCTCCGGCCCAGACCAAATACCAATCAAGGTCCTACAGGCTGACCCTAAGGGCTGGAGTAAGATGCTCTCTCCCCTTTTTAACTTCATCTTCAAAACAGGAACAGTGCCAAAATCCTGGAAGGGGAGTATCATAATACCGATTTTTAAAAAAGGATCAAGACATCAGGCTGGTAACTATCGCCAAATAGCATTACTAGATGCTACAGGGAAAATCTTTGCCGCTGAAGTGTTGGACCAACTAAAAAACTGGGCATTTTCTCAGGATTTAATTCCCTTATATCAGGCCGGTTTCAGGCCAAAGCACTCGGTTATTGATTACATCGCGATATTACAAACAATCCTCGACAAATACGTTGTAGGAAAATCCCAATCGGTATACGCAGCTTTCATCGATTTTTCTACCGCATTTGATCGAGTAGACAGACCATCTCTCTGGAAAAAACTGAGGAAGCTAAGAATTCCTGAACAAATATTACAAATCATAATTACACTACATTTGCACATGTGGTGCCAAGTGCAAATGGGGTGTGAAAAGGGCCTGACCAACATTATTCCAACAGCAAATGGACTCAAGCAAGGGTGTCTCCTAGCCCCCTTGTTATTCTCACTATACCATAGTGATTTGCCTCAGCACCTGCAACAAGTGCCAAGTCCGCCTCCAAAGATCGCTGCCCAAAACGTTCACGCTCTCTTATACGCAGACGATATTGTAATGTTAGATCTTACGCCCTTTTGTCTGCAAAGACTTTTAGACACCCTGAACAAATACACTCAGGAAAACTTCTTATATCCAAATCTCACAAAGACAAAAATAGTTTCCTTCTCAGGAAGAAAAAGAAGTACCAAATTCCGTTGGAGACTCGGTGCTGGAACAATAGAAGAGACTGACGAAAACACTTACCTGGGCAGGATTTTTACTAAGACATTAAAAAACAATTCACTGATTAATAACCTGACTAGGAAATCCGAGGTGCATGCTGGAGCCCTTCAAAGACTATACACGGCTTCAGGTAACAGACATTTTTCAGCCCTTCTCAAAGTATATAGTACAAAGATACCTCCAGCTTTATAATTTGCTTTGGAATACATTCCAATAAAACAGTGGTCATTCCTGGACCAAAAAGAAGGGAAGATACTGGGGAAAATGCTGAAGGTATCACAATCTATTCCGGTGCAAGCCCCTCGTCTCGAATTCTCAATCACGAGTTCCTATTCAAGAGCCATTGCAAACGTCATCAGGTGGGCATATAACCTGCTGCACGCAAAGGATGGAACTCTCCGTCCACTACTTAAAGCCGAGACTTTCGACTGTGATGCTTCGAAACAAATATTCTTCAGCAACATGTCCACTGCATTTAAACTAGCTGAGATCAATGTTAACCTGCTGCTTACGTGGACTCCATCACAACTGAAACTTTTTTTAAAATGTTTTACCCCCAGACTCAGTTACGATCTTGACTTTTCACATTGTGCCAAATTGACTCTGTATAAAAGCTTTGCGGAAACAATTCACCTAAGCAAGTGCAACAATACATAGACTTTCAGCCTGATTCATCAACGGGCCGTTTTGCGAGCCCCTAATAGCGATTCATGGCGAATCGCTATTGAGGACTCACAAAACGGTATTCATGTAGGAATTGCTAAATAAATAGCGATTCCTACACATTCCTTATTTGCGAGTAACAATTTGCTACTCGCAAATAAGGAATAACTCCCCATTCATTCCTATGGGCCAAAAGGCCCATAGGAATGAATGGGGAGTATCCCTTATTTGCGAGTAGCAATTTGCTACTCGCAAATAAGATAGCGATTTTAAGGGTGCCAGGGGTGTCCAAAGGACACCCTGCTGTAGCACCCCTTAAATGCACATTTGAACAGGTGTTGCGCACACACATGTCCAAAGGACATGTGTGTGTGTAACATGCAAAAGAAAACAATGCACTGAAGTGCTTTTTACACTATTTTCGCAATTTACCACCAAGTCAGACTTGGTGGTAAATTGAGACCAAATATTGCGATTTCGCTATTTCTAATTGGTTGATGAATTGCATTTAAGGAATCTCTATTAGAGATTCCTTAAATCCAATTCCTCGCAAATATGCGATTTCGGTAATAGTGATTTTTGCATTTGGGATGATGAATCCCAAATGCAAAAATCGCACTCGCAAAGGGCCAGATTCTCAGAATCTGGCCCTTTGCGAGCGCAAATCAGCTTGATGAATCAGGCTGTTTAATCTTTCGCACGGCGCTAGGAGAACAATCATCCTGTTACGGCTTGGCATTCTACCAGTGCTAACCATAACATCAAGATGGCACCTAAATGGATCTTCATTATGTAACCTCTGCTACGGAGGGGAGCAGGATGTAGAACATCTTTTATTCACATGCCCTAATCCAAAAGTAGTGGCAGCTAGGACAAAACACCTGAATCCTATATACATTAACTGCCGTATTACTACTGTAAAGGACTTGATCACAGTATGTAAATTTCCCCCCAATGAATTAGTTTGTTATAACTTTTATAAATTTTGAAAACCTTTTTTAGCTTTGTATTAATATGAAATTCTAATCGCATTTGTAACTGAATTTTACCGTACAAAATTTGTGGTCCTCAGCAGAGTACTAAAACAAATAAAATAAACTTGAAACTTGAAACTAACAGGCTTAGCGTGAAGCTTGATAATAGGAGAAATGTCACTTAGCGACATTTCTCCTATTATTTTGCTCTGGAGCGCCCACTTTGCATCTCATTAGAGATGCAAGGGGAAGCGTAGCGTAGTGGAAAAAGGGTGCTAACATGCGATTTTGCATGTTAGCTCCCTGTTGTAGATAGAGCGATATTTTTATCTCCGCTTCTTTGGCTTTTAAAGCCAAAAAAAGCAGAGAAAAAGCCCTTGATAATATGCCCCAATGTGTTTTAAAAGTAAGCTCCTTCAGGCTCTAGGGTGGTGCAATCGGTGCAACCGCACCGGGCGTTGACTTGGGGTGGGGGCGTCATTCTTCAAAATGTCTATTATCATTTTAAAAGTACCTTCTGCCTAGTTCCTGGCCTCCAGCAACTTTCAGACATTAAGTGAATTGTCAAGAGACGTCCAGTGATTAATCGTCTTTTTGGAAAAAGATGGAGGTTTGTCTAGTGGAACCCTCCAGTTATTAGCTCACTGTTCTTTGTTCGGATTTAAACTTATAAACGACAAGTAACAATAGGGGCCTCTGACAGAAGCAGAAACACACTGATCTGTTTCCATTATATGCTCTTTGTCATCTGTAGGGTACACGTGCTTTGCAGCAGGCACATTAACCCTCTGCGCTACCTTATGAGAACTCAAAACGTGCGTTAAACAAAACACCGATCTCTGCAGCAGGCCCATCAATCACCAGAGTTTTCTGGACACTTTTACTGGTTCCCATAAAGTTGCTGGAGGCCAGGGGCACCGCAGCAGGTGCTTTATAAAATCATAATGTACTTGAAAACACTGCACTCCCACCGCCCCCACCCCAAAGGACAGTGCCTGGTGCAGAGGCACCAACCACACCGCCCTAGGGCCTGCCCTGCTCACAATCACCACTGACTGAGGAGTGCAAGTGTCTGAGCGTCACTCAAGACCCCGAGCTCCTGGAGTAAGACAAGTGTCAGAGGGTCACACAAGACCCCGAGCTCCTGGAGTAAGACAAGTGTCCGAGGGTCACACAAGACGCGAGTTCCTGGAGTAAGACAGGTGTGGGCAGGTGGCACTGACTGGACAGGTGTGACCGACCTTACCGTGCACTCTGAGCTGTGCTGTGGCCTTCTGTCGCCCCCCATGACCCACGTTCATTGTCACGATGTAGTTTCCGCTGTGATACGTCTGCACATCTGTGATCCGCAGAGACCCGTCCGGGAGCAGTGTCTCTTGGCCGGTGGATTGATGACCATAGAAAGGATGAGGACTGTCAACGAGAGCGATGATGACGTCATCTTTGCTTGGCCTTCCACCCCTGAACCAGACAACATATTCTAAACGCCCCTTGTACCGCACAGACAGGGTGACGGTGTCTCCCACCACCGCGGTCACCACATCTGGAGTGATTGACAGCTGCGCCGCTGTGCACTGGAACAATGACGTCACCCAGACTGACGTCACCCAGAGTGACGTCACCGAGGCTGAAAGAAAACACAGAAGAGAAACAACATTAGAGGTGCACGGCTGAACCCCAAAAACAACAGACACCAGTGGGTGCCAAGAGACAAAGTCAACTTTATCTAGATGAATGGATTACATGAAAGCATCACAATATCAGCGCAGAGCTACAACTTCTACACTTGAAGTCCTACACAACTTATTTTAAATAAATACGCAATTATCCCAACTCATTCGAGAAAACTTCCTGATAAAATATACATAGTTATTCCCCCAGTTAACTCCATAATCCTATGCCAGGGTTACCGAATAATACAAAATCTAATCAAGCTCCCGTAAACACAGCCTCACAGAGAGTGTGGTGTAAGCAAGGGTCTTGTCTCTTCACCCTACTCGTTCTTAACTCAGTAACCTTGACTAGTCTCCCATCAGCCCACACGCAGCTCTTTCTCCCCAAACCTGGGCAGCATCACTGACCCGAGACCCCTAATGTCCATCACAAAGGCTTCAGCAGTTTAACCCATCAACTTTTACTTCTGGACAGACACAAGGGGGGCCATGTAGTCAGCTGTAGGGTCACAGAGGTGGCCACACCTACTATGAAAGACGCGTCACTTCCCCCACCAGCCCTGATGGCAGATATTGGCAATAACAGGGGTCTATCATCAATTCTCGCCTCGAAGCCGCCACACTGGCCTGGATCAATAAATCGGTGGGTTTTGAGATCTGAGGGTCTCTGAAACAGAGTGACCTGCCTGTAGGTTCTCACCACATGTAGAGCACATTTACTAAACTTTCACGCATTGCAGCGCATCAAGCAACGCTTCTGCACTGCGTGAAAGGGAGGGAGCAGAAATACACACTATTTACAAAGATATGGATCATTCCTGCTCTCCCCTTGCACTGGTGCACAGTGTGCTGCTAGCGCCAACGCAGGCCCCAAGGGGCACAATAGTGCAAGGGGCTGTATTACAGACAGGATTGTTTTTGTGCAACAGGGATACCTTCCTGCACATAAGTAATCCTTTAAGACATTTTCCTCTTTCTAGGTGCACTGCAGAGCACCGCTCATGTGGAAAGAGAATATAATGAGGAGAAATAAACATATTTCTCCTCATTACGCCTTACTTGGGAAAGCGTCATAAGTTCACGCATTCCCAGGTTTAGATGTCTTTGTAAATCTAGGAAAGCGCCAACATCCATGGGTGGCCACCTCGCAACGCCCATGCTCCACCCTTGGAATGCGCCAACATCCATGGGTGGCCTCATCGCAACGCCCACGCTCCACCCTTGGAATGCGTCAACGTCCATGGGTGGCCACATCGCAACACCCACGCTCCACCCTTGGAATGCGTCAACATCCATGGGTGGCCACATCGCAACGTCCACGCTCCACCCTTGGAATGTGCCAACATCCATGGGTGGCCTCATCGCACCGCCCACGCTCCACCCTTGGAATGCGCCAACATCCATGGGTGGCCTCATCGCAACGCCCGCGCTCCACCCTTGGAATGCCTTCCAAATAGAAATGTAGCGTGATGCCGCTCATGCAACTGCACTGAGTTACATTTCTTCCCAAAATCACGCGAGATGGCGCATATCGCCCCTGATGTGGCTTTGTACATCTTATTGTTAACTTTGCGTTGTCCGTGTGTCACTTGTCATGATGCAAGGGCAACACTAAGACGGCTTCATAAATATGGAGGCATATTTATCATTTTTTCACACAACGCAATGCCCCAATTCACCTGGCTGAACTGAGTAAAAAGGGAGAGGGCGGGAATGTGCCATATTTACAAAGATATGAGGCATTCTGCTCTCTCCTTGCACTGGTGCACGGTGTGCTGCTAGCGCCAACACATGCACCCTTGCACAATAGTGCCTGCAGTACAGACGGGATTGTTTTTGTGCGGGAAGGGATACCTTCTGTGAGAAGTTAGCCTGGCATATGATGTCCACTGGTTCTAGTGGGCACGTTGCACCAGTCTAATCGACCCTTATTGATGGTGGTTGTAAAGTCAACCTTACAGAATGCTATCCTAGGGGTAGCAGTGGCCAGCAGTCATCAGGCTAAGACTTCAGTAGGCGAGTTAAGCAAGTTGTTTTACCAATTATGCGCCCTGCAGGTAGGTCGCCCCCCCAGCCGCCACACGGTCCTCTGGTGTAGCTGCCCCCTCTGGATCCTTGCTCCTGCTCCTGCTGACTGGTGTGACGTGGCGTGAGCCCTCCTAGGCTCTCCTAGCCCGTGTTCTTTCCTACTGCTTTGGTGCCCTTCTTGTGCCCCTTTCCCCGTTTTTGCTTCTGTACCCCCTCTCCCTCGTTCTGAATTGTGCTCCCCTTCACTCCTGCCTGGTTTCTTTTTTCCCCCTTGCTTCCGCCGTTTTTCCTCTGTGCCCCCTTCCCCACTTCTTGCATTCTGTGTCCCATTTTCCCGCCGCTGCGTCCCGGCTGCCCCGCCCCCCGCTGTCCCATTCGCCACCCCGCTCCCGCCTCCCAGCTGCTCCTCCCTCCCTCTGCCCCTCATATGGAGGCCGCGCAGCACTGAAGGGAGCGAACATTGACCCTGCCTGCAGGTAGGTCGCCCCCCCAGCCGCCACACAGTCCTCCGGTGTCGCTGCCCCCGCTGGATCCTTGCTCCTGCTCCTGCTGACTGGTGTGACTGGCGTGAGCCCTCCTAGGCTCTCCTAGCCCGTGTTCTTTCCTACTGCTTTGGTGCCCTTCTTGTGCCCCCTTCCCCCGTTTTTGCTTCTGCACCCCCTCTCCCTCGTTCTGAATTGTGCTCCCCATCACTCCTGCCTGGTTTCTTTTTTCCCCCTTGCTTCTGCCATTTTTTCTCAGTGCCCCCTTTCCCCCCTTCTTGCCTTTTGTGTCCCATTTTCCCCCCGCTGCGTCCCTGCGGCCGTGCCCCCCCCGCTGTCCCATTTGCCACACCGCTCCCACCTCCCAGCTGCTCCTCCCTCCCTCTGCCGCTCATATGGAGGCCGCGCAGCGGCCGCGCTGCTGGCGCGCCTAAGGCAAGCCCGTCTGCGCCCGTCCGCACCTGGACTGCGCCCAGCGCCAGAACCTCTGGCCCTTACCGGATGCAGGGAACTCGACTGAGATACGACTCCGCCACCCTCAACGTATTCAACACCGGCCGACCACCCGCCTGCTAACGAGCCACCCCGAAGCGAACCCACGGACCCTTTGCCTGCCAAGCCTGCAAATTCACGTGCCTTCGATCCTGCACCCCGCCCAACGTACACAGCAACAACAACAACCACCTAAAGTGCATCATTCTCAACACCCGCTCTGTCCACAAGCACGCCGTTGAAATCTGGGACCTCCTCGATACAACAGCACCAGACGTCGCTTTCCTCACGGAAACCTGGATGAACGACTCCTCAGCCCCCGACATCGCAATAGCCATCCCGGGCGGCTACAAAATTACCCTGAAAGACCGCGCCAACAAAACTGGAGGAGGAATCGCCATCATCTACAGGGACACAATCAACGTCACGACCAGCGGCGAAGACACCCTCTCCGCCGCCGAACACCTACACTTCCAGACCCACACCGAGCCCCAAACCACCCTCAGAGGAACGCTCATCTACAGACCCCCGGGCCCACGCACACAATTCAGCGAAACCATCGCCGACCTCATCAGCCCACACGCCCTAGCCTCACCAGAATATATCCTCCTAGGGGACTTGAACTTCCACCTGGAGAAGAACAACGACAACAACACCACCACCCTGCTCGACAACCTCGCCAACCTCGGAATCAAGCAACTGGTAGACACGCCCACCCACCTCGCTGGCCACATGCTCGACCCCATCTTCTCCGCAAGCAACCACGTCTCCTTCAGCCACTCCACCGGACTACACTGGACCGACCACAGCTGCATCCACTTCACCTTCAAGAAGACCACATCCCACCACCACGCGCAACAGATCCCCCGCAGATGCTGGAGCAAAGTCACCACAGACCAGCTAACCACATCACTGAGCCAGAACCCACCAATCGACACCCCTGACACCAACGACGCAGCCCACAACCTCGCACAGTGGATCACCAACTGCGCCCTGAAGAACACCCCAGGCAAGACCAACAACAGGAAAACCTCATGGTTCACAGACGCCCTCAAAACCGCAAATAAATCATGCCGATCCCTCGAAAAAACTTGGCGCCATGAACGGTCATCTGAGAACATGACAGCCCTCAAGAGCGCCATCCGTGAATACCACCAGATGATCCGCACCACCAAAAAGACATCGTTCAAAGAGCGACTGGACAATAACACCCACAACAGCAAGGAACTCTTCAGCATCGTCAAAGAGCTCTCCAACCCCAGCGCCAGCAACAACGACATCACACCATCACAAGACCTCTGCAACTCCCTCGCCACGTTCTTCCACCGCAAGATCGCAGATATACACGACAGTTTTGGACCCGAGACCCCGCCTCCAGTCACCAAACCTACAACCCCCACCACCACCCTCAGCGCTTGGACCTCCATCAGCACGGAAGACACCACCCACATCATGAACACCATCCACTCTGGCTCCCCCTCCGACCCATGCCCTCATCATATCTTCAACAAAGCCGACACCATCATCGCACCCCACCTCCGGAACATCATAAACAACTCCTTGACGTCAGCCACCTTCCCTGAGAGCTGGAAACACGCGGAGAACAACACCCTTCTGAAGAAATCCACAGCGAACCTCAAAGACCTCAAGAACTTCCGCCCCATCTCTCTTCTCCCCTTCCCGGCTAAAGTCATCGAGAAGACCGTCAATAAACAGCTGACCACATTCCTTGAGCCAACAACTCCATCGACCCATCCCAGTCTGGATTTCGAGTCAATCACAGCACCGAGACTGCCCTCATCACAGTCACCGACGACATCAGGACCCTGATGGACAACAGGGAAACAGCCGCTCTCATCCTCCTGGACCTCTCTGCAGCCTTCGATACCGTCTGCCTCCGCACCCTAATAACCCGCCTCTACCACACTGGGATACAAGGAAAGGCCCTGGACTGGATCAGCTCGTTCCTCTCCAACAGAACCCAGAGAGTCCGCCCCCCGCCCTACCGCTCCGCGGCCACTGAGATCATCTGCGGCGTACCCCAAGGCTCCTCGCTCAGCACAACCCTCTTCAATATCTACATGAGCCCCCTCGCCAACATCACATGCAAACACAACATCAACATCATCTCCTACGCCGACGACACCCAACTGATACTCTCCCTCACCAAAGACCCAGCCACCTCCAAAACTAACCTCCAGGAAGGAATGAAAGACGTTGCGTAATGGATGAAGCACAGCCGTCTAAAGCTCAACTCCGACAAGATGGAGGTCCTCATCCTCGGACAATCCCCATCCGCCTGGGACAACTCCTGGTGGCCCATGGCGCTGGACACCACACCGACACCCACTGACGACGCACGCAACCTGGGATTCATCCTGGACTTCTCCCTCATGATGACCAAACAAGTCAACGCCGTCTCATCCTCATGTTTCAACACCCTGCGCATACTCTGAAAGATCTTCCGGTGGATCCCCACTGAAACCAGAAAGACGGTCACCCAGGCCCTCGCCACCAGCCGACTGGACTACGGGAACACCCTATACGCAGGAACCACAGCCAAACTTCAGAATCACCTTCAGCGCATACAGAACGCCTCCGCACGACTAATCCTCGACATCCCTCGCCACAACCACATATCCGCACACCTGAGAAACCTGCACTTGCTCCCCGTCAACAAAAGAATCGCGTTCAGGCTGCTCACCCACACACACAAAGCGCTCCACAACATGGGCCCCGAATACCTCAACATGCGCCTCTCGTTCTACACCCCCACCCGCCAGCTCCTCTCCACCAGCCTCGCCCTCGCCACCGTCCCACGGATTCACAGAACCACCACTGGTGGAAGATCATTCTCCTACCTGGCCGCCAAAACATGGAACTCCCTCCCCACACACCTACGATTGACCCAGGACATCTCACCTTCAGGAAACACCTCAAAACCTGGCTATTCGAGCAGTAACAGCACCCCGCCCTCAGCGTCTTGAGACCCTCACGGGTGAGTAGCGCGCTCTATAAATGTCATTCATTGATTGATTGATTGATTGATTATAATCCCGAAAGTACCAAATGAAAGGACACCACACTAGGTATATATCAAATATATATGTATTTAATCTAAACACAACCCCTCTGCACTCTTTATGAGGCAAGAGGTAAAAATACAATACAAGTCACACAATTAATATGCGATAAGTTGCACAGTATACGTTATGCCCTAGGGGCCTCACAAACCATATACTAAGAAAGTGGTATAAGAACCATGAGAGAATTAGAAAGCAGCCCTGGGGCCTGTGGAATCATGGGGCTACTCTAATCGACCAAAAGTTAGGAAGTAGGAGGCCCACGGGAGACGCGTGCAGTGTCTAAACACAGGTGCGGGTTACCATTGACTTTCTATGGAGATCGTAAAAGTTACAAATATATAATTTAAGGACACTTCCGGATGGACTAGGATGGAAGCCTTTTAAACTATGACACTTCGAGAGTCAAGACCCACGGGAGCACCAAAGTACTCATGTTACCTCACCCAGGGAAGCCGGGTGCATAGGTGTCTTTTTGTGTCGGGTTTCGTCGTAGTTTTCTATGGAGAGCTGCAAAGAAGTGCTGCAGGCGACCAGATGAAAAGTGTCCGGGAGGATCCAAGGGTGGATCGAAGATCTGTAGAACCTGAAAGCAGAAGGGACAGAGTCTGGGTCACTAGCCAGTGACCAGGAAGAAAAAAGGAAGGGACCAGGCGATGTCAGGTGATTTCAGGTGAAGTAGTCAAACTTGTCTCTTCAGGCACGAGGTCCAGGAGCCATTGACGATGACCAGGCGCTGGATTCGAGTTGTACCACAATGGATCTAGTTGACTGCGGTGTCGGTATCCGGATTGGACCCAACAAGCCTTGGCAACCGTGACCCATGCAGGATGTCAAGATTGGCTCTGTTTCAGACCAGCAAGGTTTGTGGCGTTTCTCCTTTGCAGGGAAGTTGGAGCAAGCCTCGAGCAACCAGGAAAATGAGTTACTTTTAAAATGGAGTCTTCAGGGGGCTCACTAGCCAATGGACTAGGAATCGGGAAGATGCGTCAAGCTCAAATGCAAAAGCGGGACCCACGGAACACTCGTGGAGTGTGGGTGCATGGGCCTCGGTGCAAAAGGTGCTCGGGGCTGGGGTTTTAAGCACCCTAAAGCACAACTGCGAGATACCTCGTTGAAGGAGTGCAGCTTGCAAAATGCAGGATGTCCAGGAGTTCCAGTCCCACGTCTCTCTTGTCCGCCAAGGGTCTCAGCTTTGCTGTGGATGTGTGTTGGGATCAGAAAAGTCTGGAAGTCCAGGTCCTGTGTCGCAGATTCTTTGGGATCCGGCGGGAGCCTCAAAAATGCAGACCGGCAAAGTTACTGTTGGTGCCTGTTTGAATAGGGCGGTCACTCCTTGATCACAAGGGAGATATCTTCCATATTCCAGTCAGAATGGAACGCTCAAGGTCCAGGATATGTCTTTCAAAAATTCGTCCAGGGTAATCTAAAATCCTAGGGACACAGCTCCTATACTTATACTAAGGATGGGGGCTGGACTGCCTGGCTAGGTCCCTCCTATGGGTGGACCTGAGAAGGGGGTGGTTACACCCCTTTCTCTTGGTCCAGTTTTATGCCAGAGCTTGGGCTGTGGGCCCCAGAAACTGGTTTGAACTGGGCTATGCATGGAGCACCTTGTGTGCCCCAGGCAGTGTCTGAAAAGCATTCACTGAATGCAACCCTCCCTGCCCCAATACACTAAAGCCTGTCTGGGGAGGTGCTGGCACCTCCCTGGACAGGAAACCTATTGTCCAAGCCTCCCCTGCTGGAGTTTCGTCCAGCAACAGGAGGTCAGACTCGTGTCTGTGGCAGCAGCATCCATTTTGTGATGCTGAGGCTCTGTTTAACTTTAACCGGGTAAAGCAGTAACTACATGTCTTCTCCCTCTAGAAGGGTGGAATGCTACCCCCGCCACCAGGACAGGTGGGGGGGGGGGGGTACTATTCCAAAGTGTTTGACACCTTACACGACATGTTTTGATTAAGCCAAACCAAAGTTAGCATTAACCCGCGAGGATTATAATGCACTTAAGTGTATATGGTATAGCTATATCATGGAACAGCTATAAGGAGATGGTTCCGAAAGCTGCAGAGGGGGCTCAGCTCATGCTAGGGCACCCTCTCACATAAAACTAATCACTCTGCCTCCAGGATTGTCAAGGCCTAACATAGGAGTGACTTATAGGTGTATATGTGTCTATATGTAAAGGTAGATATAGGGATACGCTATCTAAGTAAGGGGTGATTACACCACCTTACCCAGGCTGTGTGAACAGACCTGTGCTGTCAGTTTGGAAGGCAAACCAGGGGTGGCACAATACATGCTGCAGCCCCTGGTAGGCCTCAGGTGAACTTGTGCCCTGGGTACACTATACAGGGGCTCACAAGGGTGACCCAGTAACCAATCTGGTATGTACCTAAAGTACATGGTATCAAGTTAGAGAGAGAACAGCTGGGTTGTGAGTCTGATAAGCAGGCCCTCAGCCACACTAAAGTCTCGAAAAACCACAGAATCACAGCAAAAAGTGGGGGTGACCATAGAAGGCAGACCCTACTCTCCTACACAACCCCCCCCCCCCCAACGCAGGGACATTAAACTAACCTTGACCAGTTGAGCCTTCATGTTTTAAGTGGAAATATCTGGAGAGTTCATCTGCATTGGCATGGTCAGTCCCAGGCCTATGTTCCACTGTAAAGTCCATCCCCTGTAGGGAAATGGACCACATGAACAGTTTGGGATTGTCACCCTTCATCTGATTTAGCCACAAGAGGGGCTTATGGTCTGTCTGAATCTTGAAGTGTGTGCCAAACAAGTTATGGCCTCAGCTTCTTCAGTGCCCAAACCACAGCAAAGGCCTCCCTCTCAATAGCTGACCAATGTTTCTCTCTAGGGGTCAGCCTTCTGCTTATAAAAGCTACTGGCTGGTCTTGACCATCTTTATTCAGTTGTGAAAGCACAGCACCTACCCCAACTCAGAAGCATCTGCTTGAACAATGAATTCTTTGGAGTAGTCTGGACTTTGCAGAATTGGTACAGTGCACATGGCCTGCTTCAGGTCATCAAATGCCTTTTGCAGCTGACTGTCCACGGACATTTCTTTGGCATTTTCTTGGAAGTTAAGTCATTAAGGGGTGTCACTATGGAACCATACCCCTTGACAAATTTCCTGTAGTACCTAGTCAGACCCAAGAAAGCTCTGACCTGAGTCTGGGTGGTTGGAGCAGTCCAGTCCATTATGGTCTGGATTTTGCTCTGCAATGGTTGAACCTGGCCTCCACCTACAAGGTGGCCCAGGTATACAACCTGACTCTGCCCTATCTGGCACTTGGTAGCCTTGATATAGGCCTGCCTTTGGCAGGGCCTCCAAAACATTCTTCAGGTGGATCAGGTGATCTTCGCAAGTGGAGCTAAAGACTGCAATATCATCTAGATAAGCTGCACAGCAGTCATCCAGACCTGATAAGACTTGGTTCACCAACCTTTGGAATGTGGCAGGAGCGTTTTTCAGACCAAAGGGCATCACCACAAACTGATAATGCCCACCCGGGGTTGAAAATGCTGTCTTTGGCTTTGCATCATCAGCTAGTCCGATCTGCCAGTAGCCAGCTGTAAGGTCAAATGTACTCAAAAACTTGGCAGATGCCATTCTGTCAATGAGTTCATCTGCCCTGGGTATTGGATGGGCATCTATCCTAGTTACAGCATTGAGGCCTCTATAATCCACGCAAAACCTCATCTCTCTCTTACCATCTTGGGTGTGAGGTTTAGGCACCAGGACTACTGGACTGGCCCAAGGGCTCCCTGAGGGCTCAACGACTTACAAATCCAACATCTTTTGGACCTCTGTCCTGACACAGTCCCTGACATGATCAGGTTGCCTGTAAATCTTACTTTTAACGGGCAGACTGTCCCCAGTATCCACTTCATGAGTGCACCAGGTAGTCTGACTTGGAGTCAGTGAAAACATATGTATGTAGGACTGTAGAACTTGTCTGTAGTCCTGCTGCTGTTGGTCAGTGAGGCTGCCAGCCAAGGCTACACAATCTACTGAACCATCATCAGGGTTCTGAGAGAGCAGGTCTGGGAGAGGGTCACTCTCTTCCTCCTGTCCCTCATCAGTAGCCATGAGCAAGCCCATGTCTGCCCTGTCAACATATGGTTTCAGTCTGTTGACATGAAGCACCCTGTGGGGGCTCCTGGGAGTTGCAAGGTCAACCAAATAGGTGACTTCTCCCTTCTGTTCAACCATAGTGTGGGGTCCACTCCACTTGTCTTGGAGAGCTGATGGGGCCACAGGTTCCAACACCCATTCTTTGTGTCCTGGCTGGTAAACAGTCATCACAGCCTTTTGGTCATGCCAGGCCTTTTGCAATTCCTGACTAGGTTTTTGAATGCCTTTTTCATGTACTCGGCCATCCTGGAGCAGAGAACAAGTACAAAGTCCACAATGTCTTGTTTGGGATGTTTGAGAGGTAACTCCCATCCCTCCTTCACCAGACAAAGAGGTCCTCTTACAGGATGCCCAAACAGAAGTTCAAAAGGGCTGTAGCCAACCCCCTTCTATGGGACCTCTCTGTAAGCAAACAAAAGGCAGGGCAGCAGGATGTCCCATCTCCGCCTGAGCTTTTCAGGGAGACCCTTAATCATGCCCTTTAAGGTCTTGTTGAATCTTTCAACTGGACCATTTCACTCTGGATGATAGGGTGTGGTGAACTTGTAGTTCACTCCACACTCCTTCCACATTGCAGTCAGATATCCAGACATAAAGTTTGCACCTCTGTCTGAGAAAACCTCCTTCGGAAAACCCACTCTTGAGAAAACTCCCAGGAGGGCTCTTGCCACAACAGGTGCTGTTGTGGTCCTAAGGGGAATAGCTTCTGGGTATCTGGTGGCATGATCCACTACCACCAGAATAAATCTGTGCCCAGAGGCTGTTTGGGGATCCATTGGTCCAACAATGTCAATCCCTACATGTTCAAAGGGAACCCCCACCACAGGTAGTGGTATAAGGGGGGCCTTTGTGGTGCCACCTGATTTGCCACTGGCTTGGCAGGTGACACAGGAGCAACAAAACTCCTTGGTATCCTCCGACATATGAGGCCAGTGAAAGTAAGGGACAAGCCTGTCCCAAGTCTTGTTCTGGCCAAGATGTCCTGCAAGGGGAATATCATGGGCTAGTGTGAGAAGGAAGCCCCTGAATGCCAAAGGTATGACCAACCTCCTGGTAGCACCAGGCTTGGGGTCTCTAGCCTCTGAATACAGGAGCCCTTCAACCCAATAAGTCTTATGGGTCCCACTAGCATTCCCTGTAGCCTCAGCAGCAGCTTGCTGTCTGAGAGGTTCAAGAGAAGGGTAGTGCAATTGCGCCTGCCTCAGATCTGAAACTCAACCTGATCAGGCTCAAGTTATTCTAGGACAGTTGCTTTCTGGGTCTCACAATCAGCTTGTAAATTGATACTTGTATAGCGCACTACCCACCCGCAAGGGTCTCAAGGCGCTTGTACGAATACCGCTGTGGAACCCATCCTGGCTTTCCCTGTGAGGTGTTAACTCCTGGGCACCCCCAAGGTGGAGGCCAGGCATCCTTAGCATTGTGGGGGCCATTGTGGAGATTAAGCAAGCTATTGCCCAGAGTTGCAGAGTGGGACTCCATGATTTGAATAGGCACCGAGGCGAGAATTATCAGGTCCGTGGAATTTTTGAGCCCAAGACCCGCCGAGGCGGGGAATTGAACCCTGGTCCCGGGCTAGACCTCTGCATCAGGGTCTTCCGCTCTAACCATTGAGCCACAGCTTCCTCAGAAGGCGGATCCTCTTCCTGAGGCAAGGGGAAGGCACTGCCTTAACCCTACTGCTTCTCTCCCTGGTAGGCAACTTGTCCATTGTTCCAGAATCCAGGACCTGTTCAGTGTTGCAATTTCTGACCTGTGACCTAGTCACAGCAAGGACATGTGCTGATATCCCTAACATTTCTGCATGGGTCCTATACTACACTTCAGCACAAGCTGAAGTCTCCAGGCCATTTCAAAGCAAACATCCTACAGAGAGGTCTGAGCTAATCACAACCTTTTTGAGGCCAGTTACCCCTCCCCAAGAGACATTAACAATTGCCACATGGTTGTGACATTGCTAGCATTGGTCACTAGGTAATTTTCACCAAGTATGATCTGTCCAGGGTCCACAACGCCAGGTGTCACCATTGTGACACTAGCACATGTGCCCCTGTAGGCCTGAGCCACTTTGTAAATGTAATGTAAATGTAATTTGTACTTGTAAAGCGCACTAATACCCCAACTGGGGTGTCCTGGCGCTGTAACGCATACCGCTGTGGAACCCTTCCTGGCTTTTCCCTGTGAAATGTCCACTCCTGGGCACCCCCAAGGTGAAGCTAGGCACCCCTGCGCTGTTGGGGCCGTTGTGGAGATTAAGCAAGCTATTGCCCAGAGTTGCAGAGTGGGACTCATGATTAGAATAGGCACCGAGGCGAGAATTATCAGGTCCGAGGAAATTGAACCCTGGTCCCGGACCAGACCTCTGCATCAGGGTCTGCTGCTCTAACCATTGAGCCACACTTCTCCACTTTAATTTGCCATTAATTAAAAAAGGAGTTTGTCTGTACTTGCCCAAGTTATTGGGACTCACAGTAGAGGACAGAATTGTGTCCCCATCACAGATCAAAACAGCTTGAGTTGGTATTCTGACTAGGCCAGAATCCATCTCAGTTACCAGGGTTAACCCTACTAAAACATTCTGTTGAGAGCCACCACGTGGAGCTGAACTAGAGGGAACGGTTGCCTTAGCGGCAATGGTGGCTGGAGCGGCCTCCTTCTTGGCGCAATCACTGGTCCAGTGAGTATTTACTTTACAAAACTAGGGCCATGGTTTCTTTGGGCCTTCTTTCTTCTTAGATTGCTGGGAGCCCCCACCATTAGAAGCTTTTTGGGGACCTTGAGAAGACTTCTAGTCTTTGCTTTCTTCCCACCCTTTTGGTCTTGCTTCTTTGGTCACCACCTTGGTTCTGTGCCTTCTGCTTCACCCTGGTTCTGACCCATTTGTCTGCCTTCTTTCCCAATTCTTGGGGAGAGGTCAGACCAACCAAGTGCTGATGCAATAACTAATAGTGAGTGACAGCTAGCTCAGAGGTCACTAGAAACTTTCTCGAATTCACAAGAAGGGATTAGATTCTGACAACTGCATAAACATGACAACTTTGTTTCCCAAGAATAAGAAATATATCTCTCAGAGTTGCGTAAACAATAGATAAGTATTTCACTCAGTCAATCGTGCATGCTTCGTTTCAACAGAGTTGTAGAGAAATAGAGAGACGGGCGTTTTCAATAAAAAGGATTATTGAACAGTCTTCTTTCTCATACAAGAGAAGTGAACTGCTACAATTATTAAGAAGACTGCAAAGTATAATGCCTACAGCGAGAATAGTATTATAAAATAATACTGTAAAAGCATTGTATGGTTTCTAAGCCATATAAAAATACATACATAAATAACATTGACTAAAAATACTCAACTGGTGCTTCTAAAATACGCCGACCCCAATATACCTAACCTAAGTTCAGCACGAGGGAAGAAGTAAGTATTGTGTAGCATAGGTTTAGTTGTTTTGCCAAGAATCTACCAAAGGTTTCTGTAGGTTCTAATCAGCTCCATACCTTAGTTAGAATGAAGGAGGTCTGGTATCTCAGTCTCAGGACTCGATTTCCCAACACCCCGCAAGGGGAGCTTGGAAACACTGGAGCTGGATTCTCGGCAAGAGAAGGGCAGCCTCTTGATCAGTGTGTCAGCTGGAGAGTCGGCTTCTTTCTGCACTTGCTGTAGCGAGCTGCGGCGGGCAAGTAGGTCTTCGAACTGCTCCGAACCACCGTAGTTTGCCATAGCAAGTGAAGGCATATTTATACCTTGAAGGTGTTTAGGAATGCCATAGTTTGACGTAAAGTCGGGCATATGAACGTCAGGAAAGAACCCCTAGGGAATAGTTGTTATTTGCAAAATACATGACTTCCTTGGGCAAATCAATATTCAAGCAAGGGGAAGTTCCCTGACTGCTTAAGCCGATTTTCCAAGAAATCATTGTGACGTTTGGTACGGGTGAAAGTAGCCATGCCTGTATTTGGGTAGCATGGTCTATGCCTAAATAAGGGATTGATTTCTATGCCTATATAAGGGCAATGTGAATTGTACCTATATAAGGGCATGAATCGGGAAAATTCACTCTGAGCTTAAAATGCCACACAACACTCCTTGATGGTCCTGTTGAATCGTTCAACCATCCCCTTCGTCTCTGGGTGATAAAGTGCACACTGCTTATGTACAATCCCATTATACTCTAAGAATTCTCTCATTTCTTTAGAGCAGAGTTGCAACCCATTGTCTGTCAATAAGCTACTTGGCAAAACTTCCCTGATGAATACTTCTAGTAGAAACTCTATGACAGCCCTCGTGGTGTTCCCAGACACAAATTTCACTTCCGGCCACCTGGAGTAAAGATTTATGAGTACCAAGATGTAGGGTGTACGATGTTCCCCAGTCAAGGGACCCACAATGTCTAAAGCCACATACACTCATGGACCCACAGGAAGAGGCCTACACTGCATGGGAGGTGTGTGCTGTTTTAGAACCTTGTCACTGGCGGAGCATGGCAGACAGTCTCTTATTTTCCTCTTGATTTCGAGATCCATGCTGGGCCACCAGTAGTCTAGCCGCAATCTTTGTTTGGTTTTGGTAACTCCCAAGTGCCCCTCGGGGGCCAGGTTGACTAAACTCTCTCTCAAGGTCTTGGGAGGGACCAACCTTGTACCCCTAAAAAGACAATCATCTGTGAAGGATAGTTCATTTCTCACCATCCAGAATAGTCGAAGAGTCTCTTCCCACTTGTCTTAGTCCATACAAACACCCTTTTTACAAACTTTATGTAGGAGCATGTCAGCTCTGAGAGCTTCCGTCCAGCTTTTTTCTTCAATGGCTCCTTGAGTGATGACGCACACGTTCCCTACCTGCATTTCTTTATCAACCTCATTATCCTCCTCCACATCGACTGCTTCATCATGACCCTCACTCACCAGGTGAGAAAGACAGTCATCTACAAGATTACTCACTCCCGGTATGAATTCCACCTCAAATGCGTACTCTTGGAGGCTCACGACCCATCATCTGATCCTGCTCGAGATGGAGTCTAGCCCTTTCTTGCTGAAGACTTCGACCAGGGGCTTATGATCGGTCATCAGGTTAAACTTCATTCCCCACACAAAGTCTCTGAATTTGTTTATGGCCCAATACGCCGCTAGTGCTTCTTTCTCGATTACCGAGTAATTGAACTCGGCCTTACGTAGCGAGCTTGGGAAAGCAACTCCCGGCCACAGAGTGCCCACCCAGGCAAGGCAAACCTCTCTGAGCCGTCCCAATGGCAGAAGTCACCCGTGAAGCGCAAAGTGAGCGGAAAAGGGAACACAGTGCTGCCTCTAAACGCGCCCCACTCCGATGATCTTCTCACCAATACTCCACCTCACTGATTTGACACACGACTGGTAGGGTGCCCCCAATCTCTGACCTTCCTCCTCAGAGCCAAAGCACCGCTCGCCAGGCGACAGCATATAGAACTAACAGTCTGAGATAAGAGCGGTGCATAGCCGGTACTTCATAGGATGAGATTAACCAAGACTCCGGCAGAAGGTAAGGGAATAATTTTCCTTTCTTTTAATTGTAGTTGTTCTTCTGCCCTCGTCTAGTAAAATGCGCTCCACACTTTGTAGCATACGTTCCCAAAAGGCAGCAGGAAACTCTCCTCGTAGTGCTCACGGTTCCGTTGCAGTACACCATCGGAGTCTTTCATTCGCGTGTTAAGGTCACTTTCTCTTGTGCTGCTCTGCTCCCGAATTCAAGTCAGTTGCTAAAAGCACAGGAGACGCAGATGTATAAAAGGTGACACTTATTTTTTTAAGTACAACGAAAAGGGCCACAACTGTTCGTCTTGAAAGCCTTCTCTGACTCCACGCAGGGAGCTCGCCTCAGAACGTTCGCCACTGTGACATTCTACAGTATACCTTCAAAAGTAAGAATTCTGAAGGTTGGACAAGAGATATCGGGACTTGTCACCCATGAGGATATCAAGGCGCTGATCACCGGAGAGGAATGAGGGAGGCTATCAAGGACTGGGGACAGAGGAACCAGAGGCTGAAGGTTTCTCTGCTGAATCTTATAAAATATGTGGTGAAGTTATGGCCAGAGTGCTGGTCAAGAGTTTCAAGGATCTGTTGACTATGGGAGAGTAAAAGTGAGTTCAATAGGGCAGGTATACCGGTTCTTCCTAAGCTGGATCAGGACTGCCCTAAATGTGTCAACTATCACCCTATGTTGTTGACAACAGCAGATGTAAATATATTGACAAATGTGTTGGTGAAACAGCCAAAACCACACAAAGCAGACTTAGTACAAGAAGAGCAAGTGAGCTTCACAACAGGACGATGCCCATAGAGTAATTTGAGATCATCAGCTCATGTGCTGTGGGTGGTGAGGAGAAGGGGGTCCCTTGAACGGCAGTGCTGTTGAATGGAGAAGAAACGTTTATTAGGTTCCACGTGACTTCCTCTTCAGGGTGCTCAGCAGTTCAGGCTGGGGGAAGGGATCATTAAGAAGGTCGAGCTGCTATACCAGAATCCAAATATGAAGGTCGATAGTCGGGCACATTTCATATCGACAGAAGGGCTTGGTAAGATTGTCCTCTGTCCCGACTGTGGTTCCTTGCACCCTTGGACCCATCGGCTATAAACATAAGGGACAATGTTGACATAAAAAGTGTTAAAAGTTGAAAAGGTGACTGCTAAAATGCTACAATAAGAATCAGAGTCCTTCACCAGTAATAAGTCTACATCTGTTTATTTACTAGGTATCAAGTACCCCATTATAGCACTTGACTCTCTCAGGGTAGCGAAGCAGAACAGTACAAGACCTACTAAGGGGGAGCGGTGTGGCTAATAACCACAACAACACTCAATAAAGCATTTCCAGCCAAGACCTTGTCTTATAAAAATCAAAAGTATTTTTATGGTGCAAACAGTATTAAACATTACCCCTTAAAGTGCAAATATGTACATTCAGGTGGATGAACATACATTTGGCGATATAATCATCTCACATCCTGAAAACTATACCCGCTATAACCCCAATCGATACTGGATACATTATCATAATGTAAGGGGGGCATTACCAAGAAGGGTGTCATCACATCAGTAAAAGCAGCAACATGTTATATTTCACCATTTTACCCGCCCTGAAGTCAATGTGAATAGTACCAGCATGCGATACATGTTATAACCCACCCTTGAAGTCAATAGCATTCATTATACTGTAAAACCATGCTCTGTTTACCATCTTCCATGTCAATCAAGCACTGAATTGAATGACGTGTCCCAGAGCCTTTCTTCTACTTTATTCAATGTGTGTCTGCAGCTCTGGGACACATGAATGGGGATCCCTGCACTCCTGAGTTTATATTGAACAGCTCAGGCTCTGAGAGACCTTCAGAGTAGAAACAACCTCTCAGAGGGGCATAAATATAGACCTGGGGTAACTAGGGTCATTTTTTTAGAAAACCCTTTCAAGGGGACAGGGTCATGGCTTCTGTCCCTTCCCTTCTTGGGGATATAATCAAATTGTAAGCTCTGCCAGGAGCTTGTAGGGCGCTGCTATCGTCCACCTGACACGGACTTTGACTATGAGATGAGGTGCTTCCACGACCCCTATGCAGGATATCTCAACACTTTCTAGTTTTGTCATCTTGGAGTTGAAGAGAGAAGGAGCCACAGCCAGGAGCACAAGAGGACACAGACCCAGCCCCGTCGCAAGGGTTGGGAGTGGCTCTGAGAGCCAATGTATGCCCTGGAGTTACTGGGTCTGATGTGAAACCATCTCCTGACTGGTTGACTCTGTAAAGCTGATTTGTGCCGCGTTGCGCTGTGCTGCCGTGCTCGTGCCCCCCACCCCACCCAGAGAGTCAGAAACTCCTGCATCGTCTCCTCAGCAGCACCGGCCCGCCTTGTCGCAAACATAGGAATATAGGAGCTGAGGGTGGGCAGAACCGAGAACACCAAGATTAGGACCAGCAGCAGTCAGTGAGACTGCAAGGCCCTCTAGGCCAGGAATAACAGACACCACAGTGGAGGACCAAAGGTGGTGAAAAATTCATGAACTGAAATCTGAGCCGTAGGGGTTATTGTGCAACAAGGACAGGCATTAGGTGTGAGCCTTCTAATCCAATGCTTCAAGGAGGAGATAGACAGGAGAAATGTCCAGGGAAAAGGAAGGGTGGAGGCGGCACTGACAACAATCAGCCAGTCAGGACGGTGGAAGAAGTACAGGCAAATCCTGTGTGTTTTTTAGTGGCGCCACCTTTTTACTTTCCCAGGCCCTGGGCAGTGGTAGACTGTTAGTTGGTGCTGCATAGCTTTGACTTTTTATTAAACTAGTTGACTGTTTTAATATACAGATAAACTTAAGAACATAGTTAATAATCACTGGCCTCTGCCAGAGCTAAAGTACAACAAGAACAGAGTCCAACACAATAGAAAGGGAAAGGAAAAGTGGCAGAGACTGAGGGACATATTTTTGAGAGCTTTGCATCATGCTTCCAAACTTTATGGCAGATTTAGCAATTAGAACTGGCTTTCACAAGGATGAAAAAGTACATGAATGATTTATCCATTTTTAGAAATAGCAACAAAAGTTGCATCATGCTTCCAAACTTTATGGCAGATGTTTGAAGCCGTGCAAAGCCACCCTGCGAGGCGATGAGTGGCATCATAAATCTTGAGTGAAGTGACACATCGCAAATCATCGCTGATGCCGTACTCTGCGCAACGGAGGCATTCCATAGGCGTTGCGGTCGGTGTTCCCATGAAACTCCCTAGGTTTTTGACTCATTTACAAGGACTTGTAAAACTGGAAATGTGCCAAAAAGATAAAGAGGAGAAATATCTTTATTTATTCCCATTTTTCCCCTTTCTATATGTGATGCAGAACTCAGGATTGCTTTGTGCAGGAAGATTATTAAGTCCTTGCCTGAGCCAAGATTGTCTTTTTCCTCTTGGATATTCTCCGTAACACACAATAGGAGACACTCACCAAGGTAGGAACACTTCGGAGAGGGTTTTGTACACACCGGCTCGCTTCTAACCACCTCCCTCCCAGGAGATATTCCCCAAGGTAGGAACACTCTGGAGAGGGCTCTGCACACCCACCAAGCAGACACTCCCCAAGGTAAGAACACTCTGAGAGAGGGCTCTGTACACTCCCAGCTCCCTTCTATCCCCTCCCTCACAGGAGGCACTCCCCAAGGTAGGAACACTCTAGAGATGGCTCTGAACACACAGACCAGGCTCCTTTCTCTTCACATCCTTCCCAGGAGATACTCCCCAAGATAGAAACACTCTGGAGAGGGGTCTCCACAAACACATAGCTCTCTTCTCTTTACCTCCCTCACAGGAGACACTCCCCAAGGTAAGAACACTCTGAGAGAGGGCTCTGTACACTCCCAGTTCTCTTCTCTTCCCCTCCCTTCCAGGAGACACTCCCCAAGGTATGACACCTCTGGGGAAGGGCTTTGCACACACCTGGCTCCCTTCTTCTTACCTTCAGCAGACACTCCTGGAGATAGCAACACTCCAGAGAGGGCTCTGTACACATCCAGCTCCCTTCTCTTCACCTCCCTCCCAGGAGACTCTCCCCAATGTAGGAACAGTATGGAGAGGTCTCTGAAGACACAGACCAGGCTTATTTCTCTTCACCTCCTTCACAGGAGACACCCCCCAAGGTAGGTACACTCTGGCGAGGGATCTGCATTCAAACCCGGCTCCCTACCCTTCACCTCCTTCACAGGAGACACTCACCAAGGTAGGATCGGTCTGGAGAGGGCTCTGCACACACCCGGCTCTCTTCTCTTCGGCTCCGTCCCAGGAGATTATCCGCAGGGTAAGAACACTCTAGAGAGGTCTCTGCACACACACACCAGGCTCCTTTCTCTTCACCTCCCTCCCATGAGACTCTCCCCAAGGTAAGAACACTCTGGAGAGGTCTCTGAACACCAATCTGGTGCCTTTCTCTTCACCTCCCTCCCAGGAGGCTCTTCCCAAGGTAGGAACACCCTGGAGAGGGCTCTGTACACTCCCAGCTCCCTTCTCTTCACCTCCTGTTAGGATATAATCCCCAAGGTAGGAACACACCCATGTCGCTTCTCTTAACCGCCCTCCCAGGATATACTCCCCAAGTTAGGAAAACTCTGGAGATGGCTCTGTACACACCTGGCTCCTTTCTCTTCACCTCCCTCACAGGAGATACTCCCTAAGGTAAAATAAACAGCTGATGGACAGAATGCAGAAAAATGTCATACATTCACCCTAGTACAGATATATGGGCCTAAATCCATTGTTTTTTTGCTCACCATGCCATTCCAGTTTGAACCCAGCCATATGCAAATCAGTCTTGACCCTGTGCCCTATGGAAATAGTCCAGCCCGAACTGCCAAGCCAGGTCCTCCCTGGACTGGAAACAAGTGGGAAGATATGGCTTGGCAGTTCGGGCTGGACTGTTCCCATGAGGCACAGGGTCAAGACTAATTTGCATATGGCCATGTCTGAACTGGGGTGGCGTGGTGAGCAAAATAACCATGGATTGAACCCAGATCTGTAACGGGGGGTGAATGTTTTGCCAATGTGCAAAATTCCATCCATCACCTTGTGTGTTTTACTCCTCAAGGTAGGCACAGTGTGGAGAGTGCTTGGCACACACACCACTCTCCCATCTCTTCACTTCCCTGTCCCCAAGGTAGGAAAACTCTGGAGACTGTTCTGCACACACATCGGGCTCTCTTCTCTTTACCTCTCTCTCAGGAGACACTCCCCGAGGTAGGAACACTCTGGAGAATTGCTTTGCACACACACCGGCTCCCTTCTCTTCACCTCCCTCCCAGATCCTCTCTTTGTGGAACAAGATCTCATAAAAGTCATTAAAAGAGATGACGACCTCCAGGACACGACTGCACATGGATGTGGATTGAAGCCATGGACAGCAATTAACTCTCATCCTGGAGATTAGGAGGTCTCAGGCCAACTTGTAACATTGGTACACACGAATGGTGCACAGTTAGTAACAATAGTGCACACATATCGTGTACATCTTTTAACAGTGGATCACTAACTGTGTGAACACTCACTCTTTACTCTGTCTCCTCTATAATTCCCAACTCATGTGCTTGGAAGACTTCTAAAGGTTCTTTAAGTGCTTTATAAAAACAATGAAAGAATACATTAAGGAGTAATTCATAAACACACCTGCCTCTCCCTTCTTATGTCATGCTTACGTCATTCATCAGAGACGTGGATTTCCACATTCTTGGAGTTCTGAGCCACCAACATAGCATTTAGGTAGTAATGATGTGAGGTCAGTTGCCTCTATCTATAAATGACACAATGTGTGACCCTGGGAATCTCCTGTGTGTGCGGAAACTACAGGCACCGGTCATGGTGTCTCACCCGTCACTTGCCTCACCTGTATGGATCCAGCCCCAGCGACCATGAACTCGTCCACCCGGCCTCCAGCTCTTCAGGGAAATAACCATTGTGCTTCAAACACCAGGAGCTGAGCTCACACTTGAGCTGGAAGAAGAGTTCAGTGTGGAGATCCCGCCCTGTGTCCTCACTCCCCTGTCTGCAGAGACAGGACTCCTGTGTGCAGCAAGTGTGCCTGCACTGGCCCTGTGTCCTCACTCCCCTGTCTGCGGAGGCAGGAGTCCTGAGCCTTTCACAATCTGACCCTTGAACAGTCCTGTGTGCAGTGAGAGTGCCTGCTCTTGCCCTGTCTGCAGACAGTCTCCTCCAGCCCTTCGTGCCAAGGATGTCTCCTCCCCTCTCACCAGCTGTGACTCCATGGGTCTGTGGTTAGAGCTGGTCACTCTTCTAAGAAAACCTCTGCATGAGTTTATTTCACAACCAAAGTCAGTACCTCTTTCTCCAGCAGGAAACGATTGCCAGGTCTTTGGTTATATTTTTAACTTTGCAGGCCTGCTATCTCAGACAGGACATGGAGACGCTATCGCCCAGATCCAGAAAGATTTTACATCAAATTTGCATTACTTTTGTAACACAGACCTAAAGCAAAATCAAGGTTGTTCTTTACAAACCAATTCAAATGGTGATTTGTGTTGGTTTGTAACAAAAGGTAATGCTGCCCAATGCTCTGCCTTGCATTACTCTGCTTCAAGGAAGCATTCCACGAATGGTTCATGGCCATTCCTGTGCATCATCTGGAAAAGGACTGGGGCTCCTGTATGTAGGATAAATAAGCACTGACAGGGAATCATTGATAACATGAAAAGACACACCTGGGCACGGTGAATAACAACTAATACGGGCAAGAGAATTCTACAATTGCAACAATAATATTGGCAATAATTATCAGAACTGATATCAAACTGATATTTGTCAGCAAAACTTTTTATAAATAGATATATTGGATACACATTGTGAATTGTTCATATATGAAATGAATAACACATCCTCAAAATCATTCTATGTTGTTGTACTTCAAGTAATTGTACAGACATATATGCATTGTTAATAATCCATTGCATCAAAGACTACATTATCAAGAGTCATGATAACAATATTGTGATGATGTGCAGAGACTGGCGGTATGCTGTGAAACATGTGCATCCTCCCATGGATGTTGATGCAAGCTCAAATCTACGAAGACTTGTAGAGATGGATTTGGCTAAAATCAGTGTGAACAGGGCTCAGACATGCACGAAGATGACTGCATCTTGAGGAGCTCCGGCTGCCACAGCTACAATCATATTGTACCCTATCGCTTAAGCCCCAGCACATATCGGGGAGGTTGCACACTGATCGTTGGCTGCCGTGGCGGACACTGTGGCCCCATCAGGAGCGCTCTGCAGCTTATAACGACAGAGTGGGCAATGCAGAGATTCGACGGGTGCGGACTTGGGAACTGAGCTAGCTCCCCATGTGACTCGGCTAACCTCCTGTCGTGAGTCTGAAAACAGGAGTAAGCCATTGAATTGGAGCTGCAGGAAATCCCCCTTACACCTTGTCCAGCATTGTCAGCCATATCTGAGACTCAACAGTGACCCACAAAAGACCTGAACCCTGAGGAAAAGCGTACAAGGTGAAGACCTCATTAGGCGCAGAGACCTGCCCCTATCCTGTGCTCGTGAACACCCGCCTGAAAAGTCATCTCAGGGGGAGGCTGACAGCCACATCATGAGGCCTACCCTGGAGGAACTGCGAGGCCTCGAGCCCCCTATCATATGTGGTGAGTTCCTGGGTCGGAGACATGGCGCACAATAAGTGGCGCATCCCTGCTAATATGCAGGGATGCACCACTTATTGTATCGTTGTTTTCTAGGCAGTCTTTGAAGGAGGCCCTTTTGGCAGATCTGATGAGGTGGTGGTGACTGCGGGTTGCGTTCTTGTGAGCTGCATAGCTTTCCGGTGTTCGTTCACGGTTCCAGTTCTTCTCTAGCATTTGGCAGGCTTGTTTGGAGGCCTGGAAGTCTTCAGTGAACCAGCTCGCTTTCTTTCTGGTCTGTCTGCTGGAGGGTTTCTTGATCGGGGCAAGGGTGTTGGTGCAGTCGTTGATCCACTGTCTGAGGTTGCGGGTTGTGGCGTCGAGGTCGGTTGGGTCTGCGGGTGGGCTTCAGGCGAGGGTGGTGTTTAGCTGGTCTTCGGTGACTTTGCTCCAGCAGCGGTGAGGCATCTGTTGGGTGCAGTGGTGTGTGGTGTGTTTCCGGAAGGTGAAGTGGATGAAACGGTGGTCGGTCCAGTGGAGTTCGGTGGTGTGGTTGATGAAGACGTTGGAGCTTCCCGAGAAGATGTGGTCAAGTGTGTGGCCGGCGGAGTGGGTGGGTGTAGTGACAAGTTGTCTGAGTCCAAGGCTGGCAAGATTGTCAATCAGGGTGGAGGAGTTGGAGTCGTTGTTCTCGAGTTGGAAGTTCAAGTCCCCGAGGAGGATGTAGTCAGTGCAGGCTAGGGCGTGTGTGCTGACAAAGTCAGCGATGGAGTCGCTGAACTGTGGTCAAGGTCCGGGGGGTCTGTGGACGAGGGTTCCTCTGAGGGTGGTGTTGGGGTTGGTGTGGATCTGAAAGTGCAGGTGTTCGGCGGTGCAGAGGGTGTCATTGGTGTTTGTCGAGATTTTGAGAGTGTTCCAGTGTACGATGGCAATTCCTTCTCCTACTCCATTAGTGCGGTCCTTGCAGGTGATCTTGTTTTCTTCTGGGGTGGCTATGGCAATGTCAGGTGCCCGAGGAGGGGTTCAGCCAGGTCTCCATCAGGAAGGTAAAGTCTGGGGTGTTGGTGTCGAGTAGGTCCCAGGGTTCAACGGCGTGTTTGTGGGTGGGGCAGGCGTTGAGAAGGATGCATCTGAGGTGGTTGGGTTCTTTGGTAGGTGGGTGGGCAGTCCGGATGCTGGTGAAGCTGCAGTTATGGCAGGAGAAGGGTCCTTGGGTGTGCTTCGGGGCGGCCAGGCAGCAGGTGCATGATCGTCCGGCGTTGAGGGTATGGAGGGTGCTGGAGTCGTAGCGGAGACTGGTTTTGTGGCATTCACAGGGCTAGGGGTTCTGGCGCTGGGCGCGGTCCAGTCGCGGACGGGCGCAGACAGGCTTGCCTTAGGCACGCGTCTGCTGCGCGGCCTCCATATGAGAGGAGGTGGGAGGGAGGAGCAGCTGGGAGGCGGTGGCGGGGTGTCAAGTGGGCGAGCAGTGGGGTGGGGCCGTAGCGGCGGGAAAAGACGGGTGGAGTATGGCAGAGGGAAAAACAAGAGGCAAAACAGGGCACAGAGAAAAAGCAGAAGGGTAATAAAAAACAGAGAGGATTTAGGCAGGAGGGAGAGAAAGAAAAGGAATGTAGGCAGTGAGCAGAGAAACGGCAGAATCACCACAACAAGCAATTCAGCAGTGGTGCAGAAAACAATGCCAACCTGGCCGTGCAGCAGCATGGGGAGCGACCGGCCTGCAAGCAGGGTCAGAGGTCACTCCTTTCACCACTGCGCAGCCTCCATATGAGGGGAGGGAGGAGCACCTCGGAGGCGGGAGCAGGGCGGCGAGTGGGCAAGCAGGGGGACAGGGCCACAGGGACACAGCGGCGGGAAAAGACGGGTGGAATACGGCTGGGGAAGAACAAGAGGCAAAACAGGGCAATGCAAAGATTCGACGGGTGCGTACTTGGGAACTGAGCTAGCTCCCCATGTGACTCGGCTAACCTCCTGTCGTGAGTCTGAAAACAGGAGTAAGCCATTGAATTGGAGCTGCAGGAAATCCCCCTCACACCTTGTCCAGCATTGTCAGCCATATCTGAGACTCAACAGTGACCCACAAAAGACCTGAACCCTGAGGAAAAGCGTACAAGGTGAAGACCTCATTAGGCGCAGAGACCTGCCCCTATCCTGTGCTCGTGAACACCCGCCTGAAAAGTCATCTCAGGGGAGGCTGACAGCCACATCATGAGGCCTACCCTGGAGGAACTGTGAGGCCCCGAGCCCCCTATCATATGTGGTGAGTTCCTGGGGCGGAGACATGGCGCACAATAAGTGGCGCATCCCTGCTAATATGCAGGGATGCACCACTTATTGTATCGTTGTTTTCTAGGCAGTCTTTGAAGGAGGCCCTTTTGGCGGATCTGATGAGGTGGTGGTGTCTGCGGGTTGCGTTCTTGTGAGCTGCATAGCTTTCCGGTGTTCGTTCACGGTTCCAGTTCTTCTCTAGCATTTGGCAGGCTTGTTTGGAGGCCTGGAGGTCTTCAGTGAACCAGCTCGCTTTCTTTCTGGTCTGTCTGCTGGAGGGTTTCTTGATCGGGGCAAGGGTGTTGGTGCAGTCGTTGATCCACTGTCTGAGGTTGCGGGTTGTGGCGTCGAGGTCGGTTGGGTCTGCGGGTGGGCTTCAGGCGAGGGTGGTGTTTAGCTGGTCTTCGGTGACTTTGCTCCAGCAGCGGTGAGGCATCTGTTGGGTGCAGTGGTGTGTGGTGTGTTTCCGGAAGGTGAAGTGGATGAAACGGTGGTCGGTCCAGTGGAGTTCGGTGGTGTGGTTGATGAAGATGTTGGAGCTTCCTGAGAAGATGTGGTCAAGTGTGTGGCCGGCGGAGTGGGTGGGTGTAGTGACAAGTTGTCTGAGTCCGAGGCTGGCAAGATTGTCAATCAGGGTGGAGGAGTTGGAGTCGTTGTTCTCGAGTTGGAAGTTCAAGTCCCCGAGGAGGATGTAGTCAGTGCAGGCTAGGGCGTGTGTGCTGACAAAGTCAGCGATGGAGTCGCTGAACTGTGGTCAAGGTCCGGGGGGTCTGTGGACGAGGGTTCCTCTGAGGGTGGTGTTGGGGTTGGTGTGGATCTGAAAGTGCAGGTGTTCGGCGGTGCAGAGGGTGTCATTGGTGTTTGTCGAGATTTTGAGAGTGTTCCAGTGTACGATGGCAATTCCTTCTCCTACTCCATTGGTGCGGTCCTTGCAGGTGATCTTGTTTTCTTCTGGGGTGGCTATGGCAATGTCAGGTGCCCGAGGAGGGGTTCAGCCAGGTCTCCATCAGGAAGGTAAAGTATGGGGTGTTGGTGTCGAGTAGGTCCCAGGGTTTAACGGCGTGTTTGTGGGTGGGGCAGGCGTTGAGAAGGATGCATCTGAGGTGGTTGGGTTCTTTGGTAGGTGGGTGGGCAGTCCGGATGCTGGTGAAGCTGCAGTTATGGCAGGAGAAGGGTCCTTGGGTGTGCTTCGGGGCGGCCAGGCAGCAGGTGCATGATCGTCCGGCGTTGAGGGTATGGAGGGTGCTGGAGTCGTAGCGGAGACTGGTTTTGTGGCATTCACAGGGCTAGGGGTTCTGGCGCTGGGCGTGGTCCAGTCGCGGACGGGCGCAGACAGGCTTGCCTTAGGCATGCGTCTGCTGCGCGGCCTCCATATGAGAGGAGGTGGGAGGGAGGAGCAGCTGGGAGGCGGGAGCGGGGTGTCAAGTGGGCGAGCAGTGGGGTGGGGCCGTAGCGGCGGGAAAAGACGGGTGGAGTATGGCAGAGGGAAAAACAAGAGGCAAAACAGGGCACAGAGAAAAAGCAGAAGGGTAATAAAAAACAGAGAGGATTTAGGCAGGAGGGAGAGAAAGAAAAGGAATGTAGGCAGTGAGCAGAGAAACGGCAGAATCACCACAACAAGCAATTCAGCAGTGGTGCAGAAAACAATGCCAACCTGGCCGTGCAGCAGCATGGGGAGCGACCGGCCTGCAAGCAGGGTCAGAGGTCACTCCTTTCACCACTGCGCAGCCTCCATATGAGGGGAGGGAGGAGCACCTGGGAGGCGGGAGCAGGGCGGCGAGTGGGCAAGCAGGGGGACAGGGCCACAGGGACACAGCGGCGGGAAAAGACGGGTGGAGTACGGCTGGGGAAGAACAAGAGGCAAAACAGGGCACAGAGAAAAGGCAGGAGGGGAATAAAAAACAAAGGAGAGTTAGGCAGGAGGGAGAGGAAAAAAAAGGAATCTAGGCAGTGAGCAGAAAAACGGCAGAATCACCACAACAAGCAATTCAGCAGCGGTGCAGAAAACAATGCCAACCTGGCAGTGCAGCAGCGTGGGGAGCGACCTGCCTGTGAGCAGGGTCAGAGGTCTCAGTTTGCTGTGGGACAGAAGGAGCACTGCTCTCGACATCCCATAGCAAACTAGTGCTCCACTGTGAAAAAGTGAGAGCATTTTGCTCTCACCTGTTCAGAGTGTGGCACTTTGATTTCTACCTTCAGGGAGCAACATGTCAGGATAAAAAGCAATGCTGGCTCCCCGAGGAGGTGGGAGGTGGCTGGGACCATGATCCCTAAAGAGACGGCCATGCTCCGGGAGTTAGGGTCCCAATCCCTTAAAAAAAAAAATAATAATGGTCGGGTCCCAGGAGAGAGGGGCTGTAATCGGCCTGGGGAGGGGGCCGCCGGGCCTCTACTAATAAATATAAATAATGTATGAAATGGTGTTCCGGGGTGGAAGGGGCCCTATGGAAGTGGGAGGGATTACTTATTTTTATTTTCTCTCGTGGAGGAGTCGCATTTCTCAGCGCTGCCCCCCAGAGTAACATTGGGGTGAAATCACAAATACATCTTAAATAAATAATTAAATACTATCTAATTCAGAAAGTAATGTTATAGTTGTGAACTTTTTTTAAAGTAGTGATATTGAACTTCAAAATCAGAGTTTGATATAATATTTAAAATGTAAATTAAAAATTATAGTGGAACGGTTATATGGGTTGTAGTACATTGAATTAGTGCTTTTATCTTTCAGTTTCACGATGGGCGTGCGTATCCAAAAAAGAATCAAAATACTATATATGTGTAAAAATAAATAACTTTTACTGTTGGGTTTTGGGTGGCTCTAAGAAGGGCTCTTGTGTTTATTATGACTTTGTTGGCTTTGTTACAGCTGCATGTAGGTGCGGATGCACAGCTTAAGGCTGTTGAGAAACACTCTGTTCCCTTCATCTGTGAAGTGAACTCCATCAGTTCTGTAGATGTTATGCATGTTAAAATGTTGATTGTTGTTATAGATAAGCCCATGTTATGGTTTCTGAGGTAAGCAGAAACAGCTTTATTGACATGCTTCCTAGCCTTGTCAATCTCTGGACAGAACTGATTTGACCACTTCCATTTTTGTCTTTGGCATATATTAGAGTATACAAAGGGAGGGAAAGGGAACTTCAGTTGTGCAAAGGTATCCTACAGTAGGATTTCCTTACAATGTTTTATTTTTAGTATTTTTTACATTTCTAAATTAATAAAAAACTTGTGTAGTTCAACTTCAGGTTCTAAATCCCCCCAACAATTAACACTTGTGTGTTTTGAGAAGGTTGATGATAGAAAGTTCTCAAACACAGAGAGTAGTTAGGCACTTCCTGCAGTGTATTCCTGCATCTGCCAGTTCAGGGAAGATCTGGGGTTGAGGTGTTGTGAGAGTAGCTCCAGCCGATGTTGATACCTGAAGTCAGATTGCCCTTTTATTTTTGTGGGCAAAGAGTGATTTTGCCAGATATCACATTGCCAAGTCCTTTCCCTTGCAGAGATATGTTCTGTCACTTTCACATTGCTCTACCTATTCTTTTGCCCATTTGTGGCTGCCACTTTTTCCACTTTTCCCCATGGTCAGAAAGGACTGTGTTTGATGTAGCATGGCTATGTCATCTCACCTGGCAGTGATTGGCTCTATCGGTTCCATCCCTTGACCCATCTATTGGTGGAGAGTTGCACTGTCACTTACCGGATGCTCTGTCCCCTCTATTGGATAAGAGCGGATACGATACTTACCTGGCTCATGCCTCAGGTGAAGAAAATGCTCTGCCCCTTTTGAAGGAGGGTGTTTAGGGAGTTCCTGAGGTAGATCAGCCTCTGCAGAGGTCCCTGAATCATCCTCGGTGGTGAATCCTCAGTGGTGAATCCGCAGTGATGAATCCACAGTGGTAAATCATCAGTGGTGAATCATCAGTGGTGAATCCTCAGTGGTGAATCCTCAGTGGTAAATCCTCAGTGGTGAATCCTCAGTGGTGGATCCTCAGTGGTGAATCCTCAGTGGTGAATGCTCAGTGGTGGATCCTCAGTGGTGGATCCTCAGTGGTGAATCCTCAGTGGTGGATCCTCAGCAGCCTCCTTGATCAGGATCTCCTCCTGGGACGGGAGCTTCACGCTGTGTGCTGAGACTGAATCTGAGCTCTGTATGCCACACATATCATACAGGGAATAAATATTCAGAAATCCCAGCTGTATTGTCCCAATGAAGAGCAGTTATTAAATGCGTGAGTGGAGGAGATTATTGACAAAAAACCACAGTCTGTGTGGAAGGAAACAAAGAAGGAAGCACCCTTGTGAACTTCCAAAAAGAGGAAGTTGCCTCACTGTGTATGTTGTCATTTTCTCTTGAAAGAGGGAGCTTTTGACTTTCTCATAATTTCAACCACTTAAGTTTGAACTGATCAAGTCTGGCTCTGGGACAAAACAGAGAGGATGATTAAGGCTCCGCCTACAGCAGCTCGTCTATGAGCTCTGGCAGGAATGTGGCTGGAAAAAAAAGCTTTGGCCTCAGGCTGGTGACTCACCCGGCTGCATGTGTTGCGTAAACTGAGTCTCTGGCTCAGCGCTACAAGGTTTGTTTTCATACCCCGGTGACAAGAGTGAACTCAGTCCAATGCACCAGCGCTGAATGTGAAAGACAGGATATTGTAGCCCCGCAGAACCCCACCAAGTATGAAAATGAGGTAGGAGCAATGGTGATCCAAGCAATCGTTTATTAACGATTTACACACTCAAGATCACTAGCAGGGGAATATGTAGGTCAACATAATTATATATTTTTAAATACCAGCATCTAGTGCACATAATATTGGTAACATCACAGGATATAATAAAAAACAGATATCCTTTTAAAAATCACAATTACTGTGCTATCTCTAAGCGCTATGCTAGTTCTAGCACATGAATACATAATGAGCCTGAGTTTCACAGGAAGTGCGCATACCTGGGCGCCATGGTTTTAGTTTTGCTTGCAATATCTTCTCAGCTATTTTGAGCACAAGACCATGAGCTATGAGATTGTGTCTATGAGAGAACACAATCCTGGGACTGGTTTGTGAAGGCGTGATGGAACGCTTCACAGAGCCTTGGGGTGTCTTGCTGCAGGCTTCTTTGGTCAAGATGGAATATTGTGCTGTGCTCATCTGGATCTGCGTTCGCGACCTGGGTGAGGTTTCTCTCCAGGCTAAGTAGTCAAGTGGAAGTTCTTATTTATATATTGTTTTTTACCTGCAATGGAATTTGCAAAGTCACCTTAGGAATGATTTGACACAATCACTCAATCAAAGGACTTTATTTCAATCACTTTAGATCATAAAAGTACGTAAAAAAGACACTTACAAAAAAGTAAAAACAAATATAAATAACACACTACATACATAATACTTAGAACAACCAAATCTTGGACATTGCCATCTATTAATACACATTAAAATAACAGCACATGCGACCCTCTCCCAGGATGCAGAAAAGACATTTAATCGCATTGACTGGGGCTACCTCTTCACTACCATGAAACACTTTGACCTGGGTGATGATCAGTTTATTGCCAAGGTTCGCCTGCTCTATGATAATCACGTAGCCCAGGTCGATTGCGGAGGATTTATATCAGACGCCTTTCAGATTCAAAGAGATACCCGTCAAGGCTCCCCTCTTTCCCCCTTCGTATTCCTATTGACCATTGAACCCCTCGCCGCTCTCATTCGTCATTCACCGAGTATACAGGGCATACCCATTGCAGGAGGCATGTCCAAACTATGGGGCACATGTACAAGGAAGTGATGCATCTGCATAGTTTTCTTGCACCACCATGGGTGCACTGTATTTACAATACAGCGCACCATGGTGCAAGGAATTATAGATGTGTCAGAAATTCTGACATATCTGTGGGAGGAAAAGTGACGTATTGTTGGAGTTTGTCACAAAAGTGATGCAACTCCAGGAATGCACCACAAAACATAGGGAGGTCACATGTAAAATGCCCTGCGTCAATCCTTACGCCTGGTCTGAGCAGGCATAGGGATTTTTTTTTTTTTTCAAAAACCTTTATTGGAGCAAGCATGGAAAAGTACAAGAATGGGCCTACAACCGCACGGGCTGGCCGCTAATAACAAGGCACAGTGCATGAAACAGAAACGTACACCCGCGGTCGGGTACAGCTCGAGCACAAAGCATCGCTCCACAAATATCACAGAGCAACTCGAATTTTTATTTTACAAAAGAAAAACAAACACTAAAAGGCGAATGTACGATAAGTAAGGTCAGCTCAAAGAAAGGAGGGGACGGTCCACGAACAGGAGAACACACCTAGAGCCCGGAGGCTCCAATCGAGTCGGAAGGGGGGGGAGGGGAGCAGCGGGGAGAACCGGAAATATAGAAAAAACCCGTATGGGGAGGATCCGGGAACGCACGTCTAGGGAGATAGGACAATCTCAGCAGTGCCTACAAGGGGAGGGGTGCAAACATCCCCACGATAATCATTCCACTGGCCCCAAACCTTCGTCCACGCCCTGGGTCTGCCCCTGGCAACATAAACCGTCTTCTCACGAAACATGGACCAGTCCATGTTGTCTTCCCACTTCGAAACCTCAGGGGGCCTGGAAGCGCCCCAGAGTTGCGCAACATCCCGCTTCGCAATCATGTATCCCAGGGTAGCCCATCTGGTCTGGGCCACAGAGTAGTCAGTGGGCTCCCACACATTCAACAGACACCGTCGCGGCTCCGGCCGCAGGGCAACACCAGTCACAGCAGTCATCACCTCAAGCACAGCAGTCCAGTAAGCCGCTACAGCCGGGCATTCCCAAAGGATATGTAAAAAGGTCGCATTCAAACCACAACCACGCTTGCATAGCCCATCCGAAGAAAAGCCCATCGACACCAGACGCGGACCCGTGACATAAACTCGATGAAGAATCTTAAGTTGAACCAAACGGAGACGGGCAGGAATGGCCACCTCCTTGGGAGAAGAGAGTGCCGACTGCCAATCCTCGTCGTCCAGCTCCAACCCATCGCCAACCCAAGTCTCCCGAAGTCGGACCAATAAGTCCGCCCGATTATTGATCAATTTCTTGTAAATCAGAGAAATAGTACTATCGGGAAGATGCCCATCAAGGACACGGTCCTCGAGGGGGGAAGATTCAGGCAGGGCCTCATTAGGAACCAAAACTGAGGCGAGGGCATGCCGGACCTGCAGGTAGCGAAAAAATTCCCTACCACTCAAACCATATTCCGCCTGGAGGGCCTGGAACGACTTCACACTACCGTGCACACATCACCCACCTTACAAATCCCTATCATATCCCAGCGGTCGAAACCCTTGATGGACCAAAGTCCGCCCAAACGTTCCGAGGCGTAAAGCGGCGTCGCCAACGTCAAGCGATCCTCCCACCCCAAAAGGCATAGGGATTTTGACGCAGTGAAGGCGTAGAGTGACGCAGTAAATTCTTGTAAATTTCACCGCACCAATTCTATGTGGCTTTTTGCATGGGAACGCCTACCCTGCATACGTTATACCTGACACAGGTATAACGTGACGCAGGGCTTTACAAAGTGACGCATCTCCTTAGATGCGTCACATTGTAAATAGGCCGCAACTTTTACGGCACCGCTGCATCACAAAAGTGATGCAACGGCAGTGCAAAAGTGACGCAAGGGGCTTGTAAATCTGCCAACACAGTGCAGAGTCAGAAGGTCTCTAAGACTCACCCAATATGATTCTAACGCAGAGCCTGTGCCAAAAAATAAAGAGTCTCTATTCAATCTTATGGGCAATTTTCTTTTGTGCCAGATCTAAATAAAGCGGAATCAAGGAGGTACTCGCTGTGAGTCTTAATAAAGGTCTCAAGAACGTGTGCTCCACTGTAGACAGGCTGCGGGTGTTTGTACTGCCCCATAACTCCACACCATTCACGACATAACCTAGCGCCTTAACACTGTAAATCTATAGAGCAGGGGCCTCCCTTCTGGATACAGTTATTCTTGATTAGTAGTGATTTGAACCAGGGACAACTGTGCCATTTCCACTTGCGGAGCCCAGCATGGATTTTTAGTAAGTTGTATTCCTAAGTGATCAAATTCAGCCACCTCATCTAAGGGACATCACCCAGCAGAATTAATTTCTTACTTAGGCTTGCCTTCTCTGAAGAAGAAAACAGATATTTGGTCTTGAAGCTATTTAGTTACAGACCCCTCTCAACACAGAGTAGCCGAAAAACAATCTAAAGCTCTTGAAGTCCATGTGGCAATTTAGAGATCATCAAGGTGTAATCTGCAAAAAGGAGGGCATAATTATATACATCAGTGGATGTACTAATATCGTAAAAACACTTCAATATAAACTACATTATTTGGGTTATGGCTGTCATATGACCTTGGAAAAGGTACCTATCCCAGACTGATGTCACACTGAGGCCTCTGTTGATGTCTATATCTGAATGACTTGACACTTTAACAGTCTTGGACAGATGGGCACAGACAACATTAGGGCAAAGACAGACATGTTGATGATCCTGCATAATTTGAGGAAACATGGCAGCATTCATTGTCCAAGGTGGCAGCATTCATTGTCAAAGGTGGGAGCCTCCATGGCCTACGATGGCAGCCTCCATGGTCTAAGATGGCAGCCTCCATGATCTTAGATGCCAGCCTCCATGGTCTAAGATGGCAGCCACCATGGTCTAAGATGGCAGCCTCCATGGTCTAAGAAGGCTGCCTCCATGGTCTACGATGGTAGACTCCATGATCTAAAATGGCAGCCTCCATGGTCTAAGATGGCAGCCTCCATGGCCTACGATGGCAGCCTCCATGGTCTAAGATGGCAGCTTCCTTTATGTAGGATGGATTTGCTACAAAGGTAAACATGCTGGAGAACCTAATTATAATCGAGACCATAGCTAAAATGGAACCTGCCCTGTATGTGTTTAAGAACCTAAAACTAAAATAAGACATATGACATTCCTGGAATCTTTTTTCAGCTAAATAGTCACTAAATGATCACTGTATGTGTTTGTGATTGATCTTGCTTATATGTTCATTATATAATTATGGAATAATGGCACATGCCAGAACCATACATTTGATGAGACAGCAATTCATCACTTGTTACATGTTTAAAAACACAGCTTGAAATGAATGAAAAAAAAGGGGTCTCTGCGCTAGAACATATTATCCTTAAAACTGGTGGGGGATGACCCGCGTTGGGTAGTGCAAATGAAAACAGCTGAGATTAAACGTCGGCTTAGGAGTTAGTGGGTGGTCGCTATCCTCAGAATGAATGTGATTTATGGGTGTGTGTGGAGGGGGTGTGCAGTAATATGGCATGTGGTCCTGACAGTGCATCTGAGTTGGGAGATTTTTGCAATACCGAGGCAACAGCCTCATAAATCCAAGCACACAGATTTTCAGAAGATCCCTGTGCATAGTGCTGATAATATATGACTCCAAAATTGATCACTATATTTGTACAATAAAGGAAAGAAATAAAATAATATAGAATCTCTGTAGGTATGCAACTACTTAATTGTAAACAGGAATCTGTTTCTCATAGCACACAGAAACTTAAACATTAGTGAATAGGTGGTAAATGCAAGCGACAAAAGTCAAGTGTACTCGCTAATGGAGCAGGTCCTGGGTGGCCAACATGGCGGACTGGTCTAAAAAGAGCTCTGTCCGACCACTCTACGGAACCCTTACACCCACCGGTCATCTGAAGCTTTGCGCCTGTGCCGGCGATAACCACATCCATTGTGTCTCAAGCTGAAGCTCTCTGACAGGTCCTGACAGGCTGCTCATGTTTCCTGTGAACGGTGGAGGAGTTAGGTCTGTGAGGAGGGGAGAGGACTGACATGGCAATAGAGAACTGAGGAGAGAACCTGAGATGAAGTGGACAAAATTGCAGTCTTTGGGGAAAAAAACCCTGAGACTACCAGGCGACGGCAAACTGAGGAGTACAGCAAAGCGACAAGGAGAGAGTGTGAAGTGGACACCGATAGACAATCAGCGATGACTTCAAACAGAGTGAGTCAGCAGGATGGAGAAGGTGCAGGTAACCAGGAAGCACACCCTGTCTGAAGCATTGACTGCACTGCCTAAAAGGAGACAGGAGAGCTGTCGACTGGCAGAGGAGAATCCCACGTTCCGCCTATAATAGCAGGGCAGGTTTCAGAAGGAACTATTGGCCAAGACGAGCATAGAGGATAAACACAGGATGGGCTCCTGGCATAAAATGTGAAACAATGCCATTGGGAAGCGATGTGACATACACCTTTCTGGGCCATAGTGAACTGTAGCTGTGGTGAGAAAGCAGGTCAGTGGACAAGATGGTGTTGGTCCCACAGATATTGACCCAGCCAAAGGCACAGTGGGTATCGGTCAGAGGCTTGCAGCTTTGTTGGCAGTGCAGGCTTCCTACTGGGGTCTATGACAGAGAACGGGCAGTGGGTAAGGACAGGAGAAAATATTTCCCATCCCCTCTTTTCCTCTGGTGGAGTTGTTGTGGTGAAAGGAGAGCTTTGCAAATAGATTTCAAGTTTCCTGCAATAAATGTGAAGTTTTACTGTTCACAAGAGGGCTAAATACCCCCTCCCTGTATTCAGGAGAGCCTTATGGGTCAACAAGGACAGTGACAGGATCCACTGTGGATTGAGAGACTGAAGAAGTAACAGAGAGTACCTCCCAAAGAACACAAATGAGACTTGGGGTGGGACACTAATGGTGTCTGCAGCTGAAGAATGACAAGGCTCTGTGGATATTCATTTGCCAGGAGAGTACCTGAGATATGACTACAACAAGGGGCATATTATCAAGGCAGGCGATATGAGATCATCGCAGCTTTAGCGGCCGTTTTCAGCCGCAAAGCGCCCATAATTTCATCGCCCTATTAGCAAGCTGTCGCTAACAGCAGTTAGCGACAGTTTGTAGGTGATAGCAAGTGGTTTGGGGCCCGCTTTGCAAATCAGCGATATTTATGGCTAATGACATGCAAAGTGGGCGTACCCAACCAGTTTGTGACTGAAAGCAGTCGCTAACGTCGCTATCGACTATAAGCAAGGCAGGTGTAGCAATAAAAAAAATTGAACTAAGCGCGAATATCGCTGAAAACGAACGCCTGCTCAGACCAGTTCTTAGCCATTATATCCAATGGGAGGTGGATATTCTGACTGAGTCCCCATTGTCGATAATGCGTGAATATTGCTGTATTACCACCGATATTCACGCATTTCGCCGCTAACGCCGGAAATGTAATCGCATTTGAGATAAACGTTGCTAATAGCACGTTATCTCAGCTATAAAATCTGGCGATGCACGGCGATAGAAAAAATGACGCTAAGCTTATTTATCGATAAATTTCGCTAGTTTTTGATAATATGCCCCCAAGTTCTTTGATGGGCAGCTGGAAAAATCCGATCTGACAAACATTATAAAAAGCAAGAAAGACATCACGGCAAAGGATAAATGGTGCACATATTCTGTCAGACCAAAAAAGACAAGAGGGCACATTAACAAGAGGCAGCGATATTTATTGCTGACCACGCTTAGCGCAGTTTTTTTTTATCACAGCCTATCGCTGGAACTTATCGCCAACCTAGCGCTGTATTAACAACGCTCAGCACATTGGCAAAAAGAATTTCAGGGATGACGGGAATAAGGGCGAACATCGCTGGAAATCCAGCGATGTTCACCTATAAACGGCAAAAACCTTGCTGATAGGACCTTGTGGTCATAACCCAAGTTTGGATTTTAGCAGACATTAAAATCCAGCGTGAATAGGCAGTTCGCGCGATTTTGTGTATCGCTATAGTGGCCGGAGCATTGTTGTAAATATCGTGAAGCCTGGTTAGCGATATTCTCCCGTGATGTTATGTCAGACACGCCTTCTTTGCATATCATTAGCATTGCGATCCTGGGCATTTAGAAAACGGGCGCTGAGGCATGGAATCACGCGCTAATGTGTCCTTGATGATAATGCGATAAAGTTATCACCGCTTTTCACCCCAAAACGGACGCTAAAGGGGCGATAATTTTATCGCGCCCCTTGATAATATGCCCCATATTCACTAAAAGTGATGATAACCTACCCTTGACTTTACCGGAGAACCTCAAGCCAGACAAGTGCTAGTGTATATGATTTCAAACCCTCAACAGGGAAACATCCTTTACAACGCGGTGTTTACACCGCGTGTCCTTTAGGACTCTGCCATTACAACGCAAGTCATTACTACAACTTGCGCTGGATGACGCTCTTGCTTTAGGAATAGGTTGATTTTCTATTCCAACACCTTCCCTACTGTTACGTGGGCTGGAGTTGGAATAGAAAATTAAATTATTCCACAATCCAGCGCCCTCCAACGCAAGTCGTTGTAACGACTTGCGCTGTGTGAAAACAGCGTTGTCAAGTACCGCGATCAAAATGATCGCGTTGTACTGACATACATCCCCTCAACATCCACAGAAGGTATTTTACAAGCTGCTTAGTCCTCACATAACACTATTAGGACCCAGATGAAGGAAGGTGGCCTAGATATTAATTTCCTGTGCCAAGCCCTCAGGAATGCTGTAGATAGAGCGGTTGAGGCAGATAGATGTATCTCAAGCCTAAAGAGACTAAAGCCCTACAAGCGGAGGTACCACAGCTGATGAACACAACAAAGAACTTGGAAGAATTAGGGAAGGGTGCACAATGATGATAAATAACCTGTGCTTTGTGGGACTCCAGGAAGGGGTTGAAGTCATAAATTCAGAGAATTGACTCAGTGAGCTGTGTTGTTCGAGGACTGCCTGCCGGACTTCTGTTTGGCCCTAAATCACCCTGGTGGGACTTCCAGTCCTAGTGTCCATATTGTCCAAAATCATTTGAAGCTGATCTCAGGGGGAGGCATCACCATCACACATGCAGGTCTGCCTCTCCCCTTGCTGCATGGGACGCTATATTGGTTGGGGGCTGTCTCGCGAATTTCTGTTTGGTTTAAATTCAGTACCAGGGTGCAACATGCCCAAAATCTTTCGTAGCTGCTCTCAGGGGGAGGAGAGACCTTCGCGCATATAGCGCTAACTCTCCCATCACTGTGCGGGATATGCACAGCTGTGCCTGGGCAAAGCCCGGGCCAAGTCTGGGCCCATCCTGCACCCGTCAGCATTAGCAAGAGGCTGGCGAAGTCATCACCCTTGGTTCTAACTTTGGGAAGGAGAGGAGCTTGTCGTGGGGGAGGACTTACCTGATGGCCTGATTACTTACCTTGGACCTTGATGACTCTGGAAGTGGGATTATCTTGTTTATTTAGTCAGCTCTCTCACCCTGTTTCGAAATCGTAGCTGTTAATTTACATCCTGTAATGGCTACATCCTTAGCGGCTACTCGTATCGCACCCGGCTAGGCTGCTGTTGTGGGGGCTGGTCTTGGACTTCTGGAGTCCAGCTGAGAAGGGTTACTCTCCATTTTTGTGTGGAACCAGGGGGTCTCAATGTACTTGAGGATGCTTCAAACATGGGGGAAAAAAGGGTCTTCAGCCTAATTGCCACCCCCGCCGGCTGCCCTCGTGTTTACCCTACAGAGGGATTCTTAAATCGGTGGTGGGGGTAGTATCTAAAGAAATAGAGCTGGCTGAATGAAGGCTGTCTTTGTCCAGGGATAGCCTCCCCATACCCATTTGTGGTTTACTTGCCTCTAGCAGGGTTCCTGGGTCGCCTCATCAGGACGATCAGAGAGAAGGACAGAGGGTGTTTGGGCAGGGTCACACTCAGCCCCCCACCACTTCATCCCTGGTGGCTAGCCCTACACACAAGTGAAAGAGGAAGGGTTGCGTCACAACTGGAATCATTCCAGGTTTAATGAGTTAGCTCAAACTGACCCTTACCCCATCTGTGTAGAGGGAAGCCCATCCCCAATAAGTAGTTACTAACTGAGCTTAATACATTTCTGATTAAGAATCGTGACCCCATTCTGGCGAGGCTCTCCCACTTCATGGCAGGGTGTGGGAGATTCTGAATCATATAAGTTTGGGGAGGGGGTCGCAACAGGAGCAGAGCCTACCTATGGTACAGCAGAAGTCCACCAACCTTAGCCATCCTGTCACAGACCCTAACATCGGAGGTGAGCCCGGTGTGATTGGTTGCTCTCTAAATGTTCCTGGGTTGAAGAGCTTGACAGAGGCTTCCATAGTTGCCCGTCCCCCAGTGCAGTCTCAAGCAAACTGGACAGTTTACGTACCCTGCCCCCCTCCATTAATCCTGGTGCGGTGCTCAATCTACTGCCAACTCCCTATGTTTCCATGCTGGGCAATGTCACTCTCCGCCCCCCCCCCCTCTTTTGTGAAACCTTCATTGAGCTCAAAGACATGGAGGTGCACTGGGTAAAGTTGCAAACTCATCGAGGCTGGGGGCTGTGGAATCTGTCATTATGGCCCTAGAGTGAGTTGTGTGGACTCAGACAGCAAACTATCCCCGGATTGTGGCAGATATACTGTCAGCCCTACCCCACTGAAGATATGTGACCCACCCGGTATAGTTGCCCTCCCGTTGGGATATTTCTATAGGCCTGAAAGGGTTGGTCTCCTCCGGTTCCGGTGGGCGGGACTCCCCCACTGAGCGCCTGGATGGCTTCTAGGCAATCCCCTCTCTGATGCTACAACTAGATTTGCTCCTCTGAGTGCTCTGGAGTCATGCACTTGACGCGGCTCCCATGACCCCCTTTGTTGCCCCCAGCCCCGCCTACTTCTTCAGCAGCCACTCTTCAATCTTCAATTGGTTGGACTCTCCTGGCATGGAATATTGTTGGACTTTTCTGCTAATTTTACTAACCCTCGATGACTACAGTTGGTAAATAGCTGTCAAGTTGTCTACCTCCAAGCACCTTGTTCATTCCTAGAAGGTCACTCTTCCTACTTTATACCAGCAGAGCCCTCGGTGGCAGGGAGGGCTCGGGGAGACTGATCACATCTGTTGCAGTTGAGCTGAGTAAATATATCTGTGACCTCTGCTTGGAGGGCCAGATGATGCAGAGGTTGTTCTCATTCCCAAATTCCCCTCTATTTGTTTTAATTAACTTCCATGCTGCTTTGGGGGGGGGGGGGAGACTTCTTATGGGCACTTGTGTCCACCGGCCTGATTTGGGTGTTAACAGCATCGCTGCGGCGGCTATTCCGCCCCAGCGCTAAGGGGGTGGGGCGGCCGCGGGGCGTCCGCATGCTGATGACGGAACCGCTCCGTCATTAGCCGCGGTTGGGCTGTGCTCATGACGGAGCAGTTCCGTCATTGCCCCACCCGCTCAATAGAACGCGCCGCGCAGGCGCGAAACCAGCGCCGTGCAGGCGCGGCGGCCGGGCCATGACGGAACCGCTCCGTCATCAGCACAGCCCAACCGCAGCTGATGAAGGAGCGGTTCCGTCATCAGCATGGAAAGGGTTAAGACACTGTGGGAGGGGGTAACTGGGAGGGAACGAATCTTGCTTGCAGGGGACTTTATTTGTCTTCTCTGCGACTTTGTCCTCTCTAAGAAGGGGCTCAAGCTTAGCGCTTTCCTGGACTCACCTAATCTGGACAAGTTAGTAAACATCCCCTAATCCACAATTGTTCTGACGATCAAGGGGAGGATTTGTATGTCGATCATTGATTTAATTTTTGTTTCAGCTCCTTTATTTTTGCTTACTTTTACTTTTAATATTATTCACAGCCACTCTTTAGTGATCACAATCCTGTGCCCCTATATTTGGATGTTCCTACGGCCCCATGGACACTGTAAAAGGAGGTGTCAATTGGTATCTTTTTGCCAGGGTAACAGATTTAGGGCCTCATTTATGAGGCTGTGCGTCACTTTTACGCCGCCGGTGCGCCACTTTTTGTGACGCACCAGTGGCGTAAAAAATGCACCTTGTTGCGCCATATTTACAAAGTGACGCATCTAAGCAGATGCATCACTTTGTAAACTTCTGCGCCACATTATACCTGCGCCAGGTATAATGTATGCAAGGGGGGCGTATTGACACAAGAAAGGGTCATGGAAGTGACGCAGTGAAATCTATGAGATTTCACGGCGCCACTTCTAGGACTCAAATGTGTCAAAATTTATGCCTACCTCACAGCAGGCGTAAGACTGACGCAGGCCCTTTCACATGGGGCTTTCCCCATGTCAAAGGACACATTGCTGGAGTTGCATCAATTTTGTGTCACTTTTGCGCCATACAGATACGTGAGATATACTGACGTAGCTGAAACTCCTTGCGCCGTGATGCGCCATACTGTAAATATGACGCATCTTTGGTGTCCCAAGGAGGGCGCAGTGAAAAGTGTCGCATCGGTGTTTTCACGCAGCGATGCGTCACTTTTCATAAATGAGGCCCATGGAGCTTATCTCTTTGCTAAGTGTGCGCAGGAGTTTCCCACTTGCCTGGATACAGATGCTGGAGGAAGAGACCTTTTGATGGTATTGCTCTGGGCATTCTTAGTCTATTCACAAAAACTACCCTCAGCAGTGGGGCCTCCAAAATCCAAAGTGGTTTTCAGGATGTAGGAGGGCTTATAAGCAAGCTCTTGATGCCTTGAAGTCCATCCTGTGGGCGACAGCCTGGGGGGAGCTATCTCAGGGGTGTGACAGAGGGGGCAGTTTACTTATTTACTAGGAAGGATTGGCAGAAGTAGTGAGAGATTTGACTGTCGGTGAAACAAGTTCATTATTGAAGATCCAACGTGACATGAAAAAAGCTTCAAACTATTAGTAATGCTGAGATAAAGCCAGTATATTACAAGCGGAATCTGTTCAATATATCAGCCAGGGTTGGGGCAAGGATTCCACTTAGGAACAGAACTATGCCGGGGGCCACAGAGCATCAGTTTGTCGGAAGTGAATCACCATCCCACATCAGTACCTCTGAGCCCAAATCAAGACTAGCTCATAGTGCTGCAGCTTCCTTCCCAACCTTTACAGAGTAACAGGTAGTTTGGCGCCCCAGAACACAGACTCTAAACCCTTACAGGGATCCCGGTAGCATGCAAACACCTTTCGTTAGCTCACTCATACGTATCCACAATGCAAAGAAAAGAGACAAGAGGCAAGCTTACAATATTTATTGAAACTATTGTGCTCTATTTTGCAATAGCTGCTCTGCAATCAAAAGTCAAAAATGTGATTAACATAGTTAACAAACTGTTTACAATGAAAAGGCCTGGAATATTGGAAGACAGTTGTGCCTAAACCTACTCTCACTATAGAAGCACAGTGATGTATTAGAGATCGCCTGGACTTGTGGGGGACCCCATCCCTGGCTTACATAGGGAGTGGTTTTACATCTCAGGCAGTAGAGCTATTTCATGTGTCAGGGACTTTGCTTTGTCTGAATGTGTCCACTCTGTTTTTAAAATAACAAATTTAGATTTATATGATAAGATTTATCCGAGCACAGAGCAAATAAAGCACAGTTTATTTCAACCTTGTACGAAATGTTCTTTCAAATCCCAGCAGAAGAACTGAATAATAAAACACGTGCAGCCTATTTCTAAAATAAATGTGTAGCACAAAAACAAGTCTGTTCAATCAAAGGCAGCAGACAACCTTTAAGAAATACACAGCAGGGGTATTCAGTGTTTCAGAGAGGGTCGTTCATAGTATCAGCCATAGAAGGAATGCAATGTATCAAAGAGGGTTGTACATAGAATCAGCCGTAGGATCTATTCAACGTATCAGAGAGGGTCGTACATAGTATCAGCCGTAGGATCTATTCAACGTATCCAATAGGGTTCTGCATAGTATCAGCCGTAGGATCTGCTCAGCGTATCAGAGAGGGTCGTGCATAGTATCAGACGTAGGATCTATTCAACTTATCCAATAGGGTTCTGCATAGTATCAGCGTTAGGATCTATTCAACGTATCAGAGAGGGTCATATATAGTTTTTGCTGTAGGAGGGACTCAATATATCAGAGAGGGTTGTGCATAGTATCAGCCATAGGAGGTATTCAACGTATCAGAGAGGGTCACGCATAGTATCAGCCATAGAAGGAATGCAATGTATCAGAGAGGGTTGTGCATAGTATCAACCGTAGGAGGTATTCATCGTATCAGAAAGGGTCGTACATAGTATCAGCCATAGAAGGAATGCATGGTATCAGGGGGTGATGCATAGTACAAAGTATTCCGTTCATCAGAGAGGATCAGGTGCACACATGTGTAATTCAGTTCTGGGGCCTGTGAATAAGAAACAAAAGAGAGCATGAAGACACTTCTCAGCCTAGGGTTGGGGTTAGTCAGGAGCTTAGAACAACATTATAGGGTGCATATGTTCTTTAGCAATTAATGAACCATATTGTGATAGGAAGGCCCAGCTTCCCTTTAAACACCAAGTGCCTGCAAGGGTTAAATACATGGTATTAAATTCTTAACCTTGTGTCCTTGTAGTTTGAGTGGAAGTGAGGGGAAGTATAGACAATAGAGACACTGTTCCTTTCAGACTCTACCTGTCCAAAGTGTTGGTTTGAGTACTTGTGTAGTTAGACTGCTTGTTCTGCAGGCGAAATTCCACCTTCCGAGGAGTTTGAGAGGATGCAATATCCTGGGTGGTCTCAATGATTTTACCTTTTCTTTTGTGCTACATCAGCTATGTACACATTTTAATTTTGTGGGGTTTTATTGGGATTTCATGCTCAATAAAACTCCTAAAGGTGTCTATATTTCCCTCTATTATTGGATAACGGCCACATGCTTCAACATAAGGAATTGTGATTCCTAAATAGCGATTTTTCAGGAATCGCTATTTAGGAATCGCAATTCCTTATGCATGTAGGAATCGCAAAATAGATTGTGATTCCTAAAAATTACTGTGAGTAGTTGGCCGGGTATATTCTGTCCTTGGGCACCTTGCATCAGTCCAGACAACCCTTATGGTCATTTAAGAGATCTCAGACAACCTTAGAAACTCTCTAAGTGGTAGCTGTGGAAAGCAACCTTCAGGCTTAGTTCAGAGTGTAAAGCAGCTTGTTTTACCAGAATGCAACCTTATAGTATAGATTAAATGAGATGAGAACCACACATAGTATTTATAAAAATATGTATTTATTATGTAACACTATCTAGTACGTTACAGTATCTCCCACACGGAGATAGACACAAAGCACACAATACTTAAGCAAATAAATCACAGTAAATAGCATTAATACACAGTGGGCCCCAGAGGGGACCAAACCTTATACTAAGAAAGTGGTATAAGACCCACGACTTGAGTCAGAACAATGTCGAGAAGACCACCGCACCGCAGAACCCCTCCACCATGTCAGGCCGCAGCGGCCCGGGCAGCGTCTCCTCAGGCACCACGCTCCCCTCGCTGCCCCCACCCCTGCAAAGTAATGAATACACCGGAGGAAAGGAATCGGAATGGGGAAAGGTGCCACCCAGCCCCCCAGAGGAGAAACCACCCTCCCCTTGCTGCCCCACCCTAACAAAGAAATACACCCCACGGGAAAAAATGCATTCAAATGCGGGTGAAGAAGCCGCCTGGGGGGAGCACTCACTCGTAACTTTTGGACTGGAAACATGTGTGCGCCCCGCCATTTTGGGACCGCCTCCTGTTGTCGCTCTTGTCCTTGGTCAACCATCTTGCAAAACAGCAGACATTCTACTGCCCTCACTTGGTGCTGTGACTGCGTCCCCCCTCCAACCCCACTTAATGGAACTCTGCTCTCCTGGTTTTTTGGGTCTTGACTTGAGAAAATCTACTATTTGTATATATATGTATATAGAGATAACTCTAACCACTAGTATATGTAGTAGACCGTTGCACTCTCTACCATTCCTATGTGACTCTTAGAGTATATCCAGTCATATCCCCTCCCTATGTATATAGAGATAACTCTAACCACTAGTATATGTAGTAGACCTTTGCACTCTCTACCATTCCTAAGTGACTCTTAGAGTTTATCCATTTGTATCTCTTCCTTGAGTGACTTTACAAATTGTACATTTGCAATTTTTTTTCTGTTTGTATCTCTTCCTAGTGTGACTCTACAACTTGTACATTTGCAATTTTTTTCTGTTTCTATCTCTTCCTTGAGTGACTTTACAAATTGTACATTTGCAATTTTTTTTCTGTTTCTATCTCTTCCCTGTGTGACTTTACAACTTGAATGAAATGAAATGAAATGAAAACAAATTTATAACGCGCTGACTCAGCCCATTGGGCATCAAGGCGCCTTGCACATTTGCAATTTTTTCTGTTTGCATCTTTTATGTAACTCATGTAATCCTAAATCCTTATGTATCACAACTGGAAAAGGAACCACCCAACGAGAACAGATAGGGACCCCACTGAGTCAGAGTGCAGTGTGTGACCACTATGTGTGCTACATACACGTCTATATGTAAGTCGCAGTTGGATTTTTAAATATTAGGGACCCTTCCCAGTGGACCCTTAGGAAACCCTGTAGAAGACGGAAGGTTTGAGTGCCACCCTACCGGTGGATACCATGGTACCCGAGTTACCTCTCCGATGGGAAACCGGGTGCATAGGTGTGAAGTGGTGTCGGAAACCTCCGTCAAACTCAATGCAGGACTAAAGGAAAGTGCTGCTGCTGGAAGAGGAGAAAGTGTATGGAGGAATACAAATGTGGATTCTTGAAGAGAAGAACCTGGAAGCATAGGAGACAGTGTCTGTTTCACTCGGGGTGACCAGGAGACTTAGTAGACGGATGCCCTCCGATGTCGGGTGCTTCAGGAAAGATGACTGTGAACTTGGCTCTGTAGCTGTGAGGACCAGGCAATGCTGAGCACAACCAGGACCTGGATATGAGCTGTCACACAAAGGATGTCAAGTGCTGAGGGGTCGGAGTCAAGTGGGAGCGCCAACAAGCCTTGGCAAATCCAACCCATACAGGATGTCAAGAAAGTGCTGTGATAGACCGGGAGGGTGTAGCAGAGTTCATGAGGGGGTGAAATGTGTTATATGTGGCTGCTGGGTTAGAGAATTTCCTGTCTATTTTGAATAGTTATTTTGTGTGGTTAGCTATATCGATGCGGGTTGTGAAGGCTATTATCTTGGCTTCCTTGATGCTCAGTTAGTAATTGCTGAGGGCTGCTTTGTGAGCGTCTCAGTTGGAGGGGTGTCTGGTGGAGTGCAATAATTTCTCGAGTCGGAAGCAGTTGCGATTTGTCTGAGCTCTGGGGTGTACCAGCTGGCTTGTGTTTTGAGGGTTTGGTGGTTTTTCTAGTTTCATCTGGGTGACTCTTTTGATTCATTTGGTGATTCACGCAGAGAAATTCCGGGTGGCCTGTTCTAGGTCTGATGAGGCATTCGGTTGGGTGTCGCTGAGGGCCTAAGACCACTGTGTCTCTGTTACCTTGCTCCAGATGCAGTGGGAGCTGTGCTGCTTGTTGATGGTGTGCTGAGCACCGAAGATGTTGAAGTGAATGATGGCATGGTCGGACCAGGTGAGTTCTGTGATGTGACTGTGTTTGACTCTGTTTCTGGAGGTGGAGATGGGAATGAGGGTGTGCCCAGCTTTGTGCATTGGTTCAATAACCAGTTGGGCGAGGCTGGTGTTGTTCAGCTTCTCCTGGAGGGTGGTGGAGTTAGCTTTGTTGGGATCATCGATGTAGAAATTATGGTTACAAATTAGGAGACAGTGGAAGGAGTCGATGGCTAGGGAGGCGATGAGGTTGGTGATGGCAGAAAGCTGGTCAAGGTTCCGGGGTGCATTTTATCATTGTCTGGGCATTTGTCTGTAGTTCAAAGTTGAGGTGTTCCATAAGAGGTGTGTGGTCTCACTTTAGTGGCAATGCATTGGATGGTTTCCTTGAAGATGATTGCAATGCCCCCGCTGTGTTTGTTAGTGTAGTCTTGGTGTAGCCATCAGATGTTGTGGTGGTGATGTCAGGGTTTGAGGAGATTTCCATGGCCTGGTTGCAGAGTGATCGGGTGTTGAGCAAGATGCATTGGAGAGGTTTGTGTTGTGTGTGGCCTTTAGGGGATGTGTGGTGCAGGCTCTTGTATGGACTGGAGATCCTGTATTGTAGGAGAAGCAGCAATGGTGGCAGGTGAAGAGACCTTTGGTTGCTCGCAGGGAGGCGGTGTAGCAGTTGTTGTTTTGGTGTGTGATGTCTAGGTCCAAGAGCTCCACAGCACTGTAGTGGAGGATGGCAGGATGGCCAGGGCTCCTGGTGCAGGGTGTGATCCAGGCGCTCAGGACAGGTGCAGACAGGCATCACTTTTACCCGCTGCGTAGCCACACTGCGGCCTCCATTAAGTATGTCCTGGGGGAGGGAGGAGCGCTGGGCCACAGGAGGAGGGAAATGGCAGAAGGAGGGAAACGGCGGAAAGAGGGAAGAAATTAGCAGAAAAAGGCAAACAGAGCAGAAAAAGACATAAGAGTATAAAAAACAGAGGGCAGGAAAGCTAGCAGAAAAAGCCAAAAGAGAGCAGCAAAAGGCAAAACAGAAGGTTAATGTTAATGTTAATATTATTATGGAATTTATAAAGCGCAAACTATCGCTCAGAAAGGTAGAAAAGCATAGGGCAGAAAAACAAACAGAAAAAAGCAAAATAGAGGAGAAAATGCAAAATAGAAGGCAAGAAACAAGCAGAGGAGGTTCAAGCAGAGGGCAAGTGGAGGGCAGCAGATCTACAAGGAAGTAGTGGACTGCGGACAAGCTGTATTGGAGTACTGTTGCAGGGGGAGCAGGCATGAGGACCCGCGCCTTAATTTATTATTTAAAACATTTATTAATAAAACTTAATGTTCTATTCCTATACAAAATAAACTTATACTACACAAACATAAGAAATTCAAAAGTTTTAGTTATAACTAAAAGTTAATTTGCACCCCGCCCAAACAGTACTATAACTCACAGACCTCTGTAAACAGTGTTGTGAACTTGCTAGCCAGACTACAGTCTACTAGTGAAAGCCACAAGTGCCCAAATTTTATTATTCTCATACGCACACTGCCCACTGGGGTACCCATCAGGGACTTCTATCCTCAGTGTGAGGCTGGTGCTGAGCCTTACTCTGTGCTGATCCACTAAGGTTGAACCATTAACTTATAGTCTTTGTACATCCTTACTTTGCCCCTCAGTGGATACATTAGGAAGCAGGTTGCAGTGTCCTTATTGTTTGAGGCTGCTGCTGCTCTGTCTCTTCCCTCCCCCTCAGTTACAGCCACAGATGTAAAGACGAACATTACAGTCAGAGGTTGCCCCTAAGTGAAGTCATTAGGGCATACGTACAGGACATTGTCAGAGGATGGTATAGCCATTGCTGCTCAGTCTGTAAACCTGTCCCCAAATCCAGTATCCCTAAGCCCACACATGATAGGTCAGAGAATGTTGTATACCAGGTCTCAGCAGTTATAAGGTCTTTTCTGGTGCAGTTCTGCTCTCTCCTGTTCACATAACACAGCTTAGCAACTTGCCGTGCTGCACTGCCTCAACTGTCAGTAAATCTAGGCCAGAATGTTTTTCTGAAAGAGTAGGCTTCCAGTATACATCGTTTGCAAAAGAGCATGCACACGTTTGTGCACCATAGTGCAAAGGTTGTGCGGTTCACTAGGCAGACTTTAAGAGCGTCGGTGCAGAGGAGGACAGCAGTAGCAGGCCATTTTAAATTCATACTTTAGCTGCTCTGTTGTGCTGTGCTTAAAATAATATATCTACCCTCCCCCCCCGAGAGGTCTATCTCCTCAGTCATTCTTTCCATTCATGAGATGCTGGGCTTTTTTATGGATTTTCTATGCGGCTGAAGATAGTGCAGATATTGCAGTGAGGAGAAGAATGTGACGTTTCCCATTGCTTACCGTTGAAGGTGGCCATATGTTGCCTGATCTCCATGCTTTAATGCCTGCAAGCAAAAGAAACAGTATTAGGATACGTTCAGAAGATATGTTGCTGGATTGTATTGAGATGAACAGTCTTACTCAGACTTTTGTTCTGTTTTTGTTTGTTTCCTCCTTTGTATTTGTTATATCATTTCTCTTATATATTATGGTATTGTATTCTTGCAGACAATGAAAGAAACCTTGTATATCACATGTCACTGAATAGGTGTGAATTCAATAAGTGGATGAACTGTGGACTGGATTATCCTCGGGCCCTTGATCATGGGCTTCTATCACAATCAGGAACAAGTGATCCAACTTCCCTATAGAGGCGATCCAACTTTGAGGTGGGATACTTCTCAGTGAAGGTGCAACCTTGTGGAACACCGCACCTCTAAATGTACAGCTGGTTCAGTCCACTCTCTACCCCCTTACAGAAGGGATCCGACGGTAGGGTAAGATGCCTCTCAGTGAAGGCTGTCTCATAGAATACAACACCTCTAAGTGTACAGTCAACACTCTACTTCTCCACAGCAGAGATCCAACTGTAAGACCGGATGCTTCTCAGGGAAGGTTGTCATTTTGTGGAACAGCTCCCTCTGAGCGCACACTTGCCATTTATTTATTAGTTTCCAAAGATCCTAATTCAGGGCTGGTAATATTTAGCTCTTCCTATTAACAGTCCCTCTTTTTATTCCCACAGCACCAAAAGGCCTTTGGAGAGTTAATGAAAATACATTGTAGCCACAAGTACATCTTTACAACCACAAAATGACATGTGCTAAAACTATTTCATTTCATTATTCTTTATTTCGGTTAAACAACCTTAAAAGAATGCAATACAATACATTTTAAAACATTACAATACAATATATATATCTACACAGTACCGGGTTGGGATTAAAGAGAACTAGCAACAAGGTCCTTCTCAGTTAAATTAACACACATATTCAAGGAACACTTAATAAATAGCAATTCATTAAATTTAAAATAATACTATAGGACAATAAAAACAAGGCACCAGGAAACACTAAGATCAGGCCAATTCCTATTGTCATTATTCTAGTTTGAGTTGCAGTATAAGTCTAGATCAAATTCAATTACATGCACCACTTGGTAGTAATAATATCAGTTCAGTTACATTTATAATTACATATTGCACACATGTTCCAATAAAGATTACATATGTACAATTGGTTCAGATACAATAGGGCACAAATCAGAATACATTTCAGCTGCTAGACTACAATCATGCCAACTCTCAGTTTACATTTTATGGCCTTTTCTCTTCCTGACTATCGCTGCTGATAGGAGGAAGCGGCTCAAACTGAATACTATTAGGTGTGCAGTGTCTCCTTTAAACACTCTTTCGCCATCTTTAATGTGGCAAAGGCCCAGGAGTTGGCATATGGGTTTTAACCATTTTTTCCTCGCATGTAAGTAAGCGGGGCATATAAATAGCACATGGGACTCATCTTCCCTATTATACAATCTATAAGGAGACTATCCCAGCATATCTGTTCATAAGATTCTGTTTTGTCAGCTTAGATATCCATGACAGATTAATAGAAAACCCAGGCCTTATTAGCCTCCCACTGGATTGCGTTACACTTACAGAGGTGACCTAATTTAGGAGGTGTCAAAAAATAACATTTATGTAAGCAATCTAAGTGGACACCATTCTGTGCTAAGAGATGCTTTAGATTTGTCTTACCATGTAAGTGCGGTCTGCATCAGGGGACTGCGCCTGTGGAAAAAACAATGAGAATGGGTCACCAGGTGACTAGATGAAGCAAGAGCAGCCATACCCCACCCCCGGTCACCAGGTGACTAGATATAAAGGGAGAGGAGCCATACCCCACCCCTCGTCACCAGGTGACTAGATGAAGAGAGAGCAGCCATACCCCACCCCTGGTCACCTGGTCACTATATATAGAGGGAGAGCAGCCTCACCCCACCTCTGGTCACCAGGTGACTGGATATAGAGGGAGAGTAGCCATACAACACCCCTGGTCACCAGGTGACTAGATGTCGAGGGAGAACAGCCATACCCCACCCCTGGTCACCTGGCGGGCACGAGAGTTGAGCACAGAGTAGAACCTCATCCTGGTCTTAGTTAAAGACCCACAAACATCTCATTTTGGTTCCGTCACTGAGCCCAGACTCACCCTGCATGTGTGAGGTGATTCCTGCACAACCAGGGATACTGTTGACTCAAAAATATCCAAGTTGCATTTTTATCAGCAGGTGAAATTAATGTGTTAACAGATTAAAGACACAATAACCAAAACCCAGACTTCCCAATTCATAAAGGAAACAGCGTTCTAGTAAATCTAAATGCTAAAATTGAATTAACACTAGAAGGTGAGGGAATATACTGGAGACTTGTAGAAGATGTCTTGCATCCTATTCTTTGGGGGTCATATCACACTACTAGAATATCTTCCAATTTTAATCTCCAGACAACTCCATATTCCTTCATCACACGCACGTCCTCGCTTATATGACGCACACTTCCTCGTTCACGAGTGTGTGAACACTCTCCTTTCTTGGTCTAATCACTATGTACTCCTCATCCTACCTTCCTCTACAGCTGCCAAGGTGCCTTAGCTCTGCCATGTAGTGCAGCTCATCATGTTCTACAACACAAATACCAGACACCATAAAACCACCAATGCAGTATGAACTAGACATACACACATCAGCTAACTCTGGACACCGAACAGCATCTCCCACTGAACAATATTCATTATGGATCTTTCCTGCAATGATTATAGTTCCCTTTCTAAATCTGAACATTATTGACAGACCCCAACAGAACCTTATCCTTTCAAGATGATTCAACTCAACAGCAACGCCCTCGGACCAGGTCAACATACATCTTAGAACCATCCAAATACAATAGAGACATGTCACACAGTCAAATGCACAACATTGTATCACAAAATTGTACTTTCCTGTTAAACTACTCTTGCAGACAAACACTGAACCACCAGCCATCCAACTCGATGAACTCAACTAACTCAACAAAATGTTAGAGCCATTGGAACACCTGTCTATGGAGAAAGCACTCTACAAATATCTTTAACAGGGAGAAGCTCATTATACTTTCAAATTAGCAAACACAATCCATAAAGTGGATGTTTAACAAATACTAACTATATGCAACCACAGACATAACATCAAATTGAAGAAAATTCCAAAACTCTACAAACACTTGCCAAGGTTAAGAAAGCATAACAGTGCTAACCTACTACTACTAATACCTTGTTTCCTGTAAACATCAGGAGTTATCATTAACCCTGGGCGTAGTTCGCGAAGTAGCGCTACGCGAAGTTACACGAAGTGCACTTCGCACTACGCGAACTTCACGTAGCACTACGCGAGCTGCGTAGTAGCATATTCGCACTGTGCAAGATGCGTTATCAATGATTGCACAGTGCGGACAAGCATCCCGCACTGTGCAATCATTGAAAACGGCATCTTGCACAGTGCGAGCTGTAGTTTTCTGCCGCTCGAGTAGATTTTTACTCGAGCGGCAGCTTTCTCAACCCGCACTGGTAGTTTCTCATCGCGAGTCTCGCCAGGATGTCATTTTGCTTGCTCACGTTCGCGAACATGACGTTGAGGAACGCGAACAAGCAAAAAATGACCGCTACGCTGCGCTACGCGTGTTCGTACTGTGCTACGTGCAGCTCGCGTAGTGCGAAGTTGCGCAAACTTCGCAAACTACACGAGCGTAACGTAGTGCTTTTCCCAGGGTTAGTTATCATTGATGCTGCCTTGGGAGATTGGGCAGAAGTATGCATATTCAAGCTCAACTCTCTCCCAAGGTAAGCTGGAAAGGCGCTTTAGTATACCGTCCGACTGGACCAAAAAAAGTGTTCAGTCAAACCCTACTGGAATATACTGTGTCCGATGTGCTTGCACACAACAGTTCCTCTTGTTGGGAGACTTCAGTTACCATGGGTAAGATTCCTCTGAGACTTGTCAACTATTTTCCAAACTAGCCACACTTGGTCTGTTCCAACAAGTTAACAGAGCAACTCATGTCGCAACTCATACTCTGGACTTCATTTTTACTAACTTCTCACCATTAATTTGCAAACCACCCAAATCTTTATATGGTATTAAAGAAGATGCACACGAGTGGTGAGTGAAATAATTCAGTTTATATGGCCGCCGCACGTTTTGACGCTTGTGTGACACGTTCTGATGTCACGCGTACACAAAGGCCTTAATCTTGTTCCCAAAATATGGCCGCTGGACGTTTTGACGTTCCTACGTCACATGACATAAACGGAGCTTGCGCAGAAGGAGCTTGCGCAGACTACCATACTGCCCGGAGACACTGGGTCTAAACAGTCATCTCTGGAATCTTGAACACGCAGTGTTCTTGATTCCAGACATGACATCAAAACACCACACTTTACTCTGGACAGAGCAGTCACTCATCTGTTTTCAGATTCCTAAGTATATTGTGACAGGAAAAACAAATACATGTTATAAAAATATGTCCAGACAGTGGTGGAAAACCACCCCATATTCTGTGGCTAAGGTGCTGAAGTTTAGTGTCCCGCCAAATGACTTCGATATAGATCAAGCACTTTCTGACTACGACAGAGCTTAGGAGTCGGCATTTAATAAAATATCCCCTCTCAAACCATACCACAATCGGATGCATACACCCCAGGCACCTTGGTACTTGAAGAATTACAAGAGAAAGCCTCCTGTGAGAGGTTAGAAAGACGATGGCTTATAAAGTATCCTTAAACCTATACCATCTCAGCTTCAAGATAGCATGTACATTTCTTATATCAAACCAAATTGCAAAGGCCAAACACTCTTCCAAAGCCCTTTTTAATGTCCTTAATACTTTTATACATTTTGAAGCATGCTCCCAAGAAATAAATGCTTCACAATTTCACAAACACTTAGTGACTCCTTAGCGAACCATTTTGAAGATAAAATCAAAATGATTCATATTTTTCTAGTCCACTTGATCAGGCTTGTGAGTAGCTCGACTTTTGTGCACCTCCCCCTAATTGTGCTACCAGCCCAAGCAAATTTTAATGTTCTACACCACAGAGAATTCAGAAAATCCTTGTTATGTTATGTTAATTTATATTTGTAGAGCGCCAAATCACCAAAAGGTCTCTAAGCGCTTGCAGCATAGACCATGAACCCGCAAATCCCTGATTCCTGCTGGGCTCAGCAAGATTTGTGTGAGCTTATCCAAATGCCTCAGTGAACAAGATGGTCTTCAGTTTCCTCCTGAACAGGAGTAAGGTGGCTACCCCATGCACACTGTCCAGTAGCTTGTTCCAGAGCTGGGGAATCACAACTGAGAAGGCCCGCACTCCAAGGTGGCTCTTTTAAAGCGCGGGCAGGCTAACAGGCTTGACTCAGATGAACGGAGGCATCGTCTAGGCACATAAAGCTTCAAACGGTCTTTGATGTAGTTAGGCGCCACCATGGATGGACTGGTGATTCTGGGCACCGGGCAATCACCCGGTGGGCTGGATGGTGTAGAGGCTGTTTTTTTTCAGGGGGGGGGGGCGGTTGTGCTGGGGCTGCCCCAGCAAAACCAGCCCCCTCTGAGTTCGTCCGATTTTGGGCTGTGACTGACTCCGTGAGTCTGAGTCAGACTGGGGGGGGGCACAACTGCACTGCTGGCAGCGGCCCCACTCCCCCCTCTTTGTCCCCCTCTTCCCTCTCTTTCTGTCCCGCTCCTCCTCATTTAGTAAAAACCGAGACCTCAAGAAACAGGCATTACCTTTCTTTCCACCTTTCGTTTATTTGCTCCCCTGTGAAATGGATCCAAAAGAGAAACACTTGCTGGAAATGTCATTTTCTGACGTTTTTCAATTTTTAAGTGCAGCCTCGGGGTGGAGAGAAATAAAACATTCAAAATATGAAAAATAACAAACTAAAGCAGACAGAGTGGTTGCAAGGTGGCCAGATTGATTTATTCACACCTAAACACATTAGCGCCACTTTACAGTGTTTGCCAGTGAAGCGCTACTTTTGTTGTCTCCTCTTTCTTTGATCAACAATGTTTTTCCTGGGTGGGAAATTGTAATATTCCTGGAGATACTGAAATACCTGCTTGTTGGATGAATTGGAAACAAAATGCATATTGCGGCTCTGTATTCACGGACGTAGTCTATTTAAACCATACTGCTTTCCTTTTGTAAGAATATAAGCAATGTGCATTGAAGCGGGTCCCTTCTGCGCCCTGTAGTCATGGCCTTAACTTTTCAGGCAAAAGCACTCACTAAGTTCTGAATAATTAATGTAAAAAGAAAAAGGTAACCGTGTTGTTCCTGCATACATTCACATGCTTTACTGCATTCCCTATCAGTGTTTGCTTTTTCTAGGATGTTGTTAATTTTTTTTAGGCAGCATATTGCTCTTGTCTAGAGCCTAATTTGAATTGAGTCACAGCTAGGTGTTTATAGCGGGTCAGTGCAGTGCAAGTTACCCTCAATGGGGCAGTATGGTGTTCATTGCGGGAGAGGATGTGGCACTATGGTCAGAGCTGCTGAATTTGGAACTGGGGAACCAGGTTCAGCCTTCATGGCCAGACCACTCCCCCTGAGGGAGCACATTTCAATGCTAGATGTTAGAAGGCCTGCAAGACTTTACACGTCAGTGAGTTACTGCTTTTGTCAGAAAGACCCTATTGTTACTTGCATTTAATAAGTTAAAATCCTAACATAGAACATTGAGCTATTAACAGTCATGTAAGAGCTGCAGGCAAACTCCAAGGTAAACATTAGAGCGTTATGTTTATTTCCCCAGTCTTTGATTATCCAAATGTAGCAAAAAAGGGTTCATTTGGGTAGAAATCAATTATGATTATTAAAAAGATACCCCAACCATGGTATTATGTTTTAAATTCTTAGTTTGTGTTTCTCCAGACCAATCACTATTATACTATGCTGCCTACTATAATGTTTGTTGTGTGTCTCCTACACCTTGTAGTCCTTTGTCTTATGTAACATTTCCTATATAGTGATTTACACACGTATGATTGATTGTCTCTGAGTAATTTGTGTGATGTAAAGTGCTCTGACACCCTACACTGGTATTAGATTTTTCCTTATTAGAATCAGTGGAACTTACAACTTCACAGGGCAAAATGTGACCAGTAAACCTTCACAAAGGGCCCTCCAATTCACAGTAGCACAAGTCAAATTTTTTAGTAACTTTTGATCCGATTTAGCTATAATCAATGTATTATTTAAAATCGCCAGATTATGCAGCAGAAGATGTATTATGTGGCAAGTATGGCAGAGCCATAATTATGTGGAAACAATCTGGAAACTAGAATATTTTGCTATTTATGCTTGAACTGCTCTTGTGGAAAAAGGGAGGAGGAGTGCTGAAGACAGAGAAGCCATGGCTGAGAGACAAATGGCTTGCGATTCCACTTTTAGAGCTATTTGGGAGATTCTGTGATTGGAAACGTGTTCATCTTTGTGAATGTATTTTAATGTCAATAATTCATATTAAACCTTAACATGTGTATACATTGGTTACATTAAATAATGTAATAAGCTGTAACCGGTTAGTGAAATGGCTAACAATATTTAAAAATTGGGATTTTTTGCTGTTTCTGGTATACCTCTGACTGCGTCCACTGACCCAATCCACAGGTTATTCCCGCCCTCTGATTCTCCGTCCATAGTTCCCCTACTTTTTTCTCCCACTTCCACCACTGCTGCGGCCTGTGATTGGCTACATGTCTGTTATATGTACATACATCTTTATTGTATGAACACCTCCTCGGCTCCCGACTAAGCATGGGCGGATTTTGCAAATTGGCAATCCGCGAACTTGCGTATTTACGGATTCGCAATCCGCAAAATCCGCGAACTCTCGCGAATTTGCGGATTTTCTTTTTTTTTTGTGTTCGCAAGGATTTCTGCCAGTTCGCGAGGGTTCTGCGCCAGTTCGCAATTGCAAACTTACTTGTCGCTCGCAACGGCCGCGACTATGTTGTTTCTACATCTGGTTCATCATCACAAGTTCACAGCACCCTCTGTTTCACCACTGCCACCCTCTGGTACACCCATGCCACCCTCTGGTACATCACTGCCACCCTCTGGTTGGTTTATCACTGTAGATTATGGGGGTGAAAAAAAGCAAGCACACCTGCCCTGCTTCAACTGACATGAATTAATTTGGGGTTGATTAATGTGTCACTGAATTTAAACTTCCAGTCTGGCTGCACCTGCTTCCTTATCTGTAATTTGCTTTCTGTTGCAGTGCAATTTTTTCTTCACAGGACCTTTGTGGCCTATAGTTGCAAGTAGGCAACTGAACTCTGAAGGGGCCCCTCAGGAAGCACTACAGGGAATGGTTACTAATGATAAGATTGAACTTTTGCACCTGCTGAGTGCTTTCAGTTTTGTCTGTAATTGTTTTCTGTTGCAGTGAAATTTTTATAACAGGACCTTTGTTGTATACTTGTAGCTATTCTCTGAGCCTGCTGTGAGGGTCAGAGCAGGGTCATAGAATAGTTGCAAGTAGGCAAATGAACTCTGAAGGGGCCCCTCAGGAAGCACTACAGGGAATGGTTACTAATGATAAGATTGAACTTTTGCACCTGCTGAGTGCTTTCAGTTTTGCAAAAATCCAAATATCCAGCAGCATCCACAAAAAGTAATCCTTCCAGGTCAAGATCCAAATCAAAGTGACCAGCACATGAAGAAAGCACTGGGAGGAGCCTGGTGGACAGGAACAGGAAGTTGGAGACTGTGGGGCACTTCCTCCCACCCCCACCACCCAAAATGGACTCCTTGCAAAGAAAAAGTGCAGGCAAATGTCAACCTGAGGAGTTATTCTGATAAAAATCATAATTTTCAAGGTTTATGCTGCCTGCTGGTAGATTTCTTGTGCGAAATTGCAAATTTTGCAATCTTGCAATTGCGAGATTGTCGCTGCCCGCCGCATCTACGTGTTCGCAAGTGTTTACTCCTGCGAAATTGTATAGTATTCTAGTTGGCAAGTGCGACCAAGCAAAAAATCCGCTTCGCACGGATTTTACGAATTTTCGGCAAGTTCGCGAGAGTTTGCGGATTGCGAATTTACCGAAAATCCGCAAAATCTGCGAACGGAACGGATTTTACGCCCATGCTTACTCCCAACATCGCCATAGCCATCCGCGACGGCTACAAGATCACCCGCAGGGACCGCACCAACGGAACAGGAGGAGAAATTGCCATTGTCCACAGAAACACCCTCAGAATCTCTACCAGCACCGACAACACGCTTCTCACTGCCAAACACCTGCACTTCCAGATCCACATTGACCCCAACACCACCCTCTGAGGAACCCTCATCTACAGACCACCCGGCCCCCGGCCACGGTTCAGCGACTCCATCACCGACTTTGTCAGCATGCACACCCTTGCGTCCATGGACTACATCCTCCTAGGAGACCTGTACTTCCACCTCGAGAACGCTAACGACAGCAGCTCCACCACCCTGCTCGCCAACCTCACCAACCTCGGACTCAAACAGCTTGTCACTACTCCCACCCACTCCGCCGGACACACGCTTGACCCCATCTTCTCAGCCAGCAACCATGTCACCTTCAGCCGTACCACCGAACTCCACTGGACCCACCACCGCTGCGTCCACTTCACCTTTGAGAAGCCCACCATTCATCACCACACACAACGGGCCCCCCACCGCAGCTGGAGCAAAGTCACGCAGACCAGCTAGCCACCACCCTCGCCCGAAACCCACCTATGGACACTACCGACATCGACTCTATCACCCTCAACCTCAGGCAAAGGATCAACAACTGCGCCAACACTCTTGCCCCAATCAAGAAGCCCTCGAACAGATGCACCGAGAGAAAAGCCATCTGGTTCACCGCCGACCTCCAAGCATCCACACAGGCCTGCTGTAGGTTCGATAAGAAGTGGCACCATGAACAGACACCGGACAGCAACACAGCATACAAGAGCGCCATCCGCAGACACCACCAACTCATCCGTACCCGCAAAAGGACCTCCTTCAAAGAACGTATGACAACATGGCACACAACAGCAAAGAGCTCTTCAACATAGTGAAGGAACTCTCCAACCCCAGCTCCAACTCCAACGACATCCCACCTTCACAAGACCTCTCCGACTCTCTAGCCACCTTCTTCCATCGCAAGATCGCAGACATCCACGACAGCTTCAGCAACCAGGCCCCATCGGCAGACATAGACACCTCAGACACACCACCCCCCCAGCAACACCGACATCGACCCCCTGCTCTCCTGGACCCATTTCAATGACGGAGACACCATCAAAATCATGAACACCATCCACTCGGTTTCACCATCCGACCCCTACCCGTACCACATCTTCAACAAAGCAAGCTCCACCATCGCACCCCATTTCCGCAAGATCATCAACAGCTCCTTCAAGACTGCCACCTCCCTGGAGAGCTGGAAGCATGCCAAGATCAACGCCTTACTCAAGAAACCCAAAGCTGACCCCAAGAACTTCCGGGCCATCTCCCTCCTCCCGTTCTCGGCGAAAGTCATTGAGAAGATTGTCAACAGTCAACTGACCTCCTTCCTCGAAAATAACAACATCCTGGAACCATCCCAATCCTGATTCTGCAGCAACCATCAGGGCCATGATGGACAACAGAGAAACCGCAGCCCTCATCCTCCTGGACCTCTCGACCGCCTTCGACACCGTCTGCCACCACACTCTCCACACAACCCTCCACAATGCAGGAATCCACGACAAAGCACTGGACTGGACCATCTCCTTCCTCTCTGGCAGAACCCAGAGTGTCCGCCTCCCCCTTTCCACTCTAAAGGCACCAAGATCATCAGCGGCCTACTCCAAGGATCGTCCATTAGCCAACATCACCAGATTACACAACCTCAACATCGTCTCCTACGCCGACGACACCCAGCTGATCCTCTGCCTCACCAAGGACCCAACCACCTCCAAATCCAACGAAGGCCATCGCCGAATGGATGACGATCAGCAACCTGAAACTGAACTCAGACAAGACGGAAGTCCTCATCATCGGATCCACCCCCTCTGCCTGGGACGACTCATGGTGGCCGGCCATACTGGGAGCTGCAGTGATGCCCACCAACCACGTACACAACCTGAGAGTCATCCTGGACTCCGCATTTTCAATGACCCAGCAAGTGAACGCCCTCTCCTCCTCCTGCTTCAACACCCTCTGCATGCTCCGCAAGATCTACAGATCGATCCCCACTGGTACCAGAAGGACAGTCAGCCAGGCCCTCATCACCAGCAGACTGGACTACGGCAACGCTCTCTACACAGGAACATCAGCCAAACTCCAGAAAAGACTGCATCGGATACAGAACGCCTCTGCAAGCCTCATCCTCGACATTCCCCGCCACAGCCACATCACAGCCCACCTGAAAGACCTACACTGGCTCCCCATCAACAAGAGGATCACCTTCAAGCTCCTCACCCACGCTCACAAAGCCCTTCACAACACCGGACCAGTGAACCTCAACAAATGCTTCATCTTCTACACCCGACCTGCCAGCTTCGCTCCGCTGACCTCGCCCTCGCAACCATCCCCCGCATCGGTCGAGCAACTGCCGGTGGCAGGTCATTCGCCCACCTCGCCGTCAAAACCTGGAAGACCTTCTCTATCCGCCTTCGACACACCCAGGACCTTCTGGCCTTCAGGAGATTCCTCAAGACCTGGCTGTTCGAGCAGTAGCAGCACCCCCCCCCCAAGCGCCTTGAGACACTCACGGGTGAGTTGTGCAGTCTAAAAATGTAATGATTGATTGGTAGAAATATGGGTTACTCTTTGCAGTTTGTAGGTAGGCTCTTGGTTACAGACTGTACATATGTATTTATAGATTTATTATAATGCACTCACTGCAGGCTGTGCTTGGTTTCCTTTCTCCATGTTCTCATAGTTTACTTCAGATTCATAGATGGCTCTGGGGATACAGCCTGGGGTTGCACCTGAAATAAGAGACCACATTATATCGCACCTGATTTTTCACTGCTTTATACTTTGAAATGGGACTTTGAATAGATTCTTACCATTTGCTTTCTTTGCGCGTCTCTCATAGAAGAGAACCACACCAAGGACAGCGACAACAGCACCGAGGAGCATCCCTGAAGCCACCGCCAAGGTGACCCACCAGCTAGAACAGGAGGCATCTGAAGCAGGAGGAGCCCCTGAAGAAGAGAGACAACCTGTGAGTGTCAGGCTCGTCCGACTCTTGGCAGGTGCACGAAGAATGTAGAAAAAAAGAAGAACAAAAGGAGTAGAGAGACAAAGGCCTAAGAGAGTCTTTAAACACACCAGTATTTTGGATTAAGGTTCTGAGCTGGTTATCGTCACTCCTCAACAGCAGTATAACATTTGCCAAAATGTGAGTGTTGAAATGGTTTTAGGATTTGCATTATTATGGAAAATGTTTCGGAATAATGAATTTAATAATGGGTCCAATCTGGTAATAATAACCTTACATGAACACACTTGAAATTAGTTCAAAATAATGTATAGCAGTGTGTTTATTAATGTACTTTTTGTGCCATATTTTGATGAAATGTCCATTTTATTTAATATGGAAGTGGTTTTCTGCTCACTCCTATTACTTGCCCCCTCCCAACCCGTTCTATATGTGCATCTTTCCCTATGCAGCTTTGCACATGAAAACTAAATTATGTCATTGTAAATTTCCTAAATGTGCATGAATTGTGAATAAACTTTCTAGTGTGTCTAATGTTGCAAATGCCCAAGGTCCTTCCACTGAAGTTCTGTTACTGGGCTCTTCCGCTAGTGCATAGTCCATTGTCCATTACTGGGCCTAGCTCTCTTCCACTGGTGCACAGTCCATTGTCCATTACTGGGTTCAGCGCTCTTCCACTGGTGCATAGTCCATTGTCCATTACTGGGCATAGCTCTCTTCCACTGGTGCACAGTCCATTGTCCATTACTGGGCTTAGCTCTCTTCCACTATTGTATAGTCCATTGTCCATTACTGGGCTCAGCGCTTTTCCACTGGTGCATAGTCCATTGTCCATTACTTGTCTTAGCTCTCTTCCACTGGTGCATAGTCCATTGTCTATTACTGAGCTTAGCTCTCTTTCACTGGTGCACAGTCCATTGTCCAATTACTGGGCTCTTCCACTGGTGCATAGTCCATCGTACATTACTAGGCTAAGCTCTCTTCCACTGGTGCATAGTCCATTGTTCATTACTGAGCTTAGCTCTCTTCTACTGGTGCACAGTCCATTGTCCATTACTGGGCTCACTTCTCTTCCACTGGTGCATAGTCCATTGTCCATTACTTGTCTTAGCTCTCTTCCACTGGTGCATAGTCCATTGTCCATTACTGGGTTCAGCGCTCTTCCACTGGTGCACAGTCCATTGTTCAATTATTGGGCGAATCGCTCTTTTGCTGGTGCATAGTCGATTGTCCATTATTGGGATTAGTGCTCTTCCGCTGGTGCATAGTTGATTGTTCATTAGTGGGCTCAGGGCTCTTCCACTGGTGCATAATTCATTGTCCATTACTGGGCTTAAGGCTACTAATGCGTGGCACTTTAAGTTAACAAACCCCCGTCAAATGATACAACAACGACAATTTTGCAATTCGGTGGGGATAAGCAAACAGTACCTTAATCCAGAGTACTTATTCCTCGGCGGGCGGGCGGTGAGAGTGTATTCAGAGAGAGGCAGTGACACAATTATCAGGGGGATGGCCCAGCCCAGTCTCTTCTGGGTTCTTACGCCCCAGGCATGCCCGCACGCGTCCCACCCTTCGGAAGAGCTGCTCGGTATTTAAAGGGCCTCCTGACCCAGGTGAGCATCGTTGGAGGCAGGCAGAAGAGTCGCAGGGTGCACTGGGACCAGTAGTCCTGGTCCCCCGTTGAAACAGCGGTGTTGTGGCAATAAGGGAGAGGAAGCAGGTACTTTTGGAGCAGTGGTAGTAGAAGTTTTCTTGGCCTTTGGACAATCAACATCCCTTGTCCAATGGGTCTTTACTTTACATAAATAACACCATGGTTTCTTTTTGAAATTTTGCGATTCAACCCCAGATGCAGGATTTTGCGGCCCTTCTGAAGATTTCTTTTTATCTTTACACTTGTCCCTACCTTTATGCTGGGGTTTAGAAGAATCTTGTTCCTTCTGGTGACCTCCATTACCATGGCTTTTCTGCTTGACCCTGGTGCGGACCCATTTGTCTGTCTTCTTTCGCGGTTCTTGGGGAGAGGTAAGATCAGAGTCCACCAGGTACTGTTGCAGTAGTTGGTTCTGAAAGTTATTAACCCCTTCAACGCTCATGACGAGCTCAGTTCGTCATGGAGTTTCCATTGATTTCAATGGAAATTACATGGAAGATTATCAGGGACCTTAGCATCCAAGTGGTTAAGGAAATGCTCCCTCATTATCAAATTGTACAATCCTTCATAGTCCTTTACCTTGTTTCCATGAAGCCAGCCTTCCAGAGCCTTAATAGCACTGTCTACAAAGTCTACCCAGTCCTGGGTGTGTGCTTCTGGGTTTCTCTGAACGTAGTCCTATACGGTTCAGTGGTTAATCCAAACCCATCTATGAGAGCACTCTTCAGTACTGAGTAATTGTCAGCATCTTCTTCTTTAACAGCAAGGAGCATATCTCGACCTTTGTTAGCAAAGCAGAGCCACATGATTGCTGTCTACTGCTCTTGAGGGACCCTCTGAACCTTGCAGGCCCTCTCCAAAGCAGTGATCCATTTATGGATATCATCCCTCTCCTGGTAAGGAGGAACTATCCTGCTGAGGTTCCTATTGTCAAAATAACTTTCTCTGAATCTAGGGACACTGTTGCTGCCACCATTGGAATAAAGTCCCAATTTCTTCCTAGTCTTCTGCTCTTTCAGGGACTCTTTTTCAAGGGACAACTGCTCCTGTCTGAGCCTAGCATTCTCAAGTTTGAAAATTTGGTATTCCCTTTCCAAAGAGTTGTCCTACTAGATATCGAGGTCCCTATGGAAGTGCCTGAAGCATTGGATTCAATAGAGTAGGACAGAGACCTCCTTGGTCTGTTCTGAACCCTCCAGGGGGAACAAAGGGAATGTCCTATTTGCCATCTGCACTATTCACCTATTCCCTGAGGGGTCAGAGGGTAGCAGGTTGGGCTCATTTGATTCCACCTGCCCATACGCTGAATTGAGGTCACTAGAGGAACCAACGGTGCTCGCTCTTCAAGAGAATCTCCACCCACATGAGCCTGTTCATCTGCTCCTCCTGGATTTTTGTCATCCTGGTGCAGCAGTTCAAAGAGCAGCTTCATGGTGGGGTTGCAAACTGTTTTTATCTTCCTACGGCTACACAGGGTCCTTTGCTTCTGGAACTTTTGACCACTGTACTTAGTAGACTTGGGTACACTGGTCTCCCAACTAAAGACATGGCTGTGGGTGTAGTGAGGTGTTGCATCTACTTACCCATGTGGAATCTAAACTCCCTGAGGTTGGAGAAAGGGTTGTGCCAGACTCTTAACTACTCAACGCTAAGTACAGTAGAACTTACTAATTCTAAGCTTTATTGTATGTGCTTAATATTTAATGATTGTTTTTCAATTAATCGACACCAAGATTAGCTGGTAAAACAATGCAGTCTTGAATCTCAATCGCTGCAGACTAATATAGGAGGCTGGCTTACTATATGGTGCTCACTTACGGAAGCACTAATCCTTACTACCCTTATGGTGATTTTAGTGGTCTTAGACAACCTTAGAAAGCTCTTTAAACTGTAGTTTTGGAGAATAGCCTCCAGGCTTAGTCCAGAAGGAGTGTAAAGCAGCTTGTTTTACCAGAAAGCAATCTTTCTTTTATGGATTAAATGAAAAAGCACCACACAATGGATTTATAAAAATAGATATTTCTTATAAGATACTCACTAACACATACAAACATCTCTATCTCAGAGAATTAAACAAAGCACACAATACTTTGCAAATAAAACAGGTAAGTAGCACGAATACACAGTGGTCGCCAGGGGAGACCAATCCATGTACTAAAATAGTGGGATGCGAACCTTGACTCAAGTCATGACTATACCCAGAAGATGTAGTAGTGCTGGGGACCCAAGGTAAGTAACCAGGAACCCCACAGAGGTTGGTGTAGTTTGGGGACATGCCTGCATGCTCAATTCAAGTAAATGTCGGTTGCAATTTTAAAGAAGGACCTTTCACAGCGGGCCATGAAGAATCCCAATGGAAGACAAAATGTTGAGGAGCCACCCAACCCATGGATACCCTAGGAACCAGGACACCTACATCGGGCAAGACGGGTGCATAGATGCGAAGTGGAGTCGAAACCGCCGTCAAACTCGGTGGAGGACTTCAGGAAGATGCCGCTGGAAAAGAAGGGTAAAGTGTCCAGTGCAACCCAACGTTGGATTCATGATGAGAAATACCTGCAAGCAGAGGGGACAGAGTTCATGCCACTCAGAAGTGACCAGGTGTCATACAGGCCTCAGCCTGGCCCGCTAGTGCAAGGGGTTCGCCCTTCTGCGCACAAAGTCCTCAGACCCAAAGGAAAAAGTTGGCACGGAAACTGGAATTGCAAAACATAGAATTTATTACACTTCATGAAGTGGTGCTAAAGTTCAGACAGTACCCTTCGGCACTATGAGAAGTAGCACAAAGGGCTACTGGACACATTGTTTATTTACACAGGGGCTCAAAAGAAGGCGGTACAAAGGACAAGAGTACATTTTATGTCCATACAAGGTAATATCGAGAAGCAAAATCGATCAGTGGGAGGAGTTAACAGTCTTGGGGTCTCGGCTAACACATTCCAATCTAGGCTAACCATTAGCAGATGTGGACCCTAACGGTCAGCGGCAGAACACAGAGATGCTATTATTAGACTGTTGCCGGGCAGATACAAAGGCCATGAGCCGAGAGATAGGACAACGCACATGGTCGACACGAGGCAGCATGTAGCAGACAAAATGGCTGCCTGGATTCAAAATGGATGCCGCTAAAACGTCAAGATAATGGCTAAAAAACTCGTATGTCTTTCGCTAATGCTCAAATCAATCACCATTATAATACAACACAGGAGGCATGGATGATGAATGCCAGCCGATATCAGGTGTTGCAGGAGAGTTGACAGTGACCTTGGAGCTGCAGCTGTGTGGACCAGGCAATGCTGTGGAAGACCAGGAGCTGTTCACAAGCTGACCCACATCAGATGTCGAGAGTTGAGGGGTCGGTGTCTGTCTGGAACACCAGCAAGCCTTGGCAACTGCAAACAACATGGCAAGCAAAATAAGGTGCAGTGTCGGGATCAGCAAGGTCCAAGAGACTCACAACAAGCAGGGGAGTCAGAGTAGGCCCGAGCAATCAGGGGATCACACTGGAGTCAAAGAAGACCCACAAGAGGACCCACAGGACGGAGGCACTGGAGTTGCAAGAAGAACTCAAGCAGTTTGACAAAGACACAGGTCCACAGTGCAAGAGATGTGGTGAGGAGGAATATCTTGGTCACAGGAGATGATTGAGTTTGAGACTACATGGAGCCCAAAGATCTCTGAGGAGGAGAGCCAATAAGCATTTGCAATGACAAGTTAATGTGGTGCACATTGGTTCTTTTCCTGCGGTTCCAACGAGGGATACTGGCCTCAAACTCAGTGAGAAGACAGTGCAGGCCTTGACGGAGTTGAAAAACCACCACATGTGTTGCTGAGCCTTTCTGAGTCCCAGGATCAGCAGAGTGGTCAGATTTGTTGCGGTGCCTGCAGATGCAGGAAAGTGACTCCTTCACTTCAAGGAAGATTCCTTAAGGTATCTTGGATGTCCACAGGCCTTGGGAAGAACCTGTTTGAAGCACAGGCCCAGACTTTGCAGCAGAGACCAGGAGCAGCATTAGTCTTCCCAGTTGCAGTCTTGGTGCCAAGAGTAAAGTTTGGGGATGTCCAGAGTGTCCAGACGGTCAAAGCAGAAGTAGTGTCAGATCTGGATCTTGTCCCACAACAAGTCTAGGGACTCACCCAGGGGTAAACCCTTAAGAACCCTAAAGAAAGGGTTAGGACGATTCAGGTGTCCCTCCCAGAGGAGGGGCTGGACTGTGGGGAGGGTACTCCCATGTCCATTGTCAAGTTTCACGCCAGAGTGGAAAGTAAATGGCTCTCAGAACTGGTTAGAACTGGAGTATGCAAGGAGGGCATCAAGTGTGCTCTTCAAGCAGTCTCTGTGGTGCTGGTATGTATCCCCACCCTGCCCCAACACACTAAATCCAATCTGGGAGGTGTTCACACCTCCATGTGACAGGATATCTATTGTTTTGCCTTCCCCTGCTCAAGCTTTGCTCAGCAGCACAAGGGCCGAAACATGTCTCTGGTTGCTGTCTGGTTCTGGAAGACTGGTACCAGGATCACTGAGGGCCTCGCGGAGGAGATTTATAGTGCCTAAATTCCCCAATCCCAAGGTATGATTCAAACATGTTTGATACCAAACATGACAGGGTTCATTACAGCCAGTTTAGAGATGGTAATTGCGCAATGACGCTTGGCCAATCTATATATCAGAATGGCTGATGCACTTACAACCCGGAAAAACGGACTACGAAATTTGTAGCGGTGTCCTGCTGATGCAGGCGCACCCTCACACTTAGAACCGAGCACCCTACCTGCAGGATTAAAAGGACTGCTTTAGGGGTGACGTATAGGTTTTAAGTGCAGTGACCTTAGATATAGAGAAACCTATATCTACCATAAGTGGTGCTAGCTATGGGGGCAAGGTCAGACAGCAAAGGGGTTGATTGCTCTGAAATTGTGTATAAAACAGAGTTATTTTTGGTGAGCCAGAAGACATTCCTGTCTAGTAGGGGCTATGTCTATTTATTTTGAGTCCTTTCCTTTTCTGCCGGAGATGCTGTTGGTTTCCTTTGTGATTATATCAATTATAATGAGATGACTTTCCTTTTCTACCAAGGCCTCTGTCCTTTCCACCTATAATGTAGCTGTTCATTTGGGACTTAGAATAATTGGATCTGACTATGTATTATGCATTTGAGACTTCACAGCATATTTTGCATTACTCTGTACCCCTTGATTTTGAGATTAGGTAATACAACCCTTTAACTAATTCGGATCTAGAACTCAGTTACTGAATGTTGCCAGTTAATTATTTATACTCAGCTAAACTAATGGTAGGTCTGATAATGAGGATGAGGTTCTTTATTGATAGATTGAGGATTGAAGCAGAACCGCTAAAGGTAACATTTGGGGTGGTCTGAGTTTCAGAGTGCCTACATTTTGGGGTTTGGGGTGCTGCTCCTCATACTAACAGGTCCATCTCAGTGCTTGTCAGTCACCAAAGGAGACATGAAGTTCATGCTTCACCCATGACAATCACCTATAATCTGCAACACACAACCCTTGTTACACAAGAAATTTACACCAAACTTCACTCTGACCTACCTCTCTCTGGAATGGAGACGATCATCGGGGTGGAGGTCCGGATGTTATTTCCACCAGCTTCAGGCGCTACAAAGCAATCAGAAATTCAATCTATGAATCCTTTGACCACTTAATTGTGAAGTGCATCACCAGGTCCTCTAATTTCTTATCCTTGGAAGCAATTTCCCTGCTCCACAAAAAACATTCCTCCTTTCCATCAGTCATTTTGGCCCAACTAAAGGTTCTAGCCTCTATCCAACCTAACAGTTCTGATTAACATCTGCGACAGTTCTATCAATGACATTATGAAAACCTTTTTAAACAAGTAATCATATATAAGGAGACATTAAAGTTAAGGCATATAGTTTGTCACACAAGGGGGTCACAGTGGGTCCCATTACCAATCATCTACTGTGCCAGCACCAGCTTCCGCAAGAAGGTGTCATTATCTGCTCACCTGGGAAATTAATGTTTTTTTTAAAAAAACACATACTTCTTCATCCACTTGTTCAAATTGCCTCAACTGCAAATTTTCATCATAAGAGAACTTGTCCTGGATTGTTGCCAAGTGACTATAGGTATGAATTTATTGGCCGTCTCCCTAGAACAATCTCAATGACAGACCAGAGTTTGTCCTAATAAGCCAAACTCTGGTGAGACAATCTTGTATCTAAAACGTCTATTTTCATGTTATCTATCAGATTCTGACTCTTTTGTCAACTTGTGTTGGCAAGAAATAATAAATAAAGACTATGCTAGTGCTTGGACATCCTATTTAACGGAGAGCCTAAACACTTTTAAGTTCCCGTCTTTGGAGCACTTGGATAGAAACAACTTTGTTTTAAGGCAGATGTTAAATCAATCAGCTATTTTTTATCGTTTTTATTGGATAAGGAGGCGATTGCAAAAAAAAGCATGCTTCTTTGGTTACTTAATGGTATAATAAAACCAAGCCTCAACCCTACTTATCTTTCCAGTTAAAACTGGTTTTAAGGGATAGATATCTTATGTTAAGATTTGGCAGCTATCCAACAAAGGATGTGACTCCGAGGTGGGTACAACATTGGCAAACATAAAATTGCAGATCATGTGGTTGTGTCAATGAAACGCTATTGCATATTGTATGTATTTGCTCTAGATTGCGACAAGAGAGACAAACACTGTTAAAACTCATTTGTAAGGAAATAGGAGTGATAAAGTACCGCCAAGCATTACATTGTGCCTCTGAGGGCATACCACCGCTTTAACAACCCATTTTGTTAAGTTCATCCTTATAGCTGAGAAGAAACTGACCCAGGCTGATGTTTTCCTGTGTTACAGGAATAATAAATGGTTTTATTAATAACTTTGTTGTTGTATTAGTATTGCTATTGCACCGGTGTAAGATGGGTGTCAGTTAAGGTAAAACCTTACTGTTTGTAATTAGTAAAGCTCATTACAACTAGATATTGAAGCTGGCCGATCTACCCAAAATTAGTCAAAAGTTATAATCCTAAATTGCTCCTTTAAAAAAAAAAAGAAAATTGTAAGAAGGCAGGTGCGTAGACATTTGAAACTTTTTAATCATATTTATTTGAATTTACCAACGAGTCCTCCTGTGGATAGTTTCAGACATTTGTTCTGAAACATAGGTTTCCTTGCATAAGACCCTAATAAAACGCTGTTGAATTTTGAGTAGAGACGCAGAGGCACTTTATAGATTAAGTTAATATTTATAATGATTAAATATGATATGTGTCCGTATCAACTACAGCTTGTTCAAAGGGATTGCACAAAGGTATTTTAATTACTTGGCTGGGCAAGGCGGATAAGATTGAAGGTATGGAACATTTTTTATTATTATATAGAGTCATTACATAATAAATGAAATTCAATGAAGAAAATATTACTTTTATGATGTTTATGTGATGTCAGTGCTTCAGTACGGCATGTCATTGCTGAATTATCTTAAAATTTGTAATGCATCTGTTCCAAAACTCTTTTTGACCACTCTGTCTTAAGAAACCTGATGCTTTTATTCTCCATGATTGTAAAGATTTTTATTAATTGGTCAGTAAAGACTTACAAACTCGACTGATCCACAGTATGCTTTCCATATTCACAATTCTCTGTTTTTCTCTGATTTTAAACTCTCACTCTACCATGTAATGCTCTCTTCAGATTCCCAGAAATCCTCCAGCAAATCCTCCTCTTGTCAGTCAGCCCAGGACGCCCTGCTCTCTGGCAGATGATTACCACAATGCATTAGACAATGCACTTAAATATCTAACAATCAAGTATTGAAGAGAACCAAACTGACACATGTGACCTTATTTCTGATGATTTCCTGAATCACAAAATCCTCTCCACCCCCATCAATGACCTGAGAGTAGCCAACGTTGTGGAGAGACAGTCACTCACCACTTTATTGTAGTGAATTTGACATTATTATTCTGAAAGAAATTCATCAATTGTTGGAAACGTTTGAATTTAAAAAGGTTGATATTATATCTTAAACGTTGAGACATTATTACAGTGGGGTAATTAAACTTTGTCAAGAAGTCGCTTATTTCAAACAGTCAAAACGCATTACTACATTACATTTGCCTTTTAATTGCCCACTCTTAGCATTAATACTCCAAATTTTCAATCCAATTCTAAATTATCTTTGTAAACATATGGTGAAGGAATATGTGGTGTATGTATTTATGCAACACATTTCTACCCAAGAGCAATGTTGAGTTGTTCACTGAGGAGTTAGGACATAAAACCTTGGAGGACAAATTATTTAAGATTATGTACACAGTTCTGCTGTTTCTACATTTTCATTTAACAAACTGATAGAGTCACTTTTCTTTTTTGAGTTTTGGAAGGTCACTGAAATACAGCTATGGTTTTAAACCCCTTTATGAGCTTAGTGGGAAGTTATATATTTAAATGCATTAGAGGTGATGTTAAATGGCCGTCAAACTCTAAACAATGTGTTAACTGATTAATTTAACCAATTAAGATCAAGCAATATTCGGGACAAAAAATTGTCAAGTAACTTTCTAATGAACATAATTCATTATGTTCATGCTGCAGTTTATTTATAGAAAGATGATGTGATATTTGACTGGCGGGCGGATAAATCATGTGAAGGTGGGTTTTATTTAGCCGGACATGAAGGAGAAAGGGTCTCCAAGCAATGGTGAGCTGGTGGTCAGGTGACTGGAACTTAGTCCAGAATCCTTCCAATGAAGATGTCTTTCCATCCTTGTTCTCAGAATGTCTCGCAAAGGGGGCTACTTGGGGATATGATATCAGATATCTCCATGGTGGACCCCAGGAGATTACTCCAGCACACACATTGGGATTATATTTACACTTCCTATTATCCCCACCCTTGTGGCTCATGTATTTGACACCGCCATACCAAGAGGGTTTCTGATCACAATCACAATCATATCTAGCTTGATCTGGGTGTATTGAGACCACCTCCTAGTCAATGGAGAGGTAGCCTGTCTCACCGCAAATTGCCTGACGACAACACTCAACTACGCTCCCAACTCAAGGTCTTTTTGGAAAATAGTAAAGAGTCATTTCACTTCCCCAATAAACTTAGGGCCGATAGAAAGGCAAATGTAAGGGGGATATCATCTGAGACACATCCCATAGGAAACAAGAGGCCTCCAAGACCAAAACCAGGCTAGAACTCAATGATAATAGTATAATGATACACTTTCATAAGCGAACAAAATTGATTCACTAATATCAAATTCACCTATTACTAACTCTCCATCAACACCGACTCACAAATACGTGGCCCTGGAAAATAGGCCTGAGGTTGCTAATTAACAGGTCACAGGAGGGGTGGCATTTTGCTGGCAGACAAACATGCGAACAGGAAACTCAGGTCCCTCACCCAGATAAGCGCAGCAACACCAAAGTGTCCAGGGAAATTAGCCCCAATAAAGCACATATAGCAAGAAGGGTGCACACATTCCCTAAACACCATAAACGTAGATACCAGATGAAGTTAAGAATATGCAGCAAATCAGGACACAGCATACACAGTACAAGCAGTGATGAAGTGCCCCTTATGCTGGACATCAGGAGATATTACCTACTGGCCCACATTGTGTCCATGCAAGGTCAAAGTCCACCTACATTTGTTATCAGAGGCCTTATTTATGACTCCACAGACAAGGCCCGCAATCTTTTAACAAACAAGGATCGCCAGAAGTATTTCTATGATACCCAATAATGGTATACAGACGAGCTCAGATTGATTGTACTTTGATAGAATCCGCAGACCGCTTCAGTAACTGTGCTCCTGGTCGAAATGTTTAATTAAACCAACTGTTCCTGGTTTGCCAAACACCTCTTCTCTTTAGTTTTTTTAAGGTAAATTCATATTTGAGCAGCATGGTGTAAAGACAAAATGGCCACCCGAACGTTCCACAAATGACATTCGAAGCACATCCACAAAGCCAAGCGGCACACCAGCTGAGGAAAATTTACACCAAACGAAGTTGATTGTTATCTAAATCATTGTTGAAAAGTTCTTCAATATCAGTATCAAGTCAAAGTGAAGATGATGGCTGTGTGATGTTGATGTTTACCTCAGAGAAAAATGCATGTGTTGTACTAGTCACATTTGAAGAAACGTACAAATCAAAGTCGACATGAAAAAGCACCCAAGTCTTTTAAACATTGTCCAAAGATTACTCTAAAGATAAATGGATGTTCGATACCTTTCATCATCGACAGTGGTGCGTGGATAAACATTATGCCTGAGGACAAATACAATGAATTAGCTCCATTTCCCCAGCTTATGCAATTGAAAACTAAAATATATGCATGGCTGCATCAACACCCTCGGAAAGTTAAGGTTAATTTGAAACGATGACAAAACACAAGAATACACAAGTGCAGGCTCCCTTTATGTACTTCCATGAATGCTCATCAAGAAATAGTATATCAGTTGGTTCTCTTTGTTATATAATTGGTTAGGAAAACACAAGACTATGAAAGTACAGTTACATATAGAGGAGGCTTACTGTCCTTACTCAGGGACACAGACGATTGCATTTCATTTGCAGAAGCCAGTTGAAAAAGAACTTGAGTCAATACTCAGACATGATATCATTGAGTGTTCCACTGGTCCGACGTCATGGGTTCCTCTCATAGCGGTAAAGCCCAAAAGAGACAGTGAAGGAGCTGTAGGGATCTGCCTTGATGTATTTAATGAACAAGGCAATGTTATGTTATGTTATGTTAATGATATTTTGTAAAGCGCTCGTTCACCGATTGGTTTCTTGGCGCTAAATCTAGAAGGAGCCGGAAACGTTAAACAGGTCAATTGTACGCCTGCCTGTACAGCCAGGTTTTAAGCAATTTCCTGAATTTCAAAAGATCAGTGCTAGACCTAATTTCCAGAGGGATAGAATTCCATAACTTAGGGGCCAGGATTGCAAACCGGGCTCCGCCTTGTCGCTTTAACTTAAAGGTAGGTAATACAGGTCAGCACATCACTGACACAATAACACAATAAAATGGTGTGACGGTCTTCACTAGCCTGATTTAAATAAGGGATATCATCAGCTGGAACGCAAGGAGAATTGCAAATACATTACAAACTTTTCTACACATATCGGTCTGTTCTGATATAAAAGACTACATTTTGGTGTCATCTGCCGCAGAGCTCTTCCAAGACGTCATTCGATGTGGTAACTAGATACAATATCGAAAAAAATATATTGAATGGACAGAATATCGAATCCAAAATATAGAATGGACATAATATCGAATGAACATAATATAGTGGTTAATAATATCGACATGCAGGTAAGTAATATCGACAGTCAAAATATCGAAGTACATAATATAGGCATTAAAATATATCAAATTTTTTATAATATACATTTTTTAAGTGTTTTGTATGTTAGTATATCTGTTAAAAGTGTATATTATTTTTGTAATGTATGTTTAATTATTTTTTAAAGTTAAGAAATGTACGTAAAATAGTTTTTGAGTATTTTACTTACGTAGTGGCTTGTGGGTTTATAGGGGATTAGGGTGGAAAGTAATTTAATTATAGTAAATTAAATATACATTTTTAAGAATGATTATTTATTTATAATTTAACTTTGCGTTGTAGTTCTGTAGCGGGTTGTGGGTTTATAGGAGAATAGGGTGGGAAGTAATGTAATTGTATTTAGGTAAATATTTATTTTTATTTATTGGTATCGATAATTAATGTATTGAAAATTAATTATTAATTGGTAATTATTTTTTGATAATTGGTAATTAATTGTTATTCATTGATTAATTGATAACTATGTTAATTATATTAATGTATTATTTGGAGTGGATTGTGGGTTTATAGGGCAATAGGGTGGGAAGTAATATGATTGTAATTATTAAATATTTATTTTTATTTATTGGTATTGATAATTAATGTATTGCTAATTAATTATTAATTGGTAATACATATTTATTAATTAGTAATTATTTTGTTTTGATTGATAATTATGTTAATTTTATTAATGTATTATTCTTAGTGGGTTGTGGGTCTATAGGGTAAATCAGGTGGGAAGTAATTGAATTGTAATAAAGTAATTATTGAAATTATTTTTGGGTATTGATAATTAATTTATTGTTAATTATTAATTGGTAATTGTTTTATTACTTATTACATGTTTGGTATTGAAAATTAATTGGTTATTTAATTATTAATAGGTAATACATTTGTAATACATAATATTTTTTGGTATTCATAATAATTAATTATTAAATATTTTGTAATTGGTAATTAATTTTAAATAATGTGTTATTGGTATTGATTATTAATTCATTTTTATTGAAATATTAAATCATTACTTTCCCTACTATTGCACTCACTGGAGAGGGAATAGTAATTTTTACCGGTACGCTATCCAGCGCTTTCCCTACTGTTGCACGCTCTGGAGTGGGAATAGTAATTTTACCTCTGCGCTATCCAACGCTTTCCCTACTGTTGCACTCACTGGAGTGGGAATAGCAATTTATACCCCTGTGCTATCCAACACTTTTCCTACTATTGCACTAACTGGAGAGGGAATAGTAATTTTTACCCTCCCGCTATCCAACACTTTCTCTACAGTTGCACTCACTGGAGTGGGAATAGTAATTTTTACGCCTACGCTACCCAACGCTTTCCCTACTATTGCACTCACTGGAGTCGCAATAGTAATTTTTACCCCTACACTATCCAACGCTTTTCCTACTGTTGCACTGTCAGGGCTCACCTTAGAACTTGCACAGGAACAGCGACGCTAGGTTCTGACTCCCTCCGAAAGATACCCCAGGGATCCGGACAACTTAAATTAACCTTGACCCTAGAACACCTCCCAGGGGGAAGGGGGAAAATGGATAAAATAATAAGCAAGAAGAGACTGGTCCTGGAGCTGGTTCTCTCGTTTTTCTATTCTCGGTTAACTTCTGTCCGACCTGCAGACTACCTTTTCTATGAGAACCTATAATAGAAAAAACACAATATGTTTAACTCCTGTCTTACTCTGTTCTATCTCTACTCTGATTTCCCATTCTACCTTACATACCCCTTGTGTCCAAGAATTTAGCTCTTCTTCTATAGCTTGTTCTAATTCTTCCTCTCTGCCTTTTCTGCGTGTCTCAGTAGATACTAAACCTACAAAACAAGGTTTATATTACTCTCTTCACTTTTCTCCTACTCTCTCTGTATATTACTATTGAATGAAGGACTACTCACTTCTCTTACTGATTCACTCTCTTGTAACTCTCCTTCTTTAGTTTTTTCTTATTTCTCCTTGTTATCTTTCAACGTCTATGTACAGTTTCTCCTCACAGTCTTATTGAGTAACTAATATCTTTCTCTCTTTCTTCCTACTAGTACCCACAATACTCGAACATTCTCAGTCAAGGTAAGTATGTGTAAGAGCTAATGAACTAAGTATTAAGAACCAATTGCCACTTTTAAACTATGCCGCTTAGCTCTGTGTTCTCTTCTCTTTTCAGGAACTGCTGAATTTTTGGGCTCCTCCTCCGAGGAATACTCTTTACTCCTCCTGGTTCAACGAGCTCAAGAAACGCAGCAACAGGACGTCTTAAATTTCTGACGCGGTAAGTATTTATTAAGGAAGTCCTACTCCCGACGGGAGTTGCGGACGAAGTACCGGGCGGACCCGATGCGAAAACTAAGGTATTTTTACCACTTGAAAACGGAGCTTCAAAATACGGGTGCACTCGGCTGAAAATCTCTGGTGAAGTGTGCAGTGTTTACTCAGCGCGCGCTTCTAATCGCCTCAGGATACCGGTCCGCTGAAAAGGGGGCAACAACTAGACCGCTACCTCGTTTTCGAGATCGGCGGCCATCTTGGAATTCCAGGAATATTGTAGGACTGACCAGCTGCTGCCTCTTGCCCACCTTTTCTTCTTCTGGCTAGAGCTTCTTTGTGACCAAGTACCCATAACTGTTTACACATCATTTGAGGTTCTGACACCCACTCTCTGGAGTGGGAATAGTAATTTTTACCCTCCCGCTATCCAGCGCTCTCTCTACTGTTCCACTCGCTGGAGAAGGAATAGTAAATTTTACCCTTCCACTATCCAACAGTGATGTACATTTTTTTAAGAGGTTACATATATTATTTTTTATTTTTAACATCTTTTAAATAATTTTAAGTATGTTTTACTTAATTATATTGATCATTTAATTAAGATAATGTTACTTTTAACATATTTTACAAATTCGATATTTTTACATTCTATATTTTAACAAATTATATTTTGTCTTCAATATTTTTATACTTACCTGTTGTAGATAGGGAGACGATATTTTGTACTTCGATATTTTGGCGTCGCTATTATGTCCATTCTAAATTATGTCAGTGAACCAAGCCATGTATCATACATCCTGTCATGAATGCTTTCAATTATAGTGATGACATATTGGCTTTCGGAGCTACACATAAGGAACGTGACAAAACTCGCACGCAAGTATGTCGTTTACTAGCTGATGCAGGTTTATCTTTGAATGCCGATAAATGTGAGTGCCGTAAAACAAGTTAAAATTCTTTGGCCATATCTTTTCTGATGGGGGCGATCCAGCTAGAGTGCAAGCACTATCAACTGCCAGTTCCCTACAAGACATTTTCATTTTACATTCATACCTTGGCATGGCCACTTGCCACTGACTGTAAGTGCTCCCTTAAGAGACTTGACAAAAAGAGTGTTTCATTTCATTGGTAATGAGAATGTGAGCAAAGAAATTCAAACAAGGAATAGAGAACGGCACTGAAATTGCATACTTTGATCCAAAGCTTTAAACAGAGGCTAATGACTCTAGCACAGTTGGGTTAGGTGCCATCTTTGCACAGCAAAGCAGTAAGCAACATGCTCGAAGGCATAGTGTAGCATATTCAAGCATAGGTTTGTCCCAATCTGAACCTACTGATTCACAACCTGAGAAAGAAAGTTTAGTAGTGTGTGGTCTTGCGAACATTTCAACATATTCTTATATGGAAATCCTTTCACACCTGTGACCATCTTTGGTAACCCAAAAGCGAAGATGCCTCCGTGCATTGAACATTGAGGTCTAAGATTACAACAGTACAACTACACAATGGTGCATCGTACAGGAAAAGATCAAAAACCAACTGACAATTTCTCAAACCAACTGAAGCCTACATACATTTCATTGTGAAATCGAGCACACCAGCTGCCATTTCATTGGAACAAATCGCCACTGCAACGAGTCAAGATAGTGACATGTTTAAACTGAAAGACATTGTCACTCATCAGTCGTGGAACCAGCACTCTCGACTTCTCAAACATGATAGTGAATAACTGTAGCCATATTTTAGAAAGTGCCCCGGGAGCCCAACGGTCATGTTCACCTGCTTTGCACTCCCCGGAGCTCTTTGGTGTTACAAAAAGGGGCGCATACGCTTGTACAGCCCTTTCTGTAATACAGATAGCGCTGGCACATGTATCGCACTATCACCAGAGGGTGCCCCCATGCAAATGAGAGAATCCCTGTGCATCTGCACCTGTGCCACATTATAGACCTGGGAACAGAGGCAAAGAAGCTGCCAGAAGGAACAATGACAGTGTGCCACCTAAAAGGACTTCACTTGTCACATTGACTTTTGGCACACATTTGCAACACTTTGGGTTAGTTTCCTGGAAACATCAACCTTGCTTACACGAGTCAACTTGGCACTATATACAAGGCCTACTCATAAGTTTTGCAAATGTGTTTTGCTATGTTCATCCATATGGCGACAAAACTATCTGTAGCACAGAAACAATGGCAGCCTGATCACACTCTCAGCCCAAGGCACAGATGCCTTTTTTATTAAAAAAAGTACTGTTTCCAGTTCTAGTCAGAGGAGACACTTCTTCTGACATCTAGAGGTCTCTACAGGCTGATGTTTTTGCACAGCAGCTGGCTAGCATCTACGTGAGGGGTGTCCAGCTTGTGACCAAGATGGGGTCCTACATTTTTGCCCACCTGGTAATGGGGTTGGATTATCCAGTAAATGGATTCTTGGCACGTACACTCTAGACACATAGGTTAGGGTTCTCATTGTAGGAGTATGCCAGAATGTTATAATATTACATATGCCTGCATATATACGTTGTTTCAGTATGATGGTGGGACTTTTTGTATTGTTCACAGTCCTGATACTTCTTATAACTTTCATCTGCTTCTGTCTATTGATCATTGCAGCACTCGTTGCTGCAATAACTCGCTGCCACCAATGACATCCGCTCCCTCCTCGACCGTGAAAAGACAGCAGTCCTCATCCTCCTCGATCTCTCAGCTGCCTTTGACACAGTCTCCCACCGCACCCTAAGCACGAGAATTCACGATGCCGGCATCCATGACAAAGCTCTGGGCTGGATCTGCTTCTCACTCACCCGAGGAACACAGCGAGTCGCAATACCACCGTTCCTCTCAGAACTCACAGACATTGGCTGTAGGGTCCCCTTGGGCCACTTCAACATTTATATGGACCGCTCGCAGCCATAGCTATGAACCACGGACTCAACATTGTCTCCTATGCCGACAGCATCCAGATGATCCACTCCCTCACCAACAAGCCCACAATCACCAGAAAAAACTTCCACGATTGGATGAAGGCTGTCACTAAATGGATGAGAGACAGCTGCCTCAAGATCAACTCGAACAAGAATGAAGTCCTCATCCTGGGGCCCAACACCTCTGCGTGGGAAGACTCCTGCTGGCCCGCTGCATTAGGAATAGCCACAAACCCACGAATGGCGCACGAAACCTAAGCATCATATTGGACTCCTCACTCATGATGAACCACCACATCAGCACTGTCTCCTGATCATGGTTCCACTCTATTTGCCTGCTTCTAAAGACCTTCAGATGGTTGCCCACCGAAGCCAAAACAATGGTCACCTACACACTCATCAGCAGTAGACTAGACTAAAGCAAAACACTCTATACTGGCGTCCCCCAGAAACCCCTCAGGAAACTACAGAACATTCAGAACATCGCAGCCAGACTGGTCCTCCACATCCCCCACCGCAGGCACATCTTCGAACACTTGAGAGAACACCATTGGCTCCCAGTCAACAAAAAAATCAGGTTCAAGCTCTTCAGACACGCCTGCCTTCAAGGCCCTCCACGACGCCAGACCAGAATACCTGAACCACTGCCTCTCATTCTACGTACCCGCTGGACACCTTCACTCCACCGAACTGGCCCTGACCACCATCCCTCAGATCCACAAAGCCAAGACCGGATAAAGATCCTTCTCCTACCTCACCGCCAAGACCTAGAAACACTGCCTCTCTACCTCAGCCTGCACCCGTTGCTGACCTAGTTCAGGAGAGCCCTCAAGACCTGAATCTCCCAGCGCCTTGAGACCCTAGTGGTGTGTAGTCATGCTAAACAAATACTGATTTATTGATGGATTGATCCATTGATTGATTGACAGATATTCTATATACGAATCATGTTGATTCAATAAACATTGAAAATGCATCTCTATGTATTTGTTGCATATTTCTCTGAGCACAAGAGATCACGAGTATGTGAGAGAAAGGTTCTAGATTTGTCACCACAGTTCCTGATGGAACAGAGTTGTCATGTTCAGTAGTTGCCAGAACTGTTCCCTCTCTGTCTAGGTTAGGAAGGCTTATGGTGACGCTGTGAACTTGCTGATCTATGGGACAGCATATCCTTCAGGGGCACAGAATCAGTCTGGCACCGTCCCAAAATTTGAAGTTCCTACTGATTAGTGAAATCTACATGACATGGTGCTGCCAATGTTGGTGGGGTCCTTATTTTGTATGGATCATCTGAGTAGTTCACCAGAGATGTCCGTGGTGGTAGGGAATATCCTCCTCAGCTGAGTAGGTATATCCTATGTATTGACAGTTGGTAATTCAAGCTTGATAGGATCTAATTCCCACTGTGATGGCCTTATCTGTGCTTTATTTTTGCATACATGGCACAAAACATCACTGAGAACTGCAGATATGCAGATATACAGTCACTCAGAAGCTTCTACAAAATGGTCTCACACCAGATGGTGGGGATGTTACCTTTGTGGTAGAGGCACATGAAGCATATAGAACAGAGGTGTTTTATTCTTGGGTTAAATTCCCACCTGCAGATAAAAGATGGGTTAGGAGTGGATGGAGTTGTCTTCACAGACACCCTGACTTCCCAACAGCAGACTGATTGCAAGCAAGTCTTGCAGCAGTATGCTAAGCTCTTTTCCTTGACCTCTGGTCAGTCAAACTGGTGTACCCATGATGTGGACACTAGTGACAGTTCACCTGTCAAAAACCAAATCTATCGTCAGTCTGATCAAGTCAAGGAAAGCATCAGAGCTGAAGTCAGCAAGATGCTGGAGTTAGGGATTATTGAACTTTTTGAGAGCCCCTGGGCAAGCCCAGTGGTTTTAGTCCCCAAACATACCTCCAAGAAGATCCCCAAAAAGGTAAACTGGACAGTTAGCTGTCAAAAGGCTAAGCACCAACTCTCAAACCTCCAGACTATACAAAGCAGTTCATAGTGCAGACTGATGCCTTTGAGCTAGGGGTATGAGCAGAACTATCCCAGTCCAATGATGAAGACCAGGATCAACCTGTTGCTTATATAAGCAGAAGGCTTCTCCCCAGGGAGCAGCGTTGGAGTGCCATTGATTGGGAGGCCTTTGCTGTGGTTTGGTCCCTGAAGAAGTTGAGGCCATATTAGTTTGGTACTCACGTCCTAGTTCAAGCTGCTCACAGATCTTTCAACTAGCTAATGCAGATTTCACAAATGACTACTGCAGATGAAAGGTGAAAATCCTAAACTGTAGACGTGGTCCATCTCCCCATAGGAAATGGACTTTGTAGTGGAACACAGATGAGACTGCCCATGCCAATTCAGAGATACTTTCCATGTTTATCCACTTAGAAAATGAAGACTTTCTATGGAAAGTTTAGTCTCTGTTAGACCTGTCAGCCCTAGGGTGGTCTTACTCTGGTTTTTTTTCGCCCTTGCCTTGTTTTTTCCACCATCTTTTTCGTTGGACCTAGGTCTCTGGGCGCCTTACCACTGCCAATCAGTGCTAAGGTGCAGGTGCTCTCTCCTACCAACATGGCTGCCACAGGCCCCTGCTACTGCGGAGTGGCCTTTTTAAACCCATACTAGTAGCCAGTAGCTGTCTGGGAGATTAAGATACAGTAGCAATGCCATCCCGCCTTTTCTGCCCATAGCCCAGACTGTGGAAACTCCTGGAACCTTCCAGAATAGGAGAGGGGTTACACTTTGCCGCCTTAGAGAGTGGTCACCTGACCTAGGGGTATTTTAGGGAAAGGAGGGAAACCTGTTTACCGGTTGGGGCATCACTGGACCTGGGGAAGCCTCTGCAGGAGTTTAGGCGGTAGGGCCTAGGGGAGGAACCTACACCACTGGAAGTGACTGGGCTTAGGCACTGCCTTCTAAGTTGAGTGAGGGACTATACCAAACCCACTGATCTGTCCCAGCATGGGGGGAACCCAGGGACCCACCTACAGTGAGCTAAGGGAAACATCCTGACTCTGGCTCACCAACTCAACCCCCCTTACTACCTACCCCCCAAGAAACTGCCTAGGAAGGGAGAGTGCAAGACCAGCCTGCGCCGCAAGAGAACACCTGCCTACAGAGAGGACTGCTGGAGGATCAACCAGGTACCAGCGCTGCATCATCTAAGCGCCCCCTGCTCGACCAGTGCCTCCCCCTGTGCTGTCCTGCCTCATCTATCCTGCTGAACTGTCTGACCTGCTATTCCCCCAAAGCGCTCTCCCGCTGTGCCCCTCCGAGCGCTGTGGCTCTAGAGGCCGCGCTAGGCCTTGGAAGCCGACGAGGGAATCGTCATGTGGCCGGGGAGCCGGCTACCTCACAAGCAGCGCCACCCTGCCAGACACGCTCCCATTGGTGCCTCGCAACCGCACCTCCTCAGGCCGCGCTGCAATTGGTGGCCACGGGCACGCCCTGACCCGAGCCTCGCCGGATTGGTCCTGGGCCCCGGAAGCCTAAGGAGGTCCGAGACCAGAGAGAGGCGGAAGGGGGCTCCCTGGAGTGCGTGAGCCCCCCTGTCGGCCCAGACTTTGCCGCACGCCGCAACGGCCCCTGGAGGGCCGAATACAAAGGTAATACCCCCGGGGGGAGGGCGGCGGGCCCGTGACCACCCCTTCCCTTTAGGAAACTGTAGTTAGGCCCCGTTGACCCAGTTGCACTAATGAGACTTTCTGAACTGGGCGACAGCCCGAACTGAGCACCTGGTTGTGCAAAAAGTTAACCCCTGGCTAGGGGGCTGTTCTGTATAGACTGCCTTTAAGCAGGAGCTGACTTCATATTATTGATGTGCCATGCCAGCAGAGGTTCTTATGCCTAATGGTCCTGAAACACTGCTTTATTGATCCTGCTGAGGTCCCACGTTGATATTGAAGCCTGCATAATGAAATTCTGAGTTCTGAAGGAGTGAATTACATACCTGTTCTTTTGTACTGAGGTACAGCCTGTGCCCTGAAGGAATGGTTTTATGTCTGCTTCTCTAATGAAATGTTGATTAATTTCTAAAAGAGTATTATTGCATATGGTTATTGAAAGAAGTATTACCTGAGTTGCAAAGAAGTGATTTTACTGATGCCTGTACAATGAAATGTTGCCTGATGAGGTTATGCTAACTTGATTGCAATGAATTACCTACCAACAATGATTTCAATCTAGATAAAAGCCTATTGATTTTAAAAGACTAGCTGGTGTGGTGTCATTTATTGTGTGCGATCCCTGTCTCAGTGTGAGTGTGTGCTGCACTGCTACTTTACACCTAACTTTCGGGTATCTGCCCGCTCGCGCCAAGCTCCCCCACTGGAATTGGTGACCCCAGTTCTCACATTGGTGGCAGCGGTGGGATAAGGACCTGTAGTTGTGCAGCACCCTCCAATGATTCAGAGTGCGCCGCAATTGGACACCTGTTGTGTATGCAAGCCTAATGAATTGACCTCCACTGTCTAAGTGATTGCGCAGATTCCTGTTTAACCTGTTACCTACGTCCTAGTGTCTTTAAATTGTCTGGCTCCTCACGTGTCAAAATGGAGTTTGAGCTGGCCAACCTTGAAGTGTATACTGTGGCACAGCTGAGGAACTTCTGTCAGGGGATGGGGGTGTCTGTCGGGCGAAGCGCCAAGAGAGAGGAGCTTTGAAAAGCCTTGTGGGTTCCCGGAGGGGAGAGGGTATGGGGGACAGGAGGAGCTGGGCACACAAGAGGAGGCAGGCGCACCAGAAGAGCTAGACCTACTGAACATGGATGTTAGTGAAAATGTGTTGCCAGGAAGACATTCCGGAGCAGGCAGTAGTGTGTCTAGGAGGAGTGCATCGCCAGAGGAGTATAAGGACAGGAGGGAGGAGAGGCAATTGAGATGGGAGCTTGCTAAGATGGAGAAGGAGATAGAGGAAAAGAGGTTATTGTGTGCGTTCCCTGTCTCAGTGTGAGTGTGTGCTGCATTGCTACGTTACACCTAGATTTCGGGTGCCTGCCCGCTCGCTCCAAGCTACCCCTGTGGAATTGGTGACCCCAGTTCTCACAGTCTCATCCTCTTTCATTTGGGGGGATTATGTGAGAAAGTGCCCTCTTTCTGTATGGTTCCCCCTACTTTTCGTTGAACTGCTGATGTACTTTTCTAAGTGTGCCCTGGGCTCCTGCCAATCAGTTGCCCAGGGCCTATGTTCGCTCCCTGAAACTGCTTTGAAGACCAAACCCAATTCGCACTTTCTGGCCCCAGGTCAGTCCCTGGTAAATGCTACCACAGGTACCCAGGGCACTGTGGCCAGGGAAGGCCCGTAAGGGCTGCAGCACTAATTGTGCCACCCTTAGAGGCCCATTACCTTTACACTCACAAACTGCCTTTGCAGACTGTGTTTTGGTGCAGAACAAAGTGAAGAGTCGATATGGCACACATCCCTGTGTGCCATGCCTACAACCCACTGCCCTGGCATAGATCAGTCGCCCATCTAGCTGGGTGCACTATACCAGTAGTGAGGGTACAGGTGCAAGAGACCTGTACCCCTACAGTATCTAAGTCTATTCTTAGACATTGTAAGTGCCCTTGCATAATCATTTTTAAATTGAATCATTCATTAATTTTAATTCTCGTGCCTTTTTGTGTTTGGGGGATCCTACTTATTGTTTTGTGGCATTTACCTGGGAGGAGACCAATTCCCGCAGTATGCTCCGCGCCATGGCCGAACTGCCTGGAAATCATAGAGCATTATTAGGAAGCGTGGTAGAGAGGTAGTGTTAACCCTCTCTCCCATAGAGTTATGCGTGGCGCCAGAGGTCAGGGGTCGAGTGCTCAGAACTCTGACGCCTCAAATGTCAGCTGTAAAGTGGGCTCACAGCAGACGTGCCGCTGGCGTCCCAAAGGCAAGACCGTCTGCGTCCATCCGTGCCCGACCGGGCCCAGGGGCCAGGGACCCTGCCCAATTACAGAGAATACATTACTCCAAGTGGCAGCTTCTATTGCTTGGACAAGCCCTGACACCATGCAAGGACAGGGGGGGCTACTGGAATCGCATGTCGAGGGATTACAGGTATGCAAGCTCAGTAAACATATGCCCGAGTTAAAGCTCAAACTCGGGATCGCATTAATCAGCCCCAAAAAATGGTGAGCTCGGTCGAGGCTGGCAGGTGTGCTTTCTCCCCATCTCTACCATCATAAATTAGCTGTGATGCTTGATGGAGGTCTTTGCATCCATGAATTTCTTGAGCGCAATCCCTGTGTAGTTCCTGTGACCAGGAGGTTCTTTCTCCTCATTTGCTACACTGATCAGTCTCTAACCTTAAACAAGAGGCATGTGAATATTCACCATTTTCAGGAGCAGGAAAATTCATCACCGCAAACTACAGTGCCAAATAATTCAAAGCTGTTACATGGTAAATATATTGACAAAATACAGACTGTTGTTTATTCAAATTGGAGAAAAATGTCGTAATAATGTGAAACATTCTTAATTATACTTCATTTGTGAGGGCGTGGCTAATGACCAAACATAGCAGACGCACTCTGAGGGGGCTCCAACACCACACCCGACAAATCTAACTACATTAGGTTGGGGAGCCAGTCGCAGCCCTCTACTTCCACCTATCCAAGCAACCTACTGAGAAAATTACATTGCATGCTTTGAAAAGATCTTTGCTGAGACCCTAACCGTGTGGTGTGGTGGGGCCAGAGAGGACCGTGATTCATGGGGCGGCGCAACTTGGAGATGTCACCTGGAGTGGCTGTTCGGCCTGGCCGCAGAGTCACAAACATGCAGCAGAGAGTGGAAGCAGTCTCCTGACTCTGCTGGCAGTGACCCCGCTAGGTCTTCTTGGAGGCACGGCACTGGACAAACTGGCTGTGGGCGATAACCACGCGTGACTTTGAACCCTCATCTGCATTGTGGCAGCTGGTCTCGCGAGCTGGTGCTGAACCAGCCACCACCTCTGGAGACGGAATCCTAGGCCCACTCCTGGATTACATTGATGAGGCCTTTGGTGGATTTGGTGAAAGTGTAAAGAACCTCTGTTGAAACACATACGTGCACTATGGCAGCCACAGATTGCTCTCTTTACTGCACCTATTCAATACTCCTCCATGGACTGTTCCCGCATCCATTGTGCTTGCTACCTCAGAGCCTGATGGGAGTGACTTGCATGTTGACTGCCGCCACATGTGCTGCAACCTTGTACGGGGCACAGGGCGAGACACCCACAATAGGATACTTATTGTGAACTCACATAGAAGCCCCGCCGCACACACACTAGCGCTATGCAACATCTTCCTGCCTTTTACACACTATGATGGACAGCTCACTCAAGGGGCCCCGGTGCCTTTCGGCGTGGTGGCAAAGTTATAAACACACATGGTCACTGGAGAAAACTCTTCTCTTCTGGCCCTTTACGCAGTGCAGTGTAGGAAAGTCACTATACATTCTGTAGGGGAGTAGGATCTGCCTACTATGGTTACCCCCACTTTTTGCTGTGCTTCACTGATTTATCGACTTTATTCTGGCTGGGGCCCTGCTAACCAGGACCCCAGCCTAGCTGCTTCCTCTCTAAATTGATTGCATGTACATTAGGTGCACTTCAGATTGGTTACTGGATTACCCTTGTGAGTCTCTTCTACATGGTACCTTAGGTACCAAGGGCATAGGTACCCCAGAGGCCTACCAGGGGCTGAAGCATGTATTATGCCACCCCTGGGAAACCTTCCAAAATGGAACCACAGGTCTGCTACTGCAGCCTGGATAAGGTGGTGCATGCACCCCTTACTTAGATATAGGTTACCTATATCTACCTTATATATAGACACATAGTAACCTATAAGTCACTCCTATAGCACGCCTTGACAATCCTGAAGGCAGAGTGCTTGCTTTTGTGTGAGAGAGTGCCCAAGCATAAGCTGAGCCCCTCTGCAGATTTTGGAATCACTTCCTTATAACTGTTCTGTGATACAGCCATCCCATATTCCCTTAAGTGCATTATAACCTTGCAGTAAATGCTAACTTTGGAATGGCTGCATCAAAACATGTCGTGTTTGGTGTCAAACACTTTGGAATCCTACCCCTCGCCAGTCCTGATGGCGGCATGGGTTGAATTTCACCCTTCTAGAGGGAGAAGACATGTACACACGTACCTGACCGGTAATAGTTTAAAAGAGCCCCAGCATCACAAAATGGATGCTGCTGCCACAGACACGAGTCTGACCTCCTGGTCCTGGACGAAACTTCATCAGGGGAGGCCTGGAAATTAGGTTTCCTGTCCAGGGAGGTGTAACCACCATCCCAGAAAGACTTTAGTGTATTGGGGCAGGGTGGGTGCATTCAGTGAATGCTTTTCAGACAGTGCCTGGGGCACACAAGGTGTCCCTGTGCATACCCTAGTTCAAACAGGTTGCTGGGGCACTCAGCCCCAGCTCTGGTGCAAAACTACACAAAGGGGAAGGGGTGTAACCACCCCCTCCCCAGGTCCTCCCATAGGTGGGACCTTAGAGTTCGTCCAACCCCTAAACTTAGTATAAGTATAGGAACCCAGTCCCTAGGACTTTAGATTATCCTGCATGAAACTCTGCAACATATATCCTGGAACTTCAACATTCTATTTCGACTAGAAGACGGAAGGATCTCCCTTGGGGTCAAGGGGGGACTCCCGTGTTCAAACAGGCACCAAAGAAGCCTCTTGGCACTCTTCATTTCCAAGGCTCCCGCCAGATCCCGAAGGATTTGCGTCATAGGACACGGACTTCCAGACATCTCTGAGGCACGCACTGATCTATTTCCATTGTATGCTCTTTGTGATCCGTAGGGCACACATGCTTTGCAGCAGGCACATTAACCCTCTGTGCTACTTTATGAGGAGTCACAACTTGCACTAAACAAAACACCGATCTCTGCAGCAGGTCCATCGATCTCCAGAGAAGTCTGGACACTTTTATGGTTGCAGGAGGTACTTGTGAAACGTATTGTACTTGAAAACACGCCCCCACCTCAAAAGTCAGCGCCTGGTGCAGTGGCACCAACCGCACAACCCAAGGGCCAGCCCTGCACAAAATCACTGCGGACTGAGAAGTGCAAGTGTCCGAGGGTCACACACAAGCCCCTGAGCTCCTGGAGTAAAACAAGTGTCCGAGGGTCACACACAAGACCCTGAGCTACTGGAGTAAGACAAGTGTCCGAGGGTCACACAAGACCCCGAGTACCTGGAGTAAGAAAGGTCCGAGGGTCACACACAAGACCCCGAGCTCCTGGAGTAAGACAAGTGTCCGAGGGTCACACAAGACCCCGAGCTCCTGGAGTAAGACAAGTGTCCAAGGGTCACACAAGACGCCGAGCTCCTGGAGCAAGACAAGTGTCCGAGGGTCGCACACAAGACCCCGAGCTCCTGGAGTAAGACAAGTGTCCGAGGCTCACACAAAACCCTGAGCTCCTGAAGTAAGACAAGTGCGTACAGGTGGCAGCAGGGCCGGCCTTAACACTGGTGGCGTCCTGTGCCACAATGTCTGTTGACGCCCCCCCAATGAGCACCTCTGCCATGGATTCCTTCACTAGCACCCTTTAACGTGCCCCCTCAAGTCTCCGTAACCAGTGTCTCTCAGATTCATTTAGTTCTATAGCACCTCTCATACCAGTGTAAGGTGTCTGAGCACTTTACATCACACAGACATTGCACAGAGACAATCATATGTGTGTAAATCAGTGTATGGGAAATGTTACATCAGACAGGACTACAAGGAGTAGTGTAGGAGTGGCATGCCATCGATGCTAGTAGGCAATATAGTTTAAGAGTCCTTATTCTGGTAAGGCGCTAATTCAGAATGTAAAACATAACATCATGGTTAGGGCTTCTCTTTAATAATAAGAATTGTTTTCTAATCAAATGAACCCTTTGGGCAAGATTAGGATGATGAAAGACTGGGCAAAAAAACATATAGCTCTAACATATACCTCGCAGTTTGCAGCAGCTCTTTGGTGACAGTTAATAGCTCAATGTTCTATATTAGAATATTGACTTATAAAGGACAAGTAACAAAAGGATCTTTCTTGAAAAAGCAGGAACTCACTGACCTATTTACATGATATACACTTTGTCATTTGCATCGTACACGTTCTTAGCAGCAGGGACTTTAACCCTCTGCACTACCTTAGGATGAGACACAACTTCCACCAGGCAAACCTCCAGTCTCTCTCCAGGAAGATGAGTAATCACCAGAGTTTCCTTGACATTTTAATTGATGCCTTAAAATTGCTGGAGGCCAGAAACGCCGCAGCAGGAGGTGCTTTTAAAATGATAATATACTTGGGAAAATGATTCCCCCACCCCAAGTCAGCGCCCGGTGCGGTGGCACCAATCGCACCACCCTAGAACCAGGCCAGGGTGGCAGTGCCAGGACAGGTGTGGCCGACCTTACCGTGCACTCTGAGCTGTGCTGTGGCCACCTGTCGCCCCCACGGGTCCATGTACATTTCCACTGTGTAGCTTCCGGTGTAATTCGTCTGCACATCTGTGATCCGCAGAGACCCGTCCGGGAGCGCTGTCTCTCGGCCGGTGGATTGAGGACCATAGAAAGGATCTCTGCCAAGGAGACTGAGGATGAGGTCCTTTGCGTCATCCCCTCCGCTCCTGAACCAGTTACAGTATTGTAAACGCCCCTCGTACCGCACAGACAGGGTGACGTTGTCTCCCACCGCCGCCGTCACCACATCTGGAGTGATTGACAGCTGCGCCGCTGTGCACTGGAACAATGACGTCACCCAGACTGACGTCACCCAGGCTGAAAGAAAACACAGAAGAGAAACAACATTAGAGGCGCTGCGGCTGAACCCCAAAAACAACAGACACCAGTGGGTGCGAAGAGACAAAGTCGACTGTAACTAGAAGAATGGATTACACAAAACCATCACAATATCAGCGCAGAGCTACAACTTCTACACTTGAAGTCCTACACAACTTATCTTTAATAAATACACAATTATCACAATTCATTTAGGAAAAACTACCTGATAAAATAAACATAGTTATTCCCCCTGTTATTTTCATATTCCTATGCCAGGGTTACCGTATAATACAAAATCTAACCAAGCTCCTGTAAACTCAGCCTATGTCCTCCTCTCACAGAGAGTGTGGTGCAAACAAGGGTCTTGTCTCTTCACCCTACTCGGTGTTAACTCAGTAACCGTAACCAGTCTCCCCAAACCTTGGCAGCATCACTGACCCCCAGACCCCCAATGTCCATTACAAAGGCTTCAGGAGTTTAACCCATCAACCTTTACTTCTGGACAGACACAAGGGGGTGACTCTCGAGTCAGCTGTAGGGTCACAGAGGTGGCCACACCTACCATGAAAGATGCGTCACTTCCGCCACCAGCTCCGATGGCGGATATTGGCAATAACAGGGGTCTGCATCTCATCAATTCCCTCCTCGAAGCCGCCTCACTGGACTAGATCAATAAATCTATGGGTTTGGAGATCTGAGCGTCTCTGGAACAGAGTGACCTGTCTGCAGCTTCTACCCACATGTAGGGCACATTTATTAAACTTTCACGCACTGCAGCGCATCAAGCAACGCTTCTGCGCTGGGTGAAAGGGAGGGAGCAGAAATACACACTATTTACAAAGATATGGATCATTCCTGCTCTCTCCTTGCACTGATGCACGGTGTGCTGTCTAGCGCCAACACGGGCCCCATGGTGCACAATAGCGCCTGCAGTACAAACAGGATTGTTTTGTACAGGAAATTATAACTTCCTGCAGAAAATTAAGGCATCAAGACATGTTCTCTTTCTATGTGCGCTGCAGAATGCAGCTCCTGGGGAAAGATAAAATAATGTGGAGAAATAAAGATGCTTCTCCTCGATACACTCCAGTGTTCACACATTCCCCGGTTCACTCGTCGTTGTAACTATGGGAATGTGCCATCATCCATGGGTGGACGCAGGGCTACACTCCACCCATATAATGCCCCCCAAGTAGAAATGCAGTGAAACACAGCACGTGTACCTTCATTGTATTGCATTTCTTTACAAAGCCGTGGGATGTGGCACAAATCTCCCTTGCGCGGCTTTGCAAATCTAACTGTTGACTTTGCGTTGTCTCAAAGACCACCCACCACTGTTCCCCAAGGCGGTCCTTTTCTGGAGAGGGCTCTGAACACACACTCGGCTCCCATCTCTACAACTTCCTCCCAGGAGACACTCCCCAAGGTAGGAGCACTCTGGAGAGGGCTCTGTCCACACATCAGGCTCCCTACTCTTCACCTTTCTCCCTGTTCATCTCCTTGCGGATCAAGGTCTCATGAAGGTCATGCAAAGAGGTGAATGTCTCCCAGATACCAGGGCACGTGGCCCCGGATGGAGGTCATGGACAGTAAACAACTCTCACCCTGGAGATTAGGAGGCATTAGGTCACCTTATAACAATGGTACTAGAATAGTGCAAAGATATGACCAATAGTGCACACAAATAGTGCACATCTTGTAACAGTAGTGCACTAACTGTAGGAACACTCACCCTGTGTTACTCCGTCACCTCTTTAATTCCCAAACTATGTTCTTGGAAGACTTCTCAAGGTCTTTTAAGTGCATTATACAAACAATGAAAGAACATATTAAAGAACAATTCAGAAACACGCCTGCCTCTTTCATCTCCCTGCCTACGTCATGCTTACGTCATTCATGGGAGACATGGCTTTCCACAATCTTAGATTTTGAAGCTACCGGCAATGCAATTAATTAGTAATGATGTGAGGTCAGTGTCCTCTGTCTCTAAATGACGCAATGTGTGACCCTGGGAATCTCCTGTGTCGCAAAACTACAGGCACCGGTCATAGAGTCTCACTGTGAGTTGCCTCACCTGTGTGGATCCAGCCCCAGCCGCCATGAACTCGTCCACCCGGCCTCCAGCTCTTCAGGGAAATCACCATTGTGTGTCAAACACCAGGAGCTGAGCTCACACTTGAGCTGGAAGAAGAGTTCAGTGTGGAGAACCCGCCCTGTGTCCTCACTGCCCTGTCTGCGGGGACAGGACTCCTGAGCCTTCCACAATCCGAGCCTTTCACAGTCCTGTGTGTAGTGAGAGTGCCTGCTCGTGGCCTCTCTCCAGTCTCCTCCACCCCTCTGCTGCAGGGATGCCTCCTCCCCTCTCACCAGCTGTGACTCCATGGGCCTGTGGTTAGAGTTAGTCACTTTTCTAAGAAACACCTCTGCGTGGGTTTATTTCACCACCAAGTCAGTTCCTCTTCTCTAGTAGTAAACAGTTGCCATGCCTTTGGTCATGTTATATCTTTGTGGCCAGCAACCTCAGACGGGACATGGAGACAGTGTAGCCTAGAACCAGAAAGATTTTGCATCAAGTTTGCATCACTCATCCTGCACCCTTAAGAACCAACACATATCGGGGAGGGTGCGCACTGACGGTGGGCTGCCATGGCGGGCACTGAGGCCTCACCAAGGGGGGCTCTGCAGCTTATAACAGCAGAATGAGGCTGCCTGCGGCCCACGCAGGGGGCCCCCATAGGAGGGCGGCCTCCTTAGTGCCACATGATGGCACAAACACAACAGGGCTTGTGGTATGGGGGTCTGACCATTGTCGGTGTGTCCGGTTGGGTAGAAGGAAGTGTTGGGTTGTTGGGACACATAAGGCACACCGAGGTCCTCACACTTGTTCTGCCACTGGTCACACACCGACGTCTGCATACTGTTGGGCCTCGCTTCGATGTGTTTGTGGCCCATGGCTTTCTGCTGGGTCATACTAAAATACCCAGGAGACTCACCGTATGTCCACGCAAACCCCCTGTGACATGATCCTCACCTGGAATGTCATGGGGATGTACGTGGCCGTAAATGACACCTGATGCATTATTACTTGGTGCTGAGGGGGGTGGACATCGCATTCCTCCAGGAAACTCTTTCGCAGGGAGATACTCATATGGATCTCTGCGGGGTCCACTTCCTCTGAGAGTCCCAGCTCACTGACGATGAAGGGCAATGCGTACTGCTTGCTGGCACCCTTGCAGAGACCTTTGGAGCTGGGCAGCATCTATGCCCCCAATATCACTCAGAGCGTGTTCCTGGAATCCTTGGCACCACACTTAAGTATAACCTTGCCAGCTTCAAGTATACTGGGATGTGATTTCAATTGTGTGGCTTGTATACCAATAAACAGATCATCCCTCCACTAATAGACTGCCCCATCTGGAAACATCTGGAAAAACCAGCCTTAGCCGACCTACTTCCAATACCCAAGATCCCTTCCTTTTTTAGGCAGAGGACACAGGGGGAGGGGTTACAGAGGAGAATGAAGGGCGCAACGCCACCAGTGCCAGACCAAGGAGTTTCCAGAACCAGACACAGATCATACAACAGATAAATGGTGACCACAATAATATACAGAATGGTGGTCACGAATTGATCCCAATTTACAATCTTTCTAAACATCCCTTGACTAGTATGGAAGAACGAGTGCTGCCTAAGGGTCTATCCTTTGTCCCTTTGGTTGCACAGGATACAGTGAATACCAAGACAGAAGTCTTAAAATTTTGGGGGAAAATCAGACTGAAAATATTTTTTTATGGTGCAGAGGATATGACTGAATTAAATAACAGTGGATTACATAAAAAATCCACCTTTTGCCCGGATAGTGCGACTATGCCGGATGAAATTCTTTATTTTGAAGAACAAATATTGAAAGAAATTGATGACTTCAGTCGTAAGAAAACATTCTTCAAATCTAATTTCTCTAGACAAGAAATGGTAGCGCTAAGAGACTTGTCCAATAACCCCCTTACTGTAATAAAGCCTGCGGCTAAGGGGGGGAGGCATTGTTCTATGGGACACAGATGAATATGACAATTTGATTTTGAAACAAACCCATAATAGAGAACATTATTGTCCCATTAGTGAAGACCCTACACCTAGACTAAAGGCCCAAATCTTGAAAGTAACCTCTCAAGCCTTGAATGAGGGATATATCTGCAAGAAGGATTACGAATACTTAAATTCAACGACACAAAAGATCCCAAACATTTATGTTTTACCCAAAGTCCATAAGGACACCAGTCACCCTCCTGGACGCCCGATCATTGCAGCCTGTGGTTCTTTATTGGAACCCCTTGCTAAATATATTGACGTGTTCCTAACACCTTTTTTTCCACTCACAGAAGCTTATATTAGGGACTCTATGGATTTCATTGCCAAAATTGAAGATTCAATATTTGATTGTGACCATCAGTTGTTGGTCACTTTCTATATTGAAAGCTTATATACGAATATTCCTCAGGAGGAAGCCCTCTTTGTTCTAGATACAGTGTTGGATGGGAGACCGAGACCGCATGCAGTACCCACACAGTTTATCGCAACCCTGGCTAAAATTTGTTTGAAGAACAATTTTTTTGCATTTAAGAATGAGTTATTTATGCAAATAAAAGGAGTAGCCATGGGCTGTTGTTTTGCTCCAGAAATCGCAAATTTAGTCATGGATATGTTTGAGAAAAATTAGATCTTCCTGGGGACCACCCCCTTTAAATCTCACATAGCGCGTTGGAGTCGATTCATCGACGATATTTTCATGATATGGTCGGGAACTGAGGAACAACTTTTATTGTTTCACAACTGGCTCAATGTACGTTCTGCCGATTTGAAATTCTCCATTACCCATAGCAATTCTTCAATCAGCTTTCTTGATCTCTGTGTGACTCACAAAGAAGAGAAATTAGAGGTGTGCCTTTATTCTAAGCCCAGAGATCGAAATACATTACTTCATTTTGATAGTGGACACACCAGGACCCTCAAGGAGAACTTGCCCTATGGGCAGTTCTTGAGGATTAGGCGTAACTGCACCAACAAAACCGACTACGTTGATAATGCCGAGAAATTGCAAACCAAGTTGTGTAATAAGGGTACCCTAAAAAGGTGGTGAGAGCTGCGCCTAAAAGAGCGTGGTTTACCCCACGCGAGACCCTGTTGAGCCCAAAAGAAAAACAAGACACGGATAGGATGACGTGTGTCCTTACATACAACCCTAAGGCCAATAAGATCAAGCAGATCATCCTAAAAAACTGGAGATTAATCCAACAGTTTGATATCCCCCAACCTTTCTTTGCATTTCGTAAAGGCAAAAATATCAGACAACATCTGGTCAAAGCAATTAGGATGCCCCCGGAGAAGGGGGATCTGAGAAGTATGTTGAGCCTGCCTCCAGTAGTGGGACATTTTAAATGCAATGGATGTGTGGTATGTACGCTAAATACCAACTCGAAATCTCTGACAATAAATGGACACATACACAGCCAATTGGATTTTCAAACTGTAACACCAAAAACGTGGTATATTGCCTCACATTTCCGTGTGATAAATCGTACATAGTACAAACTTCTCAGAATGTTAAAATGCGAATCATCCAAAACCAGTCAAGAATTAGATGCAAAACACTGAGTGCTCCATTGGTGCATCATTTTTTGGAATGTGACCACAATGAAAATGATATCAAGTGGTCAGTCCTGCTGGACGTAAAAGCTCAAAGCAAGGTAAATGTACAAATGGCACTGAATAAACTTGAGGCACGTATGATTGAAAAATATGAAACTGCGAGGTCTGGCTTGAATGATCGGGACGAAATCTGGGCGCTTATAAGGTAATACATTTTGTGTCATCTAAGACTTGATGTATTGGAATTGCTGAACCCTCCTTGTCTCCCCCATACAGTATGTTACGTGATTCTGTGAATATAGTTGAATATACTTGAATCTGCATATACTTGTTGTACAGATATTTTTTTGTTCAATATAATGTTGTGAGTATTGTAATGTAGGGTTTATCTATGTACACTGTGTAATTTGTCTTGAGATTGTACGTCTATCTCTGTGCCCCCTTTGTATCCCCGAATCCTCTTCTAGTCATCAACTATAGGTGTGATAGACTATGAGCACTGTGTAGTAGGTATGTTGATTTACTTGTTTTCACTTTTTGTGTCCTTTAGACGGGTATCTGATTTTTTTATTTTTTTTTGGCGAATATGGTTATTCTGGCAATGTTGCTTGAGTTGGCCATAGTGATATATAGTCTGTTTTCCATTGACGAACGTTTTCGTTCTTGTATACCGCATTTCCGGGTCTAGTGTAATGGTGGTATAGAGTCCTGTTTTGTTGTCCGTGACCCTACGTTGTGCGTTGTGGTCACGTGGGATGCCTCCGCCTATCTTATCGGAGAGCTAGTGGGCAGCCATATACTTGCCGGTAATTGATTTACTATGATGGCGCCCATCCGTTTTGGTTAAGGAACTGGACCTACATTGAGTGAAGGTGAGGCAGCGTTTTGGTAATACGTGGTGTTTAAATTAGGATGTGTGCCATGCACGCGCTGTATTTAGTTCTATATGCATCTCGTGTGTGTATATATATTCTTCGAACTGAGCAGTGTTTGTGTGTTCCCCTGTTTAGAACCGGTGATTGAGGGATATTGTGACTGCAGAGCAGGATTCCCGCAACGGCTCCCCTTCCTCCCTTTCCGCCCGCCGGCCTTTTCGTACTTGGAACTAAACGGAGCTAGTTTCTCGTTAAGGTATGGCACTTGGGGATAAGGGTCTGCAGTGTGGGGTGACTTGTGGTATATGTGCCTTGTCGTAATAATAGCTTGCCGTCCTTACTGAGTGTCCTTGTCTATGACAGATTTTCTGACTACTGTGAGTCCCCGCGTAGGGTGTCATTGGATTGGCTCCAGGAGTAAGTGTTTGATCTTGATTTGTTTATTTTCCTCACTTTGGCCGGTTTGACTGCCGGGTGATGATATTTTCACGGAGTGCTTGGGTTTCCTGTGGATCTAATAAATGTGATTTTTTCTTTCTTTTTCACTTGGGCTTGCCAAGCATGCAGTAATTGTGGAGGTGATGGGACTATGACTACTTGTTTCTCGTTATTGCCTTTATATAGTCTGGGGATAAATCCTTTGGGTGTTTTTCTTCTTCTAGTTGTTGGATATTGGTCTTGACATATGCTTTGGTACTGGTAAACGCACGTGTAGTGTGGATGGTGACGGATTTGGATTCAGGTGGTATGGGGTACAGAGAACTTGACAGTTGATTTTACATGTAGTATATATGGTGTTATATATATTCTTTTAGGTCCTTTATCACCCTGTCCTGAGGAGGCCAGATTTGTTGGAAGGCCGAAACGCGACCACGTCGACACTTTCCCTACAGAGGAGTCTTTATGTTAAAATGTTTTGGAATTTATGACCATTTGACACATTTTTTTCAGGTTCTGTGTAATTACTCTTGGAACCACTTGTGTCTGACTACCTCTATGTGTACCTTCTAGATTGTATAAGAGGACACCAAGCAGTATTTTTGTTGGGTGAAGAAGAAATTATTTGTGATTTGTTTTTTGTACAAATTGATGTTTTGTTTTGTCTTCATATTGTTGTATATATTTGTGTACGTATGTATTTATAATGGTGTATAGTGTATAAATGTGATTAAAAAAGAAAAGAACCTACGGAAAATAACCGTTTCTGATTACAGTAAATAAAATATGTAATCACCCCCTCTTTGAGTAGTGATAGTTACTAAAATTGACAGTATTAGATTAGTGGACTAAGGCCTCAGAGATAGGAGAATCTGTAGTCCCCTACTTGCTTAATATTTTGTTATCTATTCCTCCATTTTCCAATTCTTCTTTTTCTCCATCTGGAAACTAGCCGCCACCTTCCATGAACGTTTGGTGGCCCCACCATGGCCTGAAGCTGGTGCATTTGTTTTACTCACCAGTGCATGCCTTCTATGTGCAACTGGATGGGATCTCAGCATCTCCAGCTGTCACAGAGCAGGCTACGCAGCCAGGATATCTGGGTCGTACTTATATATAATCCGCTCATGTTGTGCTTGCACTGGGGAGGTTTTAAGAAACAACAGTGGTCCCATGCAACATAGATTCATATGAAAAGATAAAAACAGACACAGTCAATTCTGTATTAATATGACTTGTCCAGCGGGACAGAGGTCTCAATGTATTTACTCAACAAGGAATAAACAAGGAATTTCCTTGGACAGTTTCACTTGGTGGGCGTCAAGCCTGTACCCCAATTAAGCACATACAGCTTAGTACAGTTGAAGAGGTAGTGAACAGGAAAGGGATTTTAGGCAAAAGCTTAAGAGTTCTCAAATAACAGTTAGAACAAGGATTTCAAGATGCACCTTTACATCAACATAATACATGATATAAACAATGTATAAGGCACATAAAAGGTCGACGGCGTTTCGATCCCACTTTTAAATCAAAGGGATCATCATCAGGACATTGATTAGTGCCTAATTCAATCAAGCCTCTAGAGCCATGTTGGGTCCATGGCCAAGGGGAAGGGATAAAACGTACAAGTGGCTACCAGTTTCAGAAACCACCGGGCCGCGTCGAGGGTCAGATCGCGTTGGGTGCAGGGTGTACCGGGTCAGGCGGTATCACGTCTCACTCGGCAATGCGATGAGGTGGCAGACCCGATCCCTACATAGCAACTCTGACCGGAATTTCGGTCTGACGCGGTATTTCATGGCTCCCTATGGGAAGTAATTAGTGATTATTTCCCTCATAATCAGGACTCAGTACTGATAGCAGTGTTCGGGGAGACATTTCAGGTGGTGATTAGTGGCCGGTGTATGGCCATACAACCTGGGGTGTGCAAAAACTCTAGAGTCTTAGTTTAATAACCTAGAGACGAGGATGCAAGCCCTAAAGGTTGCATCTCTGCTAGACTCCACCTGTCTTCCAGAACTCCTCAGTGTGAGCATCAATCAATCAAACAACGTTTATGACGCGCAGCTACTCTCCCGTTAGGGTCTCAGGGTGCTGGGGGGGGAGTGTAGCGTGTGGCGGTGAGGTGGATTAAAAAAGCCAAGTCTTCGGTTCCTTCGTGAAGCTGGGGAGGGAGGTGCTTTGTCTGATGTGGAAGGGTAGGATATTCCGGGCGTTGGCTGCAAGGTAGGAGAAGGAGCGTCCTCTTGTTCTGGTTTTCCTGATGCAGGGTACTTCTGCGAGAGAGAGAGCTGGGCTGACTGTAGGGCCCTGTGGGGTACGTGGTGGTTTAGTCGCTGGTTCAGATAAGCTGGTCCGATGTTGTGGAGGACTTTGTGTGCATGGGTGAGGATCTTGAAAATGATTCTTTTCTCTATGGGGAGCCAGTGCAGTGTATGTAAGTGTTGCAAAACATGGCAGTGTCATAGGAGGTTGAGGATCAGTTTGGCGGTGGCGTTCTGGATGTTTTGCAATTTGTTAGAGAGTTTTTTGTTGATTCCGGTGTAGAGTGTGTTGCCGTAGTCCAGCCTGCTGGAGATGAGGGCGTGTTTGTGTGTAGGTCTTTCTATGTTCGAGGGATAGCCATTGGAAGGTCTTGCGTAGGAGGCAGAGGGTGCGGAAGCAGGTGGAGGTGACTAAGTTGATCTGATGGTTCATGCTGACGTCGGGGTCCAGGATGATTCCATGGTTGCCGGCTTGGTTGGCGGGGGTAGGTGGGTTTCCGAGGGTGGGAGGCTTCCAGGAGTTGCTCCATGCCTTCGGTTGAGGACCAATGATGAGTACTTCTGTCTTGTCTGTGTTGAGTTGAAGGCAGCCTTCTCTCATCCAGTCGGCGACTGCTTTCATGCCTTCGTGGAAGTTGTGTCTGGCCTTGTCGTGTTCATTGGAGAGGGAGGGAATGAGTGTGAAGTCATTGGCGTAAGAGATGATGTTTATTATGTAGCTTCTGACGATGGTGACTAGCGGGGCCATGTAGACGTGGAACAGAATGGAGCTGAGGGAGGATCCCTGGGGCATTCCGTAGGTGGTGGGTTGGGATCTGTGAGGAAGGGGGAGAGTCTCACTCGTTGCAGCTCACTAGGACAACAATATGTCATCTGGACATTTTCTTCTACAAAGAATATGTAGCTAGATCACATGTGGGGAAGGCATGTTTGGGAGGATGTTGTCATGACTCGTCTCCACAGAGCGCTAGTTAGCAGTCACAAACACACTCCGGACAGCATACGATATGTTGCTACATACTCAATCCAACATTAACCGGGAAGTTGTGTGCTACTACACAACCTTGTGTGGGTCCCGGGCCTTGCCATGGACAATATGATTAAGGGGTTCCTGGCCGGGGTGACCCTGCCTCACCTCTCAGATGCAGCCCAGTGGGACCTTGGCTAATTGACTTCGGAGCCTGAGATCATGGGAGTCATTAAGTATTTAGCATTAGGGATGTCCCCTGGGGTGGATGGGCTGCCTGGGGAATTTTACTTTTTGTTCTGCTCAGCGCTGGTACCCCACCAGGCGACTCTATATAATGCGGTGTGGGAGGCGGGTGCCCTAACACCAACCTGTTGAGAAGTACTTTTGATTGCTTTGTTGAAGCCCAAGTAAGACCCAATGGACACCTCTTCATATTGCCCCCTGTCAATGCTCACATTAGATTACAAAATCCTCAGCAAAGTCCTGGCTACCCACCTACAACCCCATATATACTTCTTGATCCACGAGGATCAGAATGGCGTTATTCTGCTTCGCAACACCTCTCTGAACATCCAGCATCCAGAGTGTTGCAGGAGATAGAGCCCCAAAGGCAGTGGGTCTATCAGTGGGCTTGCGTAAGGCCTTTGATTTCTTACAGTGGAAAAACATACAAAACATTATGACCTTTATGACCATGGGTCCAGAGTGAGTCAAATGGGTAACACTGCTATATAAGGGAGCCCGAGACTGGTAAAAACAGGGCAAAAATCTTGTACCCCATCGAGATTCACAAAGTCAGAGATCCGGGGTCTGTGGTCAGAGTTTGTCACTCTTCTGCAGAAAACTTCAGCGTAGGTTTATTTCACCATCAAAGTCAGTTCCTCTTCTCGAGCAGGAAATGGCAGCCATGTCTTTGATATGTTTTAACTTTGCACGCCTGCTACCTCAGACAGGACATGGAGACACTGTAGGCCAGATCCTGCTGTTTGCATTGGCCATAGAGCTGTTTTCTGACGCAGTTTGGCAGCAGGGGAGGGGCCTTTGTACATGGCTTCATGACGTGGATCATGACATCTCGCTATGCATGGGTGACATGCTCCTATTCTTCATGATGGGGAACATGACATCTCGCTATTTTTTTGTGTGCAGAAAGAAGCCCCTTCCTGCACAAGAAACATTATTCTTCCAAAGCAGGCACCCTTGCACCAGAGTATTTTGTTGAGGGTATCTCCTTTTTCCCTCACAGCTGTGAGATAATGCTTGAGGAGGACGTCCTATACTTGTTCTGGTGAGATGTAAGTGTGGTCTGTTATCCATGTGGTATCAGTTATGTATGGGAGAAGCTTTACTTCTGAGATCTAACCTGCATGTGTGTGAGGCACATGTGCATTGACTGCAGTGTATGATAGATCTGTTCATGTGTGAGACAAGCTTGAAGTTCTGTATTTCAGGACAGCTTCCAGGGGTGGTGTCAGTGCTGCATTTGTTCTGAGTGCATGCAGAGGTATGCAGAGACATAGTATGGTTCCTATCTGGTGTGTGTATGTGTGTGTTTATGTGTGTGTGTTTATGTGCATGTGTGTGTGTGTTATCCACTGCTGCAGCCAGTCCCATGCCTGACTGGTGTGGAAGGGATTCTTGTCCTCCAGCTGTCAGTAGTGTATCCTATTGGCATGTGTGTGGAGCTTGTGCTCGTACTGGCACTACTGGCAGTGCCACGCATGCTCTGCGTGTGCCCTTACCTCTTTGGTGCACACTGGCTGTCAGTAAGGGATGTGTTAAAGAGAGGAACTTACCAGACCCTCTGTATCGCTTCCTTGTCCTGTTCCTTCCTTGCCCTGTTCTGTGTGTTTGTAAAGTGCACTGTTACCCGTGAGGGTGTCCTCCTGCTGAGTGTGCATGCCTAGCAGTGCCTGTGCGTGCCTAGCAGTGCCCAGCAGTGCCTAGCAGTGCCCAGCAGTGCCTAGGAGTGCCCATCAGTGCCCATCAGTGCCTAGCAGTGCCCAGCAGTGCCCAGCAGTGCCCAGCAGTGCCGATGGTAGGCTGGATACTTGAAAAGCTAGGTCCTCAGCTTCTAGTGGAACTCAAGAAGAGAGGAGGAGGCTCTGCTGTGGTGTGGGAGGCCGGTCTATGCGTAAAGAGTGATGGAAGCGATCGCCCCTCCTCTAGATCTGGTTCTGTGTATGAGTAGGATGTATGACAGGAGGAGTCTGGTGGAGTCGAAGGAGAAGGGACTGATAAGGTTAGTGGGGCCTAGCATGTGTGCGTTTGAGTGTGTACATGCATGTGTGTGTGTGTGTGTGTGTGTGTGTGCATGTGTGTTTGTGTGTGTGAGTGTATGTGTGTGCATGTGTGTATGTATGCATGCATGTGTGTGTGGGTGTGTTTATGTGTGTGTGTGCGGGTGGGTGTGTGTGTGTGTGAGGGGTGTGTGCCTCATCATTCTGCAGATGCAATAATATGGCAAGTGGTCCTGACAGTGCACCTGAAATGAAGGGAGTTGAGAGATACCGAGGCGACAGCCTCATAACTCCAAGCACACAGATTTTCAGAAGATCCCTGGGGTAGCGCTGATGATATATGACTCCAAAAAACGATCATTACATTTGCACATTAACCCCTTCCATGCTCATGAGGAGCTCGGCTCGTCATGGCATATACCTCTAAGGTGCTCATGACGAGTTCAGCTCGTCATGGCCACACCCGTTTTCATTGCTGTCCAGCACAGCAGGGGAAACTATCAAGCAGCGATGTGGTTAAAGGGAAAAAAAATATATAGAATCTCTGTAGGAAGGCAACTACTGCATTCCAAACAGGAATCTGTTTCTGATTCCACACAGAAACATAAACATTGGCGGATAAGTGGTAAATGCAAGCGACAAAAGTCAAATGTACTCACTAATGGGGCAGGGCCTGGGTGCCGAGCATGGTGGACTGATCTAAAAAGAGCTCTGACCTATCGCTCCTGATAGAGCGCGCAGGTCACCCGACCAACAATTTTACCACATGCACATCGGGCCCATATATTTCAATTTACCATATTCATTATTCGGGTAACCTTACACTCTACTATCAGCAACCCTGTTCCTTCCTATTTTTTTCCAGTGTACCCGACTTACCAATCCACTGTTATGGGTACCTATGATCACAATGGATCAGGGAGCTAGCTGTAAAAGAAAGGCAGTCACAAAATCTATAATACCTTTTTATTCTTTGCACTCATATAATAACCACAGACTCAGGAAGTTTCAAAACCTTTATCTAAACTTCGTCAGTTTCAGAAAGCATAAGATTTACAGTAAGTAAACAGTCAATACCCAAGATTATAAAGAGCACGTATCCATACAGGAAGTAAATGAGACTAACCATTTATGAATCTAAAGGAAGGTAAGAACAGGGAGCATGCTAGTCAGTAGTTTCAGAATTTAGACTTGATATGGAGTGACTAAAGGACGGGGAAAAATAAGGTACATACTAGAAAGTCACAGTTGAATTACCCCTGAAATATGGGTACCTGAAAAGAACTTTAGTTTGTATTACGAAAACTCTGAGATACCATGTAACTATGGGGAAGGTAAAAGTGGAACACGCTAAAATTCCAGAACCATCATTTCATTTAGCTATAGGAGGGTAAAAGAAAAAGGAACATCTATATTTCATGAACTGTATGCAGGAACATGCTTAAAGGATAGGGAGAAATTGGAACATGCTAGTATTACAACGATAATGTATGACCTTTTCATTTATCAGTGCAGAAAGAAAGCATGGAAAATCAATATGCAAGAGTACGTCTTTATTAAAGCAAGGAAAAGAATGAAGGATGCAGAATAAGTTTTTCCAGCACTATATTTACCTAGTACGGTGTGAAGACCAACCCTGGCGACGGGTCAGTTAAGGACAGGAGAAAACCCCAGGAAGGACAGTCGCCAGTAGGCCAGCAGGTGCAGAATGGACACCCCAGGACAGGATAGGATGACCAGATTAGGATCAGGACAGGACCAGCAAGGTAAGACCAGCACCCGCAGTTCGGAAGCAACTCCTGCGCTCCACCCTCTCTGCAGCTAACAGTCAGAACCCCGATTGGGTTATCGAATTCCCAAGTAAAGTGCTCTGCCAGCACTTAAGGTTTTCCAAAACCCCCTGGGTCTATGGAAATTACGGACAGAGTGCTCCGCAGCTCTCTGTTTCAGTCACCTATTGAGTGTGTTGGGTCAGTGACAGGTCAGCTATTCGGACAAGTCAGACAATTTCTCTAGCTAAGCCTAGGCTAGTTATACTGTTTTCGGGTCAGTGTACCACCTCCCAAATGTTGCAAGTGTAAGAATCCCCAATTTCGATAGGTCCCCAAGTAGGACAGGTCAACACACCAACCAGGATTAACTTCTACAAGCCCCAATTTGCATCTTTTGGGACCGCCTATTGAATTTGGGGTTCCCAGGATATGTGCTCTTCTCCTGACAATGGATAATACAATTTAGTATACATTTGTTACAAATACAGTACAGTTCAGCTTCGTCCTGCTGGGTCACAGGTTAGTTCTTATGAGCATCTTGACTGTGGCTGCCAGCTGGCTGAGTTCCACTGGTACAAGGTTTTCTTCCCTCTGCCAGGATGACATGCGCAGTAGGGACTTCTAAGATGGGGTTTCAAACATCTCCCAGGCCCAAAGGATTCGATACATGGAAAGTAAGCGAAAACAATTTAGAACACAGAAATAAATGAATACACTGTATACCAGGAATCCCTACATGACTCCCCTTACTTTATACTAACTATAGCATTAATATTAATGCAAAACAAACAGCAGTGCAAAAGCGGCAGTGCAAGCTTCGGCATGTGAGAACACAAAGCAGCCATCTTAAGTCGAGTGCGCAAGTGCGAAAAGTTCCCACCAGAACTGCGAGTGCGTCACGTCACGTGAGTGTGACCAACGCATGCGCAGAAGAAAACCCCGCTAAGCAGCGGCCATTTTAGTGGCAAGCTTATTAAGTTTAATAAACACATATGCAAGCTTCTCTGGGACATCCCCAATGTCTGAATAAAAGGGAAATTAGTAAGACAAACAGGTTGATTACTTTTTATTAATGTTATTCGAGGTTCTTGAATACAAGCAAGACGCTTTACGTGCGAATTCTTGCTCCATCAATCCCCTCTTTGATGATATTTTATATCATCACAAATCGATAGAACCAGATGCCAACTTTCTCACATTTTGCCCAATTCAATTTTTTCAAACATTCGATTCAGTTTCTCTTTTGTCTCTTTATTAGGGTGAGAATTGTTCACCCTTTTATAAATCTGATTATTCATTTCCTCTAATTCAAGTTCATCCACAATCCTCTTCACTCCTCTCTTGTTCACAGTGTACTTCTTTTGGTGCTTTCGACATTTACAACAAATGAATATGATGAATACTACTAAACCTATTCCCGCAATTGGCATCAGTACTTTAATCAAAAAACTTTTACCTAAGTTAGAAAACCAATGACCTACAGCGGAGAGACCATCAGTAAGTCTCTTCCAGGCACTGTCAACCTCCAGTGGTTTGAGTTCCTTTTCCAAATTTGTAATGTTTCTTACATACCTTTTGATTTCTACACTTTTGTCAGGTATGTAAGTGCAATAATGTTGCACTTTCAACTATCTGCGGGCTCCGCCCTCTTTTGCTAATAGGGTATCAAGAGCAAGCCTGTTTTGTAAAACCATTGATCTGATCGCAACCACTTCGGTATTGACCATCAAGAAACCTCCAGCAGTGTCAGTAGATAACCGATCCACTACTGTTGACAATTTGCAAATTCTGTGTGTGTTCAGAGTTACTCCCACTGCAGGTATCAGTGCACTAAAAATATCTCCTACAATTTCACCAGCGCTTTCTCTTTTAGTGCGCACTAATTGATTAGTTTGTTCAGTGCTTCCAGTGATGTTTCCCACATGGTATATCTTTGGGAAGACAATACCAAAATAGCAACTCCCGTACCAATGATCGGGCAATTTAAAATAAGCCTTGTTCCCACAGATAAAATAAATTCCCGGAAACACAGGTTCTGTCCCATCTTTGAAACCCCAACCTCCAATTACCTTGTAATTATGTTAGCATTCACTGGAACCTATGAAAATAATGTTATAATAACTAGTCATTTCTCTTTTAAGACAGAGTTTCCCCTACTTTTCAAAATCCAGAACCATCGCAGCATTAGTTCCACCATTTGGGGTGCTCTCTATACTCTCTGCCCATTTACGAACCTTCTGGTTCTTGTCTTTGGCTTTCTTTTGGAAACTCTCTCTTCTCTTTTCTACCATGTCCAGAAATTCTTTTTCCTTTTCATGTAAAGAACAGGTCAGGTTATTTTTGCGTGCATCATCTATATTAATCGTTCCTACAGTTAGAAAATAATCACTCATGTATTTATCTACATCTCTAGTCGTATGTACAGGGTTCAGGTTTCTTCGAACAGGAAGTTTGAATAATAATACTGCAAATGTCCTCTTTTGTAAAATAAATTAGTCAGTATACTACAGGAGATTCCATAGGTTAAGGGCAGGTGATGATAGGTCACGCCTTCAGCCACAGAAGTAGGTAGCTTCATGCAGACATAACAGTCGTCTATTTCCATAGTTTCTACATAATGCACTAACAGGTTTGCGAAAACATTTAAATGCGTCTTGTTCTTAATTTTGTTAAAGTGTAATCCTTCCTCATCTGGTGCTTCTAACTCTACTTGTCTCCGTTTCAGGCTAAGTGGTCTGTCCAATGTCTCTACTCTTCGTGGTGTAATCCTAGTGTGTGATTCTACAGTGTCGTCAGGTAAATTATTATTTGGGTACAGACTTGGGTTTTTACTCATCATAGAAGGGATATTTATTGTTAGTCCTATCCAAAGGATCAGTACTATTGCTATACTACATGAACATACTTGCTAGCATGTTTTACAACAACTTTGTCTCGGTCTCCCATTCTCAGAAGAATCAGACATTTTTGCTCAAAAGAAGCTTCAACCCCTCTTTGTAACTCTGCACAGTTTGCTTACTCGAGTAACTTTTCAGGTTGGGTTTGCTTCTTCACTGGTCTGTTCAGCAATCACTTCTTCATCACTTTCATCACTTTCGTCACTTATTTCAAGATTTTCGAATTCTTCCAATACAAAGTAAGTCCACTCAGGACTCGCGTACTTGTTATTCAGTTTCTTAATGCAAGCACTTCTTCTCTTTGGTTTTGTCACCACTGGTTCAGTTTGGCTCGAGACCTCGTTTATTCGTTCAGGCTCCTCGTTTATTGTCTTCAGACGCAATCTTAGCCTTTTCACAAATCGAGTTACTGAGTCACCTTTTCTGAGCCTTTTAACTGGCACTGTGTCTTGGCCTTCGTCCAACACTCTTTTGTTTTTGTTCAGTTGTGGCACATTTGGATCAAGTTCGTCTTCAGTATTATTCCCTAACTGACTAGGTCCAGGTCTTTCGTATGTTTCTTCTGCCTGGTCCCTATACTGGCCTTGTTCAGGTATATGCTGATTTGGGCTTTGGTCTGTTTCGATCTCTTCTTCCTGAACACAATTGTCTATTTCTACCTGTTCCTGTTCAAGCTCTTCGAACTCTTGATTTTCTTCCGCATGAACTTCCGCCCTAATTTCTATCTGTCCCTTTTCTGGTGCAGGTGTTCTTGGTGGAGTGTCAATTACCTGCTCTTCCCCTATCTGGTCCTCCTCAGAATCAGATTTTACATGGATTTTGATGATCTGAGTACCGTCTTCTTCACCTGTCTCGTCCTCACTATCCCACTGTCTATCTAGCTGGGCTTGACTTCTGGTTCAGATAGGGTCGATTGTCAGGTCGATAAATGGGACCCAATCTTCTTGACTGGAGCTCGGTTGTTCTTCTTCAGCTACTTCAGGACCGATATCTTGGGATCCTTCAGCTGGGCAACCTTCGGCCTCAGTTTGATCAGGTTCAGTCACTTTCTTCGTGTGGCTGGCGTGGATCCAGCGAGGTATTCCGGCACACTTTACAGCTGTGGTGGTAACCAGGATCACCTGTCGCGGCTTTCCCCACCTGGGTTCAATGCAACTTTTCCGAGTGTGCTTCTTTATTGCGACCCAGTCACCTGGATTCAGGCCATGGGCTGGAGTCATTGGCCTGGCGACGTCTTCTCCCCCAACCTGGCGAGAGATAGAACGTACTTGGTCAGCCAGCTCTTTACAGTATTCCAGCACCAAATCATCAGATATGCTTATTATTTTGTATCCTGGCACCCATGCTTGCCGCATTGCTCTTCCCATCAGGATTTCATGGCTACTCAAGCCTGTGTTCCGATCTGGAATACTTCTGAGTCCCATCAATACAAGAGGCAGAGCATCTGGCTATTACAGTTGAGTGCATTCACACATCTTTCCCAATCTTGACTTGATCGTGCCATTTATCTGCTCTACCACTCCAGAAGCCTCTGGACGATATGCACAGTGCAGATGTTGCGTGATTTTGAATGCTTCACAGATTTGTTTTATTATTTCATTCTGGAAATGACTTCCTCTGTCAGACTCAATTAAGACTGGGAAACCGTAACGAGGTATAAGTTCCCTAAGCAATAGTTTTGCTACTGTGATGCTGTCATTTCTACGTGCAGGGAAGGCTTCCCACCCATTTTGAAAACAGGCAGACAATGACAAGTAGGTATTTCATTCCTCGACAAGGGGGCAGCTGAATGAAGTCAAGTTGTAGTCTAATAAAAGGGCCTTCTGCCTTTCCAATTTTCCCTGGTAACACTATGGTCTTTTTTCCAGGGTTAAATTGTTGGCAGGTCAAAAACCTCTGGCAGAGTGCCTCTGCTACGCTTCTGAATTTTGAATTGAACCATGTCTGGCGGAACATGCGAATGATCGCATCTCTGCCCACATGTGTGTCTCCATGAATTAATCTAGCCATAGGAGCAAGCATACAGTCTGGCAAAACAGACATCCCATCAAGGTAAACAGCGACACCATCTGCATTTCTCCTTCGACACCCAAAGTTTCTCCATCTCTGTTTCTCCTGTGGCTCTGCTGCTTCCTGTAAGTCTCTCACTCCCTCCCATGTATTCACTCCTTCTAACATCAAAAGTTGGCAGCTGTTTCCAGTTCCCCCAACCCTTATATTGATTGAAATGTGTATTTTGCACAATGTTTGGCTAACTGGTCAGCATATTGATTACCTGCTGTCACATTGTCATCACCAGATTTGTGAGCAGCACCCTTGACCACAGCCAATTCTTTTGGTAACTGGATTGATTCCAGTAAATCCTGCCCATATTTTCCATTTCGGATAGGGGTGCCTGAAGAAGTCAGGAACTCCCTTTGTAGCCACAATTGGCCAAAGTCATGCACAACCCCATAACCATACTGACTATCAGTATATATGGGTATTCTGAAATTTCTCCCAAATTTACAAGCTTTTGTCAATGCAATTAATTCGGCTATTTGTGCAGACTTGACTCCATACAAATAGGATGCTTCCACTGGACACTCTATAGTGCACACTGAGTAGGCAGCGCTCAGGCCACCGTCCTCATGTCTCATGCATGAGCCGTCTACAAACAGTTCATAATCTTCTCTGTACAAAGGGTTTTCTCTAATGTCAAGGCGTGGTTTTGTACTGAATTCAGTCAAGTCAATGCAATCATGTGCAAATTCTTCCCTCACTTCTTCTGCAAATGAGCTAGGTAGTAATGTAGCTGGATTCAAAATGTTACATCGTTCAATGGTTACGTTTCCTGCACCTACAAGGATTCTCTCATATTTAGTCAGCCGACTAGGGTGAGATACTGAGTTTTGGTTCGTGTTAACAGAATCACAACGGAATGTGGAACATATACAGTTACTGGATGTCCCATCACAATGGACTCACTCTGTTCAAGACTCATGCAAGTTGCAGCTAGAGCTTTCAAACACCCAGGTAATCCAGCTGCTACTGGGTCCAACGTGGAAGAAAAGTATGCCACTGGACGTCGAGTCAAACCATAAATTTGAGTCAGGACTGAGAGTGCACAATTGTCTTGTGTGTCACAGAACAGTGCAAAATCTTTTGAATAATCAGGCATTCCTAAAGCAGGAGCAGTACAGAGACAGTCTCGTAATTTTATAAACGCTGACATGCTTTCGTCATCCCACTCCACTGGGTCACTTGCTCCTTTCTTGGTCATTTTTATCAATGGTCTTGCAAGGACTGCAAATCCCACAATCCACAGTCTACAGTAGCCTACAACTCCAAGGAACATTCTGATTTCCTTCTGGGTATTCGGCAATTCCATGTTTCGAATTATCCTGATTCTCTCTGAGGTGACTTTCCTGATACCTCTCTCTATCTGATGTCCCAGATATTTCACTGATGTTGTACAGAATTGCAGCTTTTCTGGGGATACTTTATGTCCTCGCTCACCTAAATGGTTCAGCAAGGCAATGGTGTCAGTCACACAGTCTTTTCGACTTTTAGACGCCACCAAGAGGTCGTCTATGTACTGCACCAGAACTGATTTTCCGGGCAAAAGTAGGGTCTCAAGGCACTTTTTCAAAATCTAATTAAAGATTGAGGGGCTTTCTGTATACCCCTGCGGGACGCGATTCCAGACATACACGTGACTGTCGAATTCAAATGAGAAAAGAAATTTGTTGTCTGGATGCAATGGAATTGAAAAGAATGCATGACATAAGTCAATGACGGTAAACCATCCAGCATTCCATGGAATTTGGTATAGTATCACTGCAGGGTTTGGCACGACAGGGCAACAGGGAACCACAATTTTGTTAACCCTGCGCAGGTCCTGTACTACCCTGTACTTTCCGCTAGGTTTCTTGATTCCAATTATGGGCGAATTGCATGGACTGCTCATCACTTCTTGAATGATTTTGGCTTCTAACAATCTTTTTATTTCAATGGCAACCCCTGCTTTCACCTCTGCACTCATCTTGTACTGTTTAATATTTGGGTATACTGCATTTTCTTTTATGGCTATTTTAATTGGGTCAACATTTTCCATTAATCCTACATCTTTTCCAGTAAAATCCCATACTTCTGGTTTCACTGTCTCTTGGAGCTCTTCTGGTAAGTCTTTTAATGTCAGTCTTTTAATTTCTGAGTCAGGTCTTGCTAACATTAATTTGTAAATTCCATCTTCGTCTGGGGTTTGAATTTCAACGCCATTTGATGTGCAAAAGATAGTACAGTTCATGTTACACAGCAAATCCCTCCCTAGCAGTTTTACAGGACTGGAGTCGCAAACGACAAATCTATGCATCTCTTTAAAATTTCCAATTTTAATCTCCATAGGCTTTGTAACTGGGGTACTAATTAGCTGATTAGAAACGCCCACTACTTGGATCGCTTCTCCCGAGAGGGGTAGGTTTGGAACGTCTGCTGTTCTCACAGTAGAACGGGTGGCACCAGTGTCCAATAGAAAGGTGACATCATTTCCTTCAACCTTCCCTTCAATGTATGGCCCTGACTGGTCCACCGGCAAGGAGGCGCCAAGCACGCACTCCTCGTCCTCCCCCCTCAGGCACCGTCAGTAGGTGTCATCACAGAGAAATGTGTCATTTAACAGAAATTGTGAAGTTGCTGCATTTTCATTCTCCCTTACTTCCCATTCTTCGGTGTCTTCACCCTGTTGTGCTTTGCTCCTATAATTTTGTCTAGGTGCACGAGGCAACTGATTCTGCTTTACCTGTTGCTGGGTCTTCTGTGGTTTCTCATTCTGCGTCTGTGGATTTAAATCAGTTATTTGGACATTACCATTCTGTACATGTGGACAATCGTCTATCCAGTGACCTATCTGTCCGCCCCCGTGACAGGGGAACTTCTTTTTGGCCTCTTCTCTGCTCATTTTTATCCTGGGCTTTCCCCCACCCCCGGGGCCTTGTTTCTGATTACTGGTTAATTTATTTAGCTGTTGTTCCTGTTGTTCTGCCAACTTTACCTGTGCCCACATGACCTTTTCCTTTAACGCTTTTCGTTTGTCTGCCATCTCATCCTCACAATATTTGGCAAACTTCAGGACCTCATCAATTGGTTTAGACTGCCAACAGATTTTATTGTGTTGATCCATTGCGAAATCTCAGGCCTTAACCCTAGCACGAATCTATAAATGAAATGGGTCATGTTCTTCATTTCTATGTTATCCTGACCACTGTACGTTTTGAACAACTGTAACAGTCGTTCATAATAGGAATGCACAGTTTCATCTCTATTCTAGGTAGTTCTGTCTATTCGGGTCCAATCAGTTTCTTTTGCAGGCACTTTTCCCTTGAGATGTAGCATTACATTATTTCTAAGTCTTTGTCTGAGAACTTTGCTCTGTAGGGTTTTTGCAATATTTTAGATTTTCCAATATCTATTCCCATACTAGCCGCGGAGTCCATTAATTTCTCATGGAACACTCTGGTATTACGGGTGATACTTTTGCAAATAAACAGCAATTCTTCCTCAGAAAAGGTATTCAGTCTGTCCAACCCCACATTTCCAGCCATCAGTTCTTCCAATACTATTCTTAATTTGTAAATATCTAATGGTTTCGGCTGAGGATTTTGTTTCTCTAATTCTCGGCTCCATCTTTCAATCTCTTCAGGAGTCACTACCGTGACATTTCTAGTACCTGAAGTTGATTCCATTTGAATTGCTCTCGAGGTGAAGGGAGTGTTCCTTTTCTGTGACCCCCCTTCCGGCTCCCTGACTGGTAATCAATTCAAGGAAATCACAGATTCGCATTCACTCGCCTGATCATCCACAATCAAGGGCTCTTTTCTCGGCTGCACTACAGCTGGGGTAATAATCGTCTTTGGACTCCCCTGTTTATCCCCGTACAAAGGAACAACCGGTCCAATAGTTACTGGAATTGTCAAGGCTTCAGGACTTGTATTTAGTTGGGAGATTTTCTGGATTAATTCTGTTCTTTGTTTGGCTAGAGCCTCTCGCTCTCTATCCTGCAGTACCCTTTCCATGGAGTTTTCATGCAATATTTGCGGAGTCAGGGTTGGAGTATAATTTGGGGCTGTGGATGTGTCATACTCGGACCTTCACCATAATTTGGTTTTAGGAAGGGGTTTCCTGTACTAAAAGGTGTTGCCTCCTCCCTATATGGAGGACACAGGCAGGTATCTCTTCCATCTAGGGATCTAGGGCCAGATGTAGGTAATTCTATTTTACCGATTCATAAATACCGAATTTTACCGATTCGGTATTTATGAATCGGTAAAATAGAAGGAGGGAGATTTAGGTAAATTCGGTAATTGAATTACCGAATCTGTAAAAATCGGTATTTACCAAATCGGTAAATACCGATTCGGTATTGCCCATTGATTCCTATGGCCCTTGAAGCCCATAGGAATAAATGGGCAATACTATACCGAATCCTGCAAGGGTGCGGGGGGTGTCACTTTGACACCCTCTAGCACCCCGAATACAGGCACCTGTGACATGTGGCACACAGACATGCCCTAAGGGCATATCTGTCTGTCACATGGCATAGGTGTGCATGCACACATGTGCATGCACACGTGGATTCGGTTTTTTACCACCCAATTGGATTGGGTGGTAAAATACCGAATCTGAAAGGCCTTTGGGACTCAGAAGAGTCCCACCTACATCTGGAAGTTACCGAATCGGTAAAAATACCGATTCGGTAAATTTACAGATTCAGTAAATTTACGGATTCGTTAAATTTACCGATTCCGTAAATTTACCGATTCCGTAAATTTACTGATTCGGTAAAATAGGGCCCCTACATGCCAATTCCTAAATACCGGTCGGTAACGGCCAAATTCGGCCGTTACCGACCGGTATTTGGGCTCCTACATCCGGCCCCTAGACTCCTCCTGATAAGGTGGTCTCAGGCACGTATCTCCTATAATTGAGGATCCTGGCCCTTCATTATAAGGAGGTGGATTCTTCATCAATAAATCCTCCAAATAATCATCATCTGAATCCCCACAGGTCATCCAATGCTTTGTTTTCTGTCTTTTTCTCTCCCAGGGGTGCTTCTAAGGCTATCACAGGGTACAATCCCTCTACCATCATATTCTGTCTCCATTCTTTCATTCGTTTTTAGGTCTCGCCTGTCAATGCGCATGCGCATTGAGCAGAGCGAAACTATAGGGCTTTAAACAAAGTTTACCTAACTGCGGCGATTTGGTGCTGTGCCCGTGGCTTTTAGGTCAATGCGCAAGCGCATTGACCTAAAATGCGCGTGCACATCACCAAATCGCCGTCTGTTCCCTCAGCCGCACTCCTCCCACACCTTTGAAGTGAAGCTTAGCTTCACTTCAAAGGCCCCGGCTGCTTCACACCCTCATGCCGCTCTCCCCGCTCCGCCCCCTCCCCTGCCCGCCGTGTGCATTTCTCCTCCCCCCCCTCCCCACAGCAATGCCCTCCGTCTTGTTTCCTTTCTTGTTTTTCTTTCAGGTGAGATATCTTTTCCATCATTTGCGATAATACAGTTCTCATATGCATTTTTTAATTCTTAGCAGCATATACACAGGCGCCCCTTCGGCGCTTTTGCTCTCAACCCTACTATCCTGTCAGCCGCATCTCTGTAAGTTACTCGAAGCATGGCCTGACATGTGCACAGCTTATTCCGGCACCACCATCCTGCCAGACGCTTCTTCTTTGTTCGCCCACCGCATGGCCCTATTTGTGCACATTTTACTTCCGTGCATACCCTTACCTGCAGCCTCTCCTTCCCCACTTCTGCCTTTTCGGGTCTCGCGCTCACCGCAGACCCCTTCACATGGCTCACACCCACCTTTTTTTCAGGTTACCATGCCATTCCCCACCTATCCCTCAGTCATTTCCGGGTAGGACGCGTGCACCCAGTGGACTCTCGGCCTTGGCCCGCTTATTCTGCCAGCCGCTTCTGCTTTGGTCGCCCACCGCATGGCCCCATTTGTGCACATTCACTTTCGTGCACACCCTTACCCGCAGCCTCTCCTTCCCGACTTCTGCCTTTTCGGGTCTCACACTCACCGCAGACCCCTTCACATGGCTCACACCCACATTTTTTTCAGGTTACCATGCCAGGTTACCTCACTCACCCTCAACCCCTCACCCTCACTCACCCTCAACCCCTCACCCTCACCCTCACTCACCCTCACTCACCCTCAACCCCTCACCCTCAACCCCTCACCCTCACCCTCACCCTCACCCTCAATCACTCACCCTCACTCACCCTCACCCTCACTCACCCTCACCCTCACTCACCCTCACCCTCACTCACCCTCACCCCTCACCCTCACTCACCCTCACTCACCCTCAACCCCTCACCCTCACCCTCACTCACCCTCAACCCATCACCCTCACTTGCCCTCAACCCCTCACCCTCACCCTCACTCACCCTCACCCTCACTCACCCTCACCCTCACTCACCCTCAACCCCTCACCCTTACTCACCCTCACCCTCACTCACCCTCAACCCCTCACCCTCACCCACCCTCACCCTCACTCACCCTCAACCCCTCACCCTCACTCACCCTCAACCCCTCACCCTCACTCACCCTCAACCCCTCACCCTCACTCACCCTCAATCCCTCACCCTCACTCACCCTCAACCCCTCACCCTCACTCACCCTCACTCACCCTCACTCACCCTCACCCTCACTCACCCTCACTCACCCTCACCCTCACTCACCCTCACTCACCCTCACCCTCACTCACCCTCACCCTCACTCACCCTCACTCACCCTCACCCTCACTCACCCTCACCCTCACTCACCCTCACTCACCCTCACCCACCCTCACCCACCCTCACCCTCACTCACCCTCACTCACCCTCACCCTCACTCACCCTCACCCTCACCCTCACTCACCCTCACCCTCACTCACCCTCAACCCCTCACCCTCACCCTCACTCACCCTCACTCACCCTCAACCCCTCACCCTCACTCACCCTCAACCCCTCACCCTCACCCTCACTCACCCTCAACCCCTCACCCTCAACCCCTCACTCACCCTCACTCTCACTCACCCTCACTCACATTTTTTTCAGGTTACCATGCCAGGTTACCTCACTCACCCTCAACCCCTCACCCTCACTCACCCTCAACCCCTCACCCTCACCCTCACTCACCCTCACTCACCCTCAACCCCTCACCCTCAACCCCTCACCCTCACTCACCCTCACTCACCCTCAACCCCTCACCCTCACTCACCCTCAACCCCTCACCCTCACTCACCCTCACTCACCCTCACCCTCACTCACCCTTAACCCCTCACCCTCACTCACCCTCACCCTCACTCACCCTCACCCTCACTCACCCTCACTCATGCTCACCCTCACTCACCCTCACCCGCACTCACCCTCAACCACTCACCCTCACCCTCACTCACCCTCAACCCCTCACCCTCACCCTCACTCACCCTCACTCACCCTCAACCCCTCACCCTCACTCACCCTCACCCTCACCCACCCTCAACCCCTCACCCTCACTCACCCTCAACCCCTCACCCTCACCCTCACTCACCCTCACCCTCACTCACCCTCACCCTCACTCACCCTCAACCCCTCACACTCACTCACCCTCACTCACCCTCAACCCCTCACCCACCCTCACCCTCACTCACCCTCAACCCCTCACCCTCACTCACCCTCAACCCCTCACCCTCACTCACCCTCAACCCCTCACCCTCACTCACCCTCAACCCCTCACCCTCACTCACCCTCACTCACCCTCACCCTCACTCACCCTCACCCTCACTCACCCTCACCCTCACTCACCCTCACTCACCCTCACCCTCACTCACCCTCACCCTCACTCACCCTCACTCACCCACCCTCACCCACCCTCACCCACCCTCACCCTCACCCTCACTCACCCTCACCCTCACTCACCCTCACCCTCACTCACCCTCACCCTCACTCACCCTCACTCACCCTCACTCACCCTCAACCCCTCACCCTCACTCACCCTCACTCACCCTCACTCACCCTCACTCACCCTCAACCCCTCACCCTCACTCACCCTCAACCCCTCACCCTCAACCCCTCACTCACTCTCACTCTCACTCACCCTCACTCACCCTCAACCCCTCACCCTCACTCACCCTCACCCTCACTCACGCTCACCCTCACTCACCCTCACCCGCACTCACCCTCAACCACTCACCCTCACCCTCACTCACCCTCAACCCCTCACCCTCACCCTCACTCACCCTCACTCACCCTCAACCCCTCACCCTCACTCACCCTCACCTTCACTCACCCTCAACCCCTCACCCTCACTCACCCTCAACCCCTCACCCTCACTCACCCTCACTCACCCTTACCCTCACTCACCCTCACCCCCTCACCCTCAACCACTCACCCTCACCCTCACTCACCCTCAACCCCTCACCCTCACTCACCCTCAACCCCTCACCCTCACTCACCCTCACAACACATATTGTGTTACAATTGGTGTCACATTTGCGAAAGATAAAACTATTGGCATTGTAAATAACAAAGCTATTAATTTCGCTATTTTCAAAACAAGCACATAAATAAAAAATGTGTCCTTTACAATACCAATAGCTCAAACTTTCCTAATGCGAGACCTATTGCATTGCTGTGCTTCTCTCCCCTGCTGCACTCTCCTGCTCTCTAGAGATGTGGCATAACGACCAGAGCTGCCATCTAAGTGACGTAAATACAAAACATGTTGCATTCCAAATGCTATAGGTGTCACATTCGCGAAAGTTATAACTATTGGCATTGTAAATGACAAAGCCATCAATTTAGCAATTTTAAAAACCAACAAATAAATAAAATATGTCATTTACAAGACCAATAACTCCAACTTTTCTAATGCGAGACCTATTGCATTTCCAATGCTTGTTCTCGGTTCCCTCTATTTACTTTCGGGTATAATTTCAATAATCCTTTGTCATTACGGGGTCTGTCTCTTTCAAAAGCCTCTATTTCCCATTCTTCTAAGGCCTCATATTGCGTTAATCTGGGTCTGGGATATAAATCATTCATTCGGGTCCTCAAATTGAACAAAATCCTGCCATTAAATGTACCTTCTAATGGGAATGCCAAAATTCCATCATTTTTAGTATATTCCACCCAATTTTCCAACCATACACAAGCATGGTACCCTATGTCAAACATCATAAATGATGCGGGAGTATTAGGAGGTGGAATGATAACTCCTTCTCTAGTTTTAATAGGCTTGTCTTTCTTGAAATAATTCTTTACTTTGTTTGCAAAAGTCATTTTTCTCTTGCTTGCGTACATAATGCAATTTCTATCTGTTCTCCACTGATCCCTTGCAAATCCTTGATATCTAGGATCCGGTCGGGTCTCTGGATGTCTCGAACACCACATATACTTTTTCACAAATCACTCTTTGTTTACAAAAATCAACTTCCAATCCCAATACGTCTTTCAATTTTCTCAACCAAATCAAATGTGCGGTTTCAAACTGCCTCAACCAATGGGTGCGCGGCGTTTCTCGTAAACGAGTTCTCATGCTCCTGTGCTCACCCCTTCATTTACAATTCCGCCTCAACTACACGCCTGCTGTCTCGACCAATACCAGCGCGGCACTGAGTGACGTCAGCGCAGCTCCGCAACTGACTGCCTCCTTCACAAGGTAAGGAAAATTCAATTTCTACCTTTAAAGTGCAAGTGCTCTGTTTAATTCACAACATAAACACATTCGTCACTGTACCCGAGTGTCTAGAAAGAAAAGATTTGTTTCACTGCAAGTAAACTTCTTCTATTTACTTTTCAAATACTCCGAGTAGATCCCTTCTGCCTACTCTTCACACAAGCATTAGTGAACCTGCTACTCCTTCGACTCATCCACTTCGGGATATATACTAAGCCAAAGTTTCACTAGTGAACTCCTTTGCTACCAATCAAGCATAGACTAACCTGCTACTCCTTCTGTGTGACCCTTACTAGGTTATATCACAATAGAAGTTTTGCCAGGGAACTCTTTGCTATCATTTATTCAAACATTCATTCAGAGTACCCTAATTAATGCTTCCAGTTCTGCCTAACCTGCACCAATTTTCCTCGAGCCACTGACCTCACTACGGCGTGGATTCTCCTCACCACCCGCTATTTTGTCCCCGGGGATTTCCAGACAAACATATAACAATCACTAACGAGTATTATTAGTACATTTATCGATATAACAGCAAGAAAAACAATTTAAAACATTTAATAATTTTCAAACAATAAAACAACAATTTTGATCGATCAAATTAGCAGCAATATTTTCATAATTAGCAGCAAATAACCTATCTTAACTATCTTAACTAGTCCTACCTAACTTTAACTAGTCCCTAACCATCCTCTGCAACAAGAAAATTACTGATAGAGCGCACAGGTCACCCGACCAACAATTTTACCATATGCACATCGGGCCCATATATTTCAATTTATCATATTCATTAATCGGGTAACCTACACACTACTAAACCAGTAACCCTGTTCCTTCCTATTTATTTCCAGTGTACCCAACTTACCAATCCACTGTTACGGGTACCTATGATCACAATGGATCAGGGAGCTAGCTGTAAAAGAAAGGCAGTCACAAAATCTATAATACCTTTTTTATTCTTTGCACTCATATAATAACCACAGACTCAGGAAGTTTCAAAACCTTTATCTAAACTTCGTCAGTTTCAGAAAGCATAAGATTTACAGTAAGTAAACAGTCAATAACCAAGATTATAAAGAGCACGTATCCATACAGGAAGTAAATGAGACTAACCATTTATGAATCTAAAGGAAGGTAAGAACAGGGAACATGGAACATGCTAGTCAGTAGTTTCAGAATTTAGACTTGATATGGAGTGACTAAAGGACGGGGAAAAATAAGGTACATACTAGAAAGTCACAGTTGAATTACCCCTGAAATATGGGTACGGAAAAGAACTTTAGTTTGTTTTACGAAAACTATGAGATACCATGTAACTATGGGGAAGGTAAAAGTGGAACACGCTAAAATTCCAGAACCATCATTTCATTTAGCTATAGGAGGGTAAAAGAAAAAGGAACATCTATATTTCATGAACTGTATGCAGGAACATGCTTAAAGGATAGGGAGAAATTGGAACATGCTAGTATTACAACGATAATGTATGACCTTTTCATTTATCAGTGCAGAAAGAAAACATGGAAAATCAATATGCAAGAGTACGTCTTTATTAAAGCAAGGAAAAGAATCAAGGATGCAGAATAAGTTTTCCCAGCACTATATTTACCTAGTACGGTGTGAAGACCAACCCTGGCCACGGGTCAGTTAAGGTCAGGAGAAAACCGCAGGAAGGACAGTCGCCACTAGACCAGCAGGTGCAGAATGGACACCCCAGGCCAGGATAGGATGACCAGATTAGGATCAGGACAGGACCACCAAGGTAAGACCAGCACCCGCAGTTCGGAAGCAACGCCTGCGCTCCACCCTCTCTGCAGCTAACAGTCAGAACCCCGATAGGTTATCGAACTCCGCCAGCACTTATGGTTTCCCAAAACCCCCCTGGGTCTATGGAAATTACGGACAGATTGCTCCGCAGCTCTCTGTATCAGTCACCTATCGAGTGCGTTGGGTCAGTGACAGGTCAGCTATTCGGACAAGTCGGACAATTTCTCTAGCTAAGCCTAGGCTAGTTATACTGTTTTCGGGTCAGTGTACCACCCCCCAAATGTTGCAAGTGTAAGAATCCCCAATTTCGATTGGTCCCCAAGTAGGACAGGTCAACACACCACCCAGGATTAACTTCTACAAGCCCCAATTTGCATCTTTTGGGACCGCCTATTGAATTTGGGGTTCCCGGGATATGTGCTCTTCTCCTGACAATGGATAATACAATTTAATATACAATTGTTACAAATGCAGTACAGTTCAGCTTCGTCCTGCTGGGTCACAGGTTAGTTCTCATGAGCATCTTGACTGTGGCTGCCAGCTGGCTGAGTTCCACTGGTACAAGGTTTTCTTCCCTCTGCCAGGATGACATGCGCAGTAGGGACTTCTAAGATGGGGTTTCAAACATCACCCAGGTCCAAAGGATTTGATACATGGAAAGTAAGTGAAAACAATTTAGAACACAGAAATAAATGAATACACTGTATACCAGGAATCCCTATATGACTCCCCTTACTTTATACTAACTATAGCATTAATATTAATGCAAAACAAACAGCAGTGCAAAAGCGGCAGTGCAAGCTTCGGCATATGAGAACACAAAGCAGCCATCTTAAGTCGAGTGCGCAAGTGCGAAAAGTTCCCACCAGAACTGCTAGTGCGTCACGTCACGTGAGTGTGACCAACGCATGCGCAGATGAAAACCCCGCTAAGCAGGGGCCATTTTAGTGGCAAGCGTATTAAGGTTAATAAAAACATATGCAAGCTTCTCTGGGACATCCCCAATGTCTGAATAAAAGGGAAATTAGTAAGACAAACAGGCTGATTACATTTTATTAATGTTATTCGAGGTTTTTGAACAAAAGAAAGACGCTTTACGTGCGAATTCTTGCTCCATCAATCCCCTCTTTGACGATATTTTATATAATCACAAATCGATAGAACCAGATGCCAACTTTTTCACATTTTGCCCAATTCAATTTCTTCAAACATTTGATTCAGTTTCTCTTTTGTCTCTTTATTAGGGTGATAAGTTTTTCACCCTTTTATAAATCTGATTATTCATTTCCTCTAATTCAAGTTCATCCACATTCCTCTTCACTCCTCTCTTGTTCACAGTGTACTTCTTTTGGTGCTTTCGACATTTACAACACGTGAATATGATGAATACTACTAAACCTATTCCCGCAATTGGCATCAGTACTTTAATCAAAAAACTTTTACCTAAGTTAGAAAACCAATGACCTACAGCGGAGAGACCATCAGTAAGTCTCTTCCAGGCACTGTCAACCTCCAGTGGTTTGGGTTCCTTTTCCAAATTTTTAATGTTCCTTACATACCTTTTTGATTTCTACACTTTTGTCAGGTATGTAAGTGCAACAATGTTGCGCTTTCAACATTCTGCGGGCTCTGCCCTCTTTTGCTAATAGGGTATCAAGAGCAAGCCTGTTTTGTAAAACCATTGATCTGATCGCAACCACTTCGGTATTGACCATCAAGAAACCTCCAGCAGTGTCAGTAGATAACATATCCACTACTGTTGACAATTTGCAAATTCTGTGTGTGTTCAGAGTCACTCCCACTGCAGGTATCAGTGCACTAAAAATATCTCCTACAATTTCACCAGCGCTTTCTCTTTTAGTGCGCACTAATTGATTAGTTTGTTCAGTGCTTCCAGTGATTTTCCCCACATGGTATATCTTTGGGAAGACAATACCAAAATAGCAACTCCCTTACCAATGATCGGGCAATTTAAAATAAGCCTTGTTCCCACAGATAAAATAAATTCCTGGAAACTCAGGTTCTGTCCCAGCTTTGAAACCCCAACCTCCAATTACCTTGTAATTATGTTCGCATTCACTGCAACCTATGAAAATAATGTTATAATAACTAGTCATTTCTCTTTTAAGACAGAGTTTCCCCTTCTTTTCAAAATCCAGAAGCATCGCAGCATTAGTTCCACCATTTGGGGTGCTCTCTATACTCTCTGCCCATTTAGGAACCTTCTGGTTCTTGTCTTTGGCTTTCTTTTGGAAACTCTCTCTTCTCTTTTCTACCATGTCCAGAAATTCTTTTTCCTTTTCATGTAAAGAACAGGTCAGGTTATTTTTGCGTGCATCATCTATATTAATCGTTCCTACAGTTAGAAAATAATCACTCATGTATTTAGCTACATCTCTAGTCGTATGTACAGGGTTCAGGTTTCTTCGAACAGGAAGTTCAGAGAATGTCACGTCAGAGTTTGAATAATGATACTGCAAATGTCCTCTTTTGTAAAATAAATTAGTCAGTATACTACAGGAGATTCCATAGGTTAAGGGCAGGTGATGATAGGTCACGCCTTCAGTCACAGAAGTAGGTAGCTTCATGCAGACATAACAGTCGTCTATTTCCATAGTTTCTACATAATGCAATAACAGGTTTGCGAAAACATTTAAATGCGTCTTGTTCTTAATTTTGTTAAAGTGTAATCCTTCCTCATCTGGTGCTTCTAACTCTACTTGTCTCCGTTTCAGGCTAAGTGGTCTGTCCAATGTCTCTACTCTTCGTGGTGTAATCCTAGTGTGTGATTCTACAGTGTCGTCAGGTAAATTATTATTTGGGTACAGACTCAGGTTTTTACTCATCATAGAAGGGATATTTATTGTTAGTCCTATCCAAAGGATCAGTACTATTGCTATACTACATAAACATACTTGGCAGCATGTTTTACAACAACTTTGTCTCGGTCTCCCATTCTCAGAAGAATCAGACATTTTTGCTCAAAAGAAGCTTCAACCCCTCTTTGTAACTCTGCACAGTTTGCTTACTTGAGTAACTTTTCAGGTTGGGTTTGCTTCTTCACTGGTCTGTTCAGCAATCACTTCTTCATCACTTTCATCACTTTCGTCACTTATTTCAAGATTTTCGAATTCTTCCAATACAAAGTAAGTCCACTCAGGACTCGCGTACTTGTTATTCAGTTTCTTAATGCGAGCACTTCTTCTCTTTGGTTTTGTCACCACTGGATCAGTTTGGCTCGAGACCTCGTTTATTTGTTCAGGCTCCTCGTTTATTGTCTTCAGACGCAATCTCAGCCTTTTCACAAATCGAGGTACTGAGTCACCTTTTCTAAGTCTTTTAACTGGCACTCTGTCTTGGCCTTCGTCCAACACTCTTTTGTTTTTGTTCAGTTGTGGCACATTTGGATCAAGTTCGTCTTCAGTATTATTCCCTAACTGACTAGGTCCAGGTCTTTCGTATGTTTCTTCTGCCTGGTCCCTATACTGGCCTTGTTCAGGTATATGCTGATTTGGGCTTTGGTCTGTTTCGATCTCTTCTTCCTGAACACAATTGTCTAATTCTACCTGTTCCTGTTCAAGCTCTTCGAACTCTTGATTTTCTTCCGCATGAACTTCCGCCCTAATTTCTATCTGTCCCTTTTCTGGTGCAGGTGTTCTTGGTGGAGTGTCAATTACCTGCTCTTCCCCTATCTGGTCCTCCTCAGAATCAGATTTTACATGGATTTTGATGATCTGAGTACCGTCTTCTTCACCTGTCTCGTCCTCACTATCCCACTGTCTATCTAGCTGGGCTTGACTTCTGGTTCAGATAGGGTTGATTGTCAGGTCGATTAATGGGACCCAATCTTCTTGACTGGAGCTCGGTTGTTCTTCTTCAGCTACTTCAGGACCGATATCTTGGGATCCTTCAGCTGGGCAACCTTCGTCCTCAGTTTGATCAGGTTCAGTCACTTTCTTCATGTGGCTGGCGTGGATCCAGCAAGGTACTCCGGCACACTTTACAGCTGTGGTGGTAACCAGGATCACCTGTCGTGGCTTTCCCCACCTGGGTTCAAGGCAACTTTTCAGAGTGTGCTTCTTTATTGCGACCCAGTCACCTGGATTCAGGCCATGGGCTGGAGTCATTGGCCTGGCGACGTCTTCTCCCCCAACCTGGCGAGAGATAGAACGTATTTGGTCAGCCAGCTCTTTACAGTATTCCAGCACCAAATCATCAGATATGCTTATTATTTTATATACTGGCACCCATGCTTGCCGCATTGCTCTTCCCATCAGGATTTCATGGGGACTCAAGCCTGTGTTCCGATCTGGAATACTTCTGAGTCCCATCAATACAAGAACCAGAGCATCTGGCTATTCCAGTTGAGTGTATTCACACATCTTTCCCAATCTTGACTTGATCGTGCCATTTATCTGCTCTACCTCTCCAGAAGCCTTTGGACGATATGCACAGTGCAGATGTTGCGTGATTTTGAATGCTTCACAGATTTGTTTTATTATTTAATTCTGGAAATGACTTCCTCTGTCAGACTCAATTAAGACTGGGAAACCGTAACGAGGTATAAGTTCCCTAATCAATAGTTTTGCTACTGTGATGCTGTCATTTCTACGTGCAGGGAAGGCTTCCACCCATTTTGAAAACAGGCAGACAATGACAAGTAGGTATTTCATTCCTCGACAAGGGGGCAGCTGAATGAAGTCAAGTTGTAGTCTAATAAAAGGGCCTTCTGCCTTTCCAATTTTCCCTGGTAACACTATGGTCTTTTTTCCAGGGTTAAATTGTTGGCAGGTCAAAAACCTCTGGCAGAGTGCCTCTGCTACGCTTCTGCATTTCGAATTGAACCATGTCTGGCGGAACATGCGAATCATCGCATCTCTGCCCACATGTGTGTCTCCATGAATTAATCTAGCCATAGGAGCAAGCATACAGTCTGGCAAAACAGGCATCCCATCAAGGTAAACAGTGAATGAATGAATGAATGAATAACTTTATTGTGTGGTTACTTAAAACCATTACATTAAGACCAAAGTATAAAATTACAAAAGTTAAAAATTTCTGTGGACAAGCGTTTGTGAGAAGTTCCCAGAGTTCATAAAGGCACACGCGGTCGGGGACCTGTGAGGACCACCAGGTGTCCCACGACGAAGTCACTATTCCTGCGTGGCCTTAGCAGCTATCAGCTCGAGCCGAGTCTGTTGTATACATTTTCCAAATGAAGCCATCTGTTTTACTACGCTCAAGGTGTATAGATGATGGATCGCTTCCTTAGCTGTGCGTGTCCCAGCGTCCCTAAGAATGGGCCTAAGGTAGACGGTGCGTGACGCACCTAGGGCGGGGCAGCAAAGTAGTAAGTGGGCCAATGACTCTCGTTTATAATTGCAGAGTCTACAACCCCGAGCTTCTATGCCTGCATTTCCCTGATGATATAGTTCTTTGAGCGGCAGGGGGTGCAGTCCGTAGGCCAGAATCTTGTGGAGAGCTGGGAGGCCCACAGCCTGCATGAGATGGTTTCGGGGATTGTGCGTGGTATGTGGCAAACATAGGGATTCGTGGAAGGCTCTTTTCCTGACGGACTCCAAATCCATGTCCCGAGAGCATGCGCGCACTTGCTTTTTTGTCGCGTGTTTGATGGTCGTGTAGTTGACTAGGTCTGGGTTCCACAACTCAATCGCCAGGTTCAATTGTGTCATGGCAGCTTCGATGGTAGCTGACCAGGGGTTCCCTGGTTCAGTAAAAATATGTTTCAGGACAGCCTTCAGTGTGTTATCGCGTGCCGCTGTTGTGAGGTAGTAGTATTTACTTAGGGCTGCCATCTCTTCCAGAGTTTGTTGATTAAGAGAGAATTCCAGGCGGATTAAAGTGTTTCTTGTACATTTCGGTAGGTGGTACAGTCTCTTGTATGCCCCACAATGGATTTTTTCCAGCTCCTTATTCAGTTTACCTGGGTACGCCTGTTGTGCGTAATTAAGGGCCGGCATTAACTTGGCCTTGAGGACTCTTTGAATGGCCGTTGCTGATGGGCTGTGTAGGAGGGCTTGTAGTTTACATAGGGCAAAGGTGATGGACTTACCTTTACCCTGTATTTTCTTTAAATGGCTCCCGCACAACCCCGATTCATGGAAGGAGACCCCTAAGTATATGTATTTCTGGGTGCTATCCAAAGTTAAATGGCCAAGGCTCCATTTTGCTTTTTTTTTTGGGGTAATGCCCAAAAATGACTATTTTTGATTTAGTCGGATTTGCTACCAGCCTGTTTTTGTTGTTGTATATTGCCAGGGCGGTGAGTGCCTTTTGGAGTCCTATTTTGGTGTGATCCAGAATTACGAGGTCATCCGCGTACTGCATAAAATGTATTTTGATTGCCCCAATCTTTGGTGTTGCTAGGGCGGCCCCCAGCAGGGTTTTCTCCATGTCTGCTGTGTATAGATTGAACAGTAGGGGCGCCAGCACGCACCCTTGTTTTAAACCGCGATTCGTGTCTATCTTGTCGGTTGCAGAATCGTTTGAAAGTTTGATTCTTACCCAGGTGTCTTGGTACAGAGATTGTATGGCTATTAACAGGGAGGGATCGATGTTCCAAAGGACCAGTTTTTTCCATAATGAGGTTCCGTGACGATTTTACTCGTGTTTGTAACATTGTCGTAAATACATAATTTTGGTATCAGTGAACCGCAAATGATCCATTTAGTATATCCTGGTGTTTTCGCTATGCTACGAGCAAGAGCACTCCAGTTACAAACACATTTCTGTTCTACCCGTGGCATCCATCTTAGAACACGGAAGCCATTTTGTATTCCTTGCCCTCACATAGTCAATGGACACGCAATGACCTCTTTTTCATTTAAGGACACGTAGGCTTTAGCCGGCGATTCACCTTGCAAGGGACACGTGCACCTTAGGCCAGCAACGCTGTGGCAGCATGACTCGGCAAGAACTGCCTCCCCAGCCTGAGGCCAGTCCTGCTATACTGGTTCTTGTGTTCGTTGGCCTGATCATGATTAGGCGGCCGAAGCTGGTAACCGTGCCCATTTACGACCCACAAACATCTCTTATCCTGTCTTTCTATCTTCTACACCTGGCTCTGCTCCTTTCCTTCTGGGGCTTTATTAGGGGGAGGTAACGAAATTTACAATGAGGCGGTCCGGGTCTTGAATGAGAAATTGACATGGGATTATGATGGAATAGTGGGAACCCCTCATTCGTAACGTTTTGACATCAGATACTGTTGACGATTCCTGTGCAATGCCAAATATTTATTGTTCAAGACACGAATGTTTAGAACTGTGGTAACATGTAAAGAATTTGCCCCGAGCAGAATATTTAGTATTTAAGGAGTAACCCTCTTTGTACAAATTGAACAGGCTCCTAGATACTGCCCATGTGTAGTTTCTGTGACTTCTGTGTCCCTGCAGTAATAAACCTTTGGTCTTTGACGCCACCATCGAGAAGCCCGTGTTTCTGTTTGTTTGTGCACCGAGACAGGTTGAACTCCGGGGTCTTCGGGTGTTGTCCCTGACACCTGTGGACGGAACCAAAAAGTCCAGAACTCCAATTGGCGCCCAACGTAGGGCGACGTCATTCGGTACCGGTCCAAAAGCCTGAAGAGTTCGAGGAGCTTCGTGTGAAGATTTCAGAGGGAGGCGCCCCACTTCATCGATCCCGGCATATCGCAAAAGTGGCCCCGACGTTCTCTTCCACGAGGGTTCCCGTTCAGACGGCTGCAGTGGTCCGTTGCCTTGACCGTCGCCCTGTCTTGGACCCGAGGTGCAGTCCTTAGTACGGCGAGACGTGACGGGTTTCTCCTTGGTGACGTCTTCAGTGCCTCAGTTAAGTATTTTGTGAGGGTTGCTCCTGTTTGGGTCTAATCCTTTTTAGTTCTCAGTTCAGTTCAGTTCTGTAAGATTATCACTGGTTATTCTGGTTACGATAATCATTCTGTTCAGTTCAGGTATCGATACATTTATCAGTTCTGGTAGGCCTAAGTTTTTGGTTCGAGTGCGCATATTTTTTTCTGTTTGTGGCTCGTTTGTTTTGTGTTCCGGATTATAAAATGGTAAGTCGGAAAAATTGTATGTTGTCTTGTTTTAGTTGCAACAGTGATTCCCAGTTGGAGGACTCGTGTTTGGTTCCTCCGATTGGAACTCCCCTTTATGACCTATATTGCAAATTTGGTGTGGGCCCTATCTCTTATAACGAGGTATGGATCCGCTTCACAGAGAAAGATGGTGTCCTTAGTTGGCCACTACATGGTAGTTTTGAACCTGAAGTTCTCGATAATCTAGAAAGAAGGTTGTTCAAGAAGAAAGCCCGGCCGGCAATGTTTGATTCTTTCCGTTTTTGGCGAAAAGAATCTAAACAGAGAGAAATTAAAAAGTTGAAGAAAGAACAGAAAGAGCAAGAGTTGACTTTAGAACAGTCTGCTAAGCAGCTGCAACTCAACGAGTCTGAAAAAGCGATGGAGGTGGCCAATAGAGAGCGTAATTTAGCGATAGACAAGTGCTATCCTGCTTTGCCATCGAATACGGCTAAGATAGTAGAGGACCCTGAAAAGGATCCCCTGTTGTCTTACTTGTTACGATCACCCCCACCGTATGCACAGGGTGCTACGGCTCCACCTATACCGAATGTTCAATTACCGGTTGCTGGACAACCTGGTGTCCCTGTTCCCGCTCCCCTGAATCAAGTTCCTGTACCTCCTGTGGTCAATATTAATGTTCCTTCGACAACCCCTCTTCCAGGGTTGCCGGCTTCTTTGCCTATGCCTGTGTCGCTCACACCTGCTAGTTCACAAGCTATTTTGCCTGCTACTCCTACTGTTCCTAATCTATCTGTTCCAACTGCTACTCTATTTACTGCCTCTGCTAATATTATGACTCCGCTTTCTGTTCGTCGGAGAATCACTGATTCTGTCTCCAATATTCTATCTCCCTTCTATAAAACTCTGATTAAGACTCCTACCTCTGACTCTGTGCAGAGACATAGTCAGTTTCCCAGTACTGAAGAGCGAGGAATATTAGATTCCACTGCTCTTAGATGGGTTTCGAAAGTTGGAAGATATAATATACACGATGTATTAGATACATTTATGCAATGGAACGAACCGACACAACGATATGTGTTCGATGAAATGTGTTTCCTTCTACGTGAGGAATTGGAAGAGGATGACCCTGAATCAAATCTAGGAGAATTAATTAATGTTCAGAAAGAGTTTGCTGCAGGTATGATAGTTGGTCAAAATATAAAAGAAGCGATGGAACTGGTTCTAAGTTATAGGAATGACCCATCCCTTCGTTCACCAAGAGAGTTAGAGAAACGTAGTACGAAACAAAATCGTCAATACCCAATGAGAGAGGTTCCACCAATTTGGCGTGAAGCTGTGCAAGCTAATGCACCGCTTGGTATTGCAGCCGCTCCGGCCCAATTCCAGAGAGTATGGATACATATTCCATGGAAGCGAGCTGAAGTATTAGCAGTGAAACAGGCCTTGCCAGATCCGCGTAAAAATCCTGCAGGGTACTACAAAGAGTTGGCTCAAACAGTTGACGCTTGTGTATTGAATCTTGCTGACATAGATCTGCTATTTGGTAATGTAGTACCGCAACCAATTTGGGCTAAAATTCGTAAAGAGAATCATCCAGTTGCCCTAGGTGGTGACTGGGCAGCTATAATTGCAGCGGATGGTCAACAAATAGGTGGTTCCAAACCAGAACCCCTAATTGCTAATTTGCCTGGTAGAATAATCGATTTAATGAAAACCTTGATGCCAGCATTGCGCGTTAACTGGGACAAATTGTCCGCGTGCAAACAAAAGAAAGACGAAAGCGTCTCCGACTTTTTCACAAGATTCGAGGAGACTTTCGTGGATCATAGTGGTCAGGATATGAGCACAGAAGGAGGCCAGAGATTATTTGTTGATAAATTTGTGCACAACCTGTTGCCGAAACTTAGTGGTAAATTAAAGAATTCTGAAAGTGCGTGGGCTGTCTCTACGACTGCGCAAATACTTGCTACTGCCCAGTACTATGAAAATAGGGACAAAGAGGAGAAAGAAAAATCAGATAAAAAGACGAAAGATTTAAAAACTAAAGTACTTTTACAGCAAGCTTATCCGTCTCGCACGAATCAGACTAATATACAGCAAGGGCCATATCAAAGAACGGATTATAATTTTCAAAGGCCACAATACCAATGGAATCAATGTGCTTATTGCAAAGTGGAAGGTCATTACAAAAATGAGTGTCCAGTTCGGGCACAAAATAATGCTGCGGCAGCTCAGAGAGGTCGTGGTAGTTCTATGCAAAATTCTAGAGGTCGAGGAAGAGGTGCTATGCCTCCGCAGACGAGTGATCGCCCTTCTAATTATTTCGACCAGCGAAATGGACAACCTGCCCAACAGAATAGGTCTCCACAGTATCATGTTGAAGACTATTATGAAGCTAGTGAGGAAGGTCAGCAAAGTGAGTACTAGGACAGCCATGGACAAAGAGAGGGAGTAGTATCAGTTCCAGTAGATCAGAGTGGGCCTTATGTCGCAGTAGCAACATCAGGTATAGTCGAACCGTTTCTGTTGGATACTGGTGCAGCAAAAAGTTCTATCATTTATGCGAAACTCCCTGGCGCACCTTTGTCTGGCTTAACAAACGTTTCAGTAGGTTTTTCTGGCGCCCCTGTTCATAATCCTGTTTCTGGTCCTTTGTCTATTTCTGTTGGACCCTGTCAATTGAAAGCACCCCTGATTTTGACGACAGGTTGTAACGAAAATCTGCTCGGTTTAGACTTGTTAAAACGCCTGTACGCGACATTGTACTGTTCTCCAGCAGGAGTACAGCTTACGTTGGGTAAAAGAATAATCTCTCCGATGTACTTGTCGATGGATGCGCTCCCACCAGAGCTGCGTTCACTCCCTGATACTCTTTGGGCGACTGGTCCTAATGATGTAGGTCTATTGGAAATTCCACCCTATGTAGTAACTTTGAAAGCAAATGTCAAACTTCCACGAATTCCACAATACAGAATCTCTAGTGAAGGTGAGCGTGCGCTCCTACTGATAGTGCAAGATCTGATTGAGAAAGACGTTATAGAAGAAACTAGAGGTAATGTCTGTAATAGTCCTGTACTGCCTATTTTGAAACGAACTGACCCTACAAAACCTCCAGTATATAGGTTTGTAATTGATCTCAGAGAGGTTAATAAAATTGTGATTCCACAGTTTCCTGTGGTTCCAGACATTACTGCATTGTTAACGTTGATTCCTGCTACAGCAGCATGGTTTTCGGTTGTCGACTTGAAAAATGCCTTTTTCAGCATTCCGATAGCCGAAGAAAGCAGAGATATCTTCGGTTTCTCTCTAGGAGGACGAAGCTTCAGGTTTAAACGCGCTCCACAAGGCTATTGTGAAAGCCCATCCATTTACAGTCAAGCATTAAAAAGCCAGTTAGATTCCTTCGTACTTCCTCCTGGTTCTGCTTTAATACAATATGTTGATGATCTTCTAGTGGCTGCTGATGACAAGGAAACTTGCAAAACAGCTACGATTTCTTTATTGCATCATTTGTCAAATTTGAATCACAAGGTGTCACCTTCAAAAATGCAATACTGCTGCCAAGAAGTGACCTACCTAGGTCATCTCTTGTCAAAGGAGGGAAGGAAGTTGACCCCAGAGAGAATAAAGGCAATTACACAGATGAATGTTCCTAGCACGCAGAGAGAAGTACGTGCCTTTTTAGGTATTACCTCATATTGTAGGCAATGGATCCCAAATTTTTCTCTTTTAGCAAAACCATTGGTAGCCTTGACTGGGAAAGATGTTCCGAGTCCGGTACCATGGTCTGCTGAATGTCAGCAGAGTTTTTCTGAGTTACGAAATGCACTGTGTTCAGCACCTGTATTGGGTACACCCGACTACAGTAAGCCATTCACGCTCTATGTCCACGAGAGAGAAGGTTGTGCATTGAGTGTTTTGACGCAGAAATTTGGTGATAAACAACGCCCTTGTGCGTATTTTTCATCAACGTTAGATCCGGTAGCCAGAGCATTGCCTAGTTGCTTGAGAGCTACAGCCGCAGCTGCAGCCTCCATTCGACAGTCTGCTGGTTTAGTAATGAACAACATGCTAGTGGTTATGGTTCCTCATGCGGTGGATACACTCATGAACCGAACCAAGACGCAGCACCTTACCAGGGCTAGATTATCAGGTTATGAACTGACACTGTTAGCTAGTCACATTCAGATCAAAAGATGCAATGTATTGAATCCAGCAACATTGTTGCCGACTAGCCAAGAGTCGAGTGATTCCGAACCACACGACTGTTGTTTTAAAACTGAGGAAGAAACAAAAGGACGAATTGATCTAAAAGACACTCCGTTATCAGATCCAGATGGAACGTTGTATGTTGACGGGTCTTGCTTCAAATTAGAGAATGGTGATGTGACTGCTGCTTATGCAGTAACGACTTTGAGTACGATTGTGGAGACTGCAAGAGTGAGCCAGAATTCTGCCCAGGCTGCAGAATTGATCGCGCTGACAAGAGCGTGCGTTTTAGCTAAGGGAAAGAGAGTGAATGTGTTCACAGATAGTCAGTACGCGTTCGGCGTGGCCCATAGTTTTGGCCGTTTGTGGAAAGAGAGAGGTTTTATTACGTCCCATGGGACTAAGATTCAACATGGCCAGCTAGTTAATGACTTGTTGGAATCTCTAACCTTGCCGACTGAAGTTGCGATTGTGAAATGCAGTGCTCATAAAGCAATCACGGATGATGTTGGTCGTGGGAATGCTTTTGCCGATGAGACTGCAAAACAGACAGCTAGAAATATGATGAGTAGAATGTATGTTGCAACATCTGCAAGATGGATTTCTGAGTCTGGAATGTGTGAAGACACAGTGGAAAGCGTGAAAGAAATTCAGAAAGAGGCGACTGAGGAGGAAAAGCTTGCATGGAAAGAGAGCACGGGTAAATTGGACTCGGGTGGGTGTTGGATTGACTTGTCGGAACAACAGCCTTGGATGTTGCCTGATGCGTATGTGCTTGCAGTAGTAACGATGGCACATGGAACAGCACACATCAGTTCAAAAGGGATTTGTAAGATGTTGGCTCCGGTCTGGAAGAATGATGGGATTAGTAAGTGTGCAGAGAGAGTGGTGAGAAATTGTATGGTATGCTTGATGCATAATCCTGGCAAGGGAATCCCCACACCTGCAGGTCATTTCGCTCCTCCCTCCTGCCCCTTCGAAGTGATCCAGCTAGACTTCATTCACATGGATCGTTGTAATAATCTGAAATACGTCCTAGTGGTAGTTTGTGCTTTCTCCAGATGGATCGAAGCATACCCGCTAAAGGACAATACTGCCTTATCCACTGCCAAAATTCTTCTTAAAGAATACTTCCCCAGATACGGAATGCCACGGATTGTATGGTCAGATAACGGAAGTGAGTTCGTAGGGAAAGTTATGCAGAGTGTGTGTGCCGGCCTAGGGATTAGACAGAAGTTTCATAGTGCGAATCATCCCCAGTCCGCGGGTTTAGTCGAGGGTTACAATGGCACCCTTAAACTGAAACTTGCTAAGATACAAGCATCCACGGGTTTGTCCTGGCCAGACGCATTGCCTTTGGCTTTGCTATCAACAAGAGCAACTGTACATTCTAGAGTAGGGCTTAGTCCATATGAAATAGTTTTTGGTCGTCCTGCAAATGTTTGGGGGGTACCTAGACCAAAAGAATTCAAGCAGCTGGAATACCCAATGTTAATTGATTACCTTTTCAACTTGACTGCTAAATTGAGTCTTATTCACCAACAGGTTTTCGATGCATTGCCAAAGCCACCGGAGAGTCCAGGCCATCAGCTGAAACCAGGTGACCAGGTGGTCATTAGAAATTTTGCAAGAACGAAAAATCTTCAACCCAGATTCAGTGGCCCTTTTCAAGTCCTACTAGCAACGAGAACTGCTATTCGTGTGGCCGGAAGGAAGAACTGGATCCATACGACACATGCCAAACGTGTGCCTCTGCCACTTCCTTACGACAACTGGGTAAAGAAAGGAATCGGTGCCTCTGAAACGGAACAAGCCCCCAGGTTCATACCTTTCAGCGATGCAGAACTGATCACGGATTCACCAAATTCTGACTCTCCTCCTGAAACTACTCTTTTGAACCCTGAACATTTGTCATCCACACCCAACGAACATTTGCCATCTGCACCAAAAGAACATTTGTCATCTGAAAACGTGAACATTGCAACGTCGGCTGAAAATACATTGTTTCCAGATCAGACAGCTCCTGCAAAACTGAGATACAACTTGCGACCTCACAATATGGACAAATAAAGCAGGAAACTGCCTATTTTCAGATTTGAATTTTCTATACATTGCCTCCAGCCAGGAAGTTTGCTAATACTTTGTATTGTTTCTTTTTGTTTTAAAATTGCCTTGCCGTCTGGGTAGCCGTAGGGTCGTGGCTGTGTGCCTAGTTGAATCTGCGGGGGTCAGACACAAGGTCGATCTTTCTGTTAGTTCTGGGAACTCCCAGGGCTGATAGAGGCATTTTCATCTACGTACACATCATCAGTGGTCACGAGCGGATTGTAGAAGATGGAGCTTCCTGAGCTGCAACGAGAAAATGTAATTTATGTTCGCAGAAATAGACTGTACAGAATACTTCACAGCAAATGCTTTCTAATGCAATGTGCAGTTACATTTTTAATTGTTTTGATAACGTTGGTGGGTGGAATCGTCTTTGGTGTGCATTTGATTTTTATGCCAGTAACTACAGTACCTCCCCTTGATCCTACTACTTCTACGGTTTCTTCTATGCATTCTTTTCACTCATTTCCTGAACACGAACAAGCTCGACGCTCAGAATTTATTAACAATACATTTGTACAGCTCTTGCATCAACACCAACTGGTAGTTAATACTACAGACTGCTGGGTGTGTGGCTTGATACCTCACACTATGGATAAAGGCATTCCCTATCTAGTCTTGCCTTTTAGCTACAATGGATCATTTCAGGCCTTTCAGACCATTTTTTCATATGCCCTTGAGACCTATCCTCCGCGTCCACCACGGTCCACTAAATACAACTCAGCCAACAAAGCTTTAGTCCAGGGAATTATTGACATGATTAAAGACGTCAATAATACTCCATCTTACCCTAGAGATGAATTACGGGTGTATTTGAGTTGGAACTCTACAGAGTATCGCCTTAGTTTGGGAGAAAGCAAGCGTAAAAGCTCCAATCGAGCTGCTGTGTCTTTATTCCAAATAATGCTCCAACAGTCTATGAAGCGATCTCTAAGCTACACAAGATTTCCGACTCTATACACGTAGATAAGGGAAACTGGTCCTTCATGGAGTGGTTTTGGACTCTGGTATCAGCGTGGGGATGGAAGGTTCTGATGGTCATTGGTGCCATCCTAGTATTTCTGTTCTCGTGCTGCCTTATCATCCAATGTGGTCCCGCTTTGTGTAGTCTCTGTGCTGCAACCTGTTTCAGAAAACCACCTGCATTTGGAGAAAAGGTACGAGACAAGATGATGGTGCAACAACATGTCACTGACCTAATGAGCATAGAATTAGACTCTGACTCTGACATAGACTGAGTAATTGCCTATGTAAGGGCAAAAGGAGGGTCTGAGGTTCCGTGACGATTTTACTCGTGTTTGTAACATTGTCGTAAATACATAATTTTGGTATCAGTGAACCGCAAATGATCCATTTAGTATATCCTGGTGTTTTCGCTATGCTACGAGCAAGAGCACTCCAGTTACAAACACATTTCTGTTCTACCCATGGCATCCATCTTAGAACACGGAAGCCATTTTGTATTCCTTGCCCTCACAATGGACACGCAATGACCTCTTTTTCATTTAAGGACACGTAGGCTTTAGCCGGCGATTCACCTTGCAAGGGACACGTGCACCTTAGGCCAGCAACGCTGTGGCAGCCTGACTCGGCAAGAACTGCCTCCCCAGCCTGAGGCCAGTCCTGCTATACTGGTTCTTGTGTTCGTTGGCCTGATCATGATTAGGCGGCCGAAGCTGGTAACCGTGCCCATTTACGACCCACAAACATCTCTTATCCTGTCTTTCTATCTTCTACACCTGGCTCTGCTCCTTTCCTTCTGGGCCTTTATTAGGGGGAGGTAACGAAATTTACAATGAGGCGGTCCGGGTCTTGAATGAGAAATTGACATGGGATTATGATGGAATAGTGGGAACCCCTCATTCGTAACGTTTTGACATCAGATACTGTTGACGATTCCTGTGCAACGCCAAATATTTATTGTTCAAGACACGAATGTTTAGAACTGTGGTAACATGTAAAGAATTTGCCCCGAGCAGAATATTTAGTATTTAAGGAGTAACCCTCTTTGTACAAATTGAACAGGCTCCTAGATACTGCCCATGTGTAGTTTCTGTGACTTCTGTGTCCCTGCAGTAATAAACCTTTGGTCTTTGACGCCACCATCGAGAAGCCCGTGTTTCTGTTTGTTTGTGCACCGAGACAGGTTGAACTCCGGGGTCTTCGGGTGTTGTCCCTGACACCTCTGGACGGAACCAAAAAGTCCAGAACTCCAATAAGATGGTGCGGTCTACTCCATCGAATGCAGCAGAATAGTCGATGAAGCAGGCGAACAAAGGGGGACTTTTGCGCCGCCGTGCTTGATTGACTAGGTAAGAGAGAGCTGTGATGTTATCTACAGTCGAGGACCCTGGTCTGAAGCCGGTTTGACAGAAAGGCAGTAGGTTTTCTTCGCTTGCCCAGTCTGTAAGGTCTTTCAAGATGGCACTTGCATAGGCTTTGCCCTCGATGTCTAACAGGGCGATCATGCGGTAGTTTGTTGGGTCTGATTTAGTCCCTTTCTTATGAATTGGGTGCAGGAGCGAGCCTCGCCATGAATCAGGCACAGCCCCCGACAGCCAGCAGTCCGAGAATAGGTGGGTCAAGTTTTCAGACCAAAATTCGATGTTTGATTTAAACAGGTGGCCTGGTAGACCGTTGGGGCCCGGTGCGCCGTTTGCTCTGATTTTTTTTAGTATTTTGGACACTTGAGCTTTTCCGGGAGGGGGTGTTGCATTAGTGGTTGGAGCCGGGTTCACTTTTTGTGGGGTCATGTTGTGTGGCTGGGTAATTAGACCTTCTTCCTTGTAGAGCGCCGTAACATGGCGGACCCAGACAGATGCCTCAAGGGAGTTTTCTCTATGGTTTGTCCCTCGGCCAAGTTGACTAATGTAGCTCCAGAATTCTTGTGATTTCCCAGGGCTCAACAGGTCGAAAATTTTCAGCCACTGAGCCTCGCAGTGATTACGCTTGGCAGCCCACACTTTTCTAGAGTGGCTCTTTGCGACCGCTTGCAGTTGGGTTTTGTTTTTGGTTGTGCGATTTTTGCTGTAGGCTTTTCGTTTTTTGTTTAAATCCTTTGCACTGGTTTTGATTTCTGCGTTGTAACCAAAAGCCGTCGGAGGGTGCCAGTGGATTGCCCTTGGTTTGTCCCCATCTCCCCTAAGTTCTGCTGCTAGGGTTGAAGTGATTCCATCCCATGTAGCTATTGTCTCCTGGTTGGGTTTGCGCGGGGGCCAGCCTGCCCATGTGTTCGCCCAGGTGTTAAAGGTTGCTATGGCCGCCTGTCCCCATTTTATTCTTATGGGCAGCTTTATTAATTCTTGGCCGACCGATGCCCCCACGCATGTGGGCTTGTATCGTGATTGCACTAATAAGTTCATGGTAATTGTTAGAGCTGCGTGATCACTTTCATTACGTTGGTGAACCGTGAAGTTTGTCATTTTGTCTTGCAGTTTATAACTTAAGATGATGTAATCGATCGTCGTTTGGTTGTTGTACGTGTGACTGATCGAGGCTCCCAGGGAGTTCTTTAAAAGCAGTGTGTGGGCCGTCGCCAGTTTGTAAGATTTTAAGAGTTCGTTCAGTGCTTCGGTCCCCCCGCGATGTTGATTTTGCCCAGTGGAAACCCCTATATTATGAATGTTAAAGTCACCGAGGATAATGCAGTCTGATGATGGATGACCTAGCAGCAAAGTTTCTAGTTGGTGTACGAGTGTGAGCGAGTTAGATGTGTTCTCCTGCCAATTATGGTAGATGTTGATTAATAGTATTGGTGGAATGCCATTGATGGAGAGGGGGAATTTCAGAATGCCCGCCTGTAGGTTGTCTGGTTGATTATGCAGTTCCAGGAATTCTATGTTCAAGGCGTGTTTTATATAGACGCAATTCCCCCCTGAAGGTCTTCCAAATATGTTGGTCTTTTTAGCCGCTTTGCTGTATTCTGCATATCCTCTTAGCGAGAGTGGTTGGGTCAGCCAGGTTTCCTGTGTGCATATAATGTCTGCTTCCTCCAGGAATTTCACCGCGGCTGGGCTTAGTAGCAGCTTTTTGAGGCCTGAGACGTTCCACGTTAGTATTTTTAGGCTCTCGGTGAATTTCTCTTTTTCCTTTAGAGTTTTTTCACGCTCGCTGACGGTGTGTTGAGGAGTTCGGGCAGAGTTTGCAAAGACAACTTTATTAGGAACTGAAGTTTAGTGCGGATGGAAGCCAGGACCAGTCGTTGCTTGAAGGACCCCTAGTTATGCACGATCGTTTTCCTTGACTGAGGTTGGTTGTGATCTTAATAGGGGTTCCATGTGTTGAGCTGTTGTTTATGCTGCCTTTACACCCCTGTAGGACAGAGTCGGTTTTTATCCGACTAGAGTCCACCTTGCCCTGTGCCTGATTGTCCGGTTTAGAGTGTACGATCAATTTTTTTAAAATTGAGGGATATTTTTGGATCGGTTTTGCCTTCATCTTTATACCCCAGCTTTCTAATAGGGATTGTTGGCTCCTCAATGCCTCCGCCAGGTCTGCGCTGACGAAAGTTAATTCCGTTGTTTCATTTATTTCTTCCGCGTCGGGGGACAGGAAAGAGACTGTTTCAATATCTTTGGTTTTTATACCTTTCAATCCTGGAAGGTTTGCGCAGAGTGTTAGGAGGTTACTTCGGTTGAGGATATCCCATTTTCCTTGCGAGGTGTATTCTGGGTATAACAGTATTTTCCGGTCCTTTGCATGAGCTTGACTTACGCTGGACTCGTTAGGCCGAATTTTACCATGGGTTTCAATTGGGGATGTCACTATCAGGCCAGGCTGGTTAAGGTTTGTCTGCTGGTTCGGTCCTATAGTCGGTAGAGGTGCCACCGTGGGTGTTGGGCTAGGGGAGCAGTTCTTATTCCATTGCCTATTGACGGCTTGCTCCAGCTTAAAGGCTGTTGGCCCGTTGGGGGCGCTCTGAGATTCTCCGATGGTGACATTGATGGTTTTTGAGTTATTGGAAGCTGATGCTTCGCTCATTGTGAACTTGGTTTGCACTGGGTTCTCAAAGCTTATTTGACAGAGCTCCTGCGTGTGTTGCGTGGCTTCATCGTGGCTGGTTGCCTGCAGTGCATGCGCATGTTTTTGTGTTATTGGCGCTGTGTCGGCTTGAGAAGCCACGGGCAGGGCTAGCAGGCTTGGATCCTGGGCTGGGATTAATGTTTTTGAGATTCCAGTCAAATGTTCTGTAACTTCTGCTGTATACGTAGGGGCGGCCAGATTAGATGTTTCATCTATGATGGTGTGGTCTGGAGGGTGCTTATTGGGTCGTAACCAGTTGTGAATAACGCTGTTGGCGTATGCGTTATTTTTCTTCTCCTTGTTGAGTTTTCTTAATTTTTTCTTGTTTTTCCTTGACAAGTTTTGTGACTCGTGGCTGGATGGCTTAAGGGTTTGTTGGTGGGCCTGACTTTCAACCTTAGTCGTGGTTGTTTTTGAGCCACCAGCAGAAGACGAGGCTAGGGGGGCAGGCTTTTCCGAGCTACTTGGTCGGGGAATTACTGGGGTGTTGTCCGAGGGGTATGCCTGGGCGAGACCCTGGGTAATTAAAGGCATGCTCTTCAAATAGTTTTTTTTATTTGCCTCGCCCTTGAGGTCCTCTATTAGTGTGGACATAATAGTTGGGAGTTTTTCTAGGCTGTGCAGGATCGGACTGCAACTGCATGACTCTGGTTTGAATTGTGTGCTGTCCTGCGCTCTGCGTATCAGGGCGTTCAGGTTGTCCAGTTTTGAGTCTATCCCCGAAATCAGATTTGCCACTATTTGTAGAATGTTAATCTGCACATCAAGCTTGTCCGCGTGCATTATCGCTGCTCCGGTCATTGAGACAAGAGCTTCACTGATTAATGATAGATGGTTAGTCTTTACAAGGCCGCTTTCGGAAGGCGGGATGGGTCCGTTTTATCATTTTCTAAGAGGCCCGCTCTTGATAGGATCGGTGGATGATCTGGGGGCCTGTTGAATAATTGACGGGTTGCACCTTCCTTAATGGCGGAAGAGTCATAGGACAAGTCTGTGTGCGTCGGAATGAAGGGGGGAGTTGTGCCTCCTCTCTTGTCGACGTGGGTGCTGTCTGAAGGGGCATATATGTTTGCTTTGGCTGCAGAAGGGCTGCTCCGCTGGTGGTCCGCTGAGGAGGAAAAAGTCTGGGCTATGATGTTTGGTTGGGTGGGCCCAAGTGCCACCGTGTCCAGTATCAGCGATTTAGAGGGCAGGCTGCTCTGGAGGGTGAGTATTGTTGGTGAGAGGGGTATCCTGTGTGCCCAGGGACTTACAAGTGTTAAGTTCGGCTCTTCTTCCTCCTTTGCTTTGTTAGTGAACAAACTGTCCGAAGTCGTGGGGCAGGCAGGGGTGGAGAAGGTTTTGGGGTTCAGAAAACTTCTTATGTCTCTGTTCCCGGCGGTACAGTTTGAACAGTTTGAACGTTCTTTAATGCAGGGCCTGGGCTTGTGAGCGTTTGTGTTCGGGGGGCTGGGGGGCTTCCCCATGATGTCAGACGGGGGTGGGCTGGGAGAGGGTGGGCCACCGGTTCCGCGGTGAGGGCGATGTACTGTCCCGGAAAAGTTGGAGTTGCTCCAGTGGCTCCCACTGCTCCTGCATGTTCCTCGTCCCAAGGCCCTGGGCCTTGGTAAGGACCTTGGTAAGGACCCCCTAGTTCTAATACTGGGGGGTAGAATAGCTTCGCCTTCCGTCTCTTGACAGAGCTGTGTCGCCGGGGCTTCTCCTGGGGCTTCTCCTGGGGTTGGGTTAGAGTGGAGTTTCTAGTCCTCATTTTGGAGTTGACTTGGGTGGCTTGTCGGCTCCTGGGATGCTGCGGCTCGATTGAGGAAGCCCACGTGATGGATGGGGTCTATGGGAGTTGACTTGGGTGGCTTGTCGGCTCCTGGGTTGCTGCGGCTCGATTGATGAAGCCCACGTGATGGATGGGGTCTATGGGAGTCTGTGGGAGTCTCCTGGAATATCCTTGAATCTCCTGCTAGATGAGGAGCTCTAGCCCCCTGCTGGACCCCACAGCTGCGCCAGACCCTCTCAGGATAAAGGTAGGTAGTGAAGGGCTGCCGCGACCACCCCTTGGTCTACCCCCGATGTTGGATCACAAAGTCTCAAAGGCAGGTGTACACCGGTCGATATAGTGCGGCTTGGTGCGGGACCCCCCTCGACCAACTCTCCACCAGTGACCTCGAGGGGTGTGACGGGGTAGGTGCTCCAGATGCCCTGAGCTCTGGATGCCAGGTGCCGGGCGCTGGACGCTAAACGCTGGACGCAGGCGCAAGGACCAATAATCCCCGGATTACCAGGCTGCCCCGAGCTCTGGATACCAGCCCCAATGCTCCCCCCCCAGTCTGTGCCGCTGCCGCCGCCGGCTCCTTACTTTCACTCGCACTCGCGGCCCCCCACAAGACCGCTATGCCGATTCTGCGTCCTGCTTCACTCTCGGCTCCAACTGCCAGCTGCCGCACCGCTTGACTGCACAGGAGCACCGCAATAGCACCACAGAAGCCTCCTTAGGCTGCGCTGGGTTGCGCTGGCCTCAGCGGTCCCTTGCTCCCTTGCTCCCTCGGGCCCCAACGGGGGCCCAACAGATCTCAGTGGCCAGTAATGACCAGGCGGCAGCCCGTTCTCCTGCAGCGGCTCGTTGAGCACCGCGACCAGTGCAGAATGGCGTTTCTGGCGTTCTGTCTTTCCAGCTCTCTGGCGCCCTCTCCGGTAAACAGTGACACCATCTGCATTTCTCCTTCGACACCCAAAGTTTCTCCTTCTCTGTTTCTCCTGTGGCTCTGCTGCTTCCTGTAAGTCTCTCACTTCCTCCCATGTATTCACTCCTTCTAACATCAAAAGTTGGCAGCTGTTTCCAGTTTCCCCAACCCTTATATTGATTGAAATTTTGTATTTTGCACAATGTTTGGCTAACTGGTCAGCATATTGATTACCTGCTGTCACATTGTCATCACCAGATTTGTGAGCAGCACACTTGACCACAGCCAATTCTTTTGGTAACAGGATTGATTCCAGTAAATCCTGCACATCTTTTCCATTTCGGATAGGGGTGCCTGAAGAAGTCAGGAACTCCCTTTGTAGCCACAATTGGCCAAAGTCATGCACAACCCCATAACCGTACTGACTATCAGTATATATGGTTATTCTGAAATTTCTCCCAAATTTACAAGCTTTTGTCAATGCAATTAATTCGGCTATTTGTGCAGACTTGACTCCATACAAATAGGATGCTTCCACTGGACGCTCTAAAGTGCACACCGAGTAGGCAGCGCACAGGCCACCGTCCTCATGTCTCATGCATGAGCCGTCTACAAACAGTTCATAATCTTCTCTGTACAAAGGGTTTTCTTTATGTCAGGGCGTGGTTTTGTACTGAATTCAGTCTAGTCAATGCAGTCATGTGCAAATTCTTCCCTCACTTCTTCTGCAAATGAGCTAGGTAGTAATATAGCTGGATTCAAAATGTTACATCGTTCAATGGTTACGTTTCCTGCACCTACAAGGATTCTCTCATATTTAGTCAGCCGACTAGGGGTGAGATACTGAGTTTTGTTTCGTGTTAACAGAATCACAACGGAATGTGGAACATATACAGTTACTGGATGTCCCATCACAATGGACTCACTCTGTTCAAGACTCATGCAAGTTGCAGCTACAGCTTTCAAACACCCAGGTAATCCAGCTGCTACTGGGTCCAACGTGGAAGAAAAGTATGCCACTGGATGTCGAGTCAAACCATAAATTTGAGTCAGGACTGAGAGTGCACAATTGTCTTGTGTGTCACAGAACAGTGCAAAATCTTTTGAATAATCAGGCATTCCTAAGGCAGGAGCAGTACAGAGACAGTCTCGTAATTTTATAAACGCTGACATGCTTTCGTCATCCCACTCCACTGGGTCACTTGCTCCTTTCTTGGTCATTTTTATCAATGGTCTTGCAAGGACTGCAAATCCCACAATCCACTGTCTACAGTAGCCTACAACTCCAAGGAACTTTCTGATTTCCTTCTGGGTATTCAGCAATTCCATGTTTCGAATTATCCTGATTCTCTCTGAGGTGACTTTCCTGATACCTCTCTCTATCTGATGTCCCAGATATTTCACTGATGTGGTACAGAATTGCAGCTTTTCTGGGGATACTTTATGTCCTCCCTCACCTAAATGGTTCAGCAAGGCAATGGTGTCAGTCACACAGTCTTTTCGACTTTTAGACGCCACCAAGAGGTCGTCTATGTACTGCACCAGAACTGATTTTCCGGGCAAAATTAGGGTCTCAAGGCACTTTTTCAAAATCTGATTAAAGATTGAGGGGCTTTCTGTATACCCCTGAGGGATGCGATTCCAGACGTACACATGACTGTCGAATTCAAATGAGAAAATAAATTTGCTGTCTGGATGCAATGGAATTGAAAAGAATGCATGACATAAGTCAATGACGGTAAACCATTCAGCATTCCATGGAATGTGGTATAGTATCACTGCAGGGTTTGGCACGACAGGGCAACAGGGAACCACAATTTTGTTAACCCTGAGCAGGTCCTCTACTACCCTGTACTTACCGCTAGGTTTCTTGATTCCAATTATGGGCGAATTGCATGGACTGCTCATCACTTCTTGAATGATTTTGGCTTCTAACAATCTTTTTATTTCAAAGCAAACCCCTGCTTTCACCTCTGCACTCATCTTGTACTGTTTAATATTTGGGTATACTGCATTTTCTTTTATGGCTATTTTAATTGGGTCAACATTTTCCATTAATCCTACATCTTTTCCAGTAAAACCCCATACTTCTGGTTTCACTGTCTCTTGGAGCTCTTCTTGTAAGTCTTTTAATGTCAGTCTTTTAATTTCTGAGTCAGGTCTTGCTAACATTAATTTGTAAATTCCATCTTCATCTGGGGTTTGAATTTCAACGCCATTTGATGTGCAAAAGATAGTACAGTTCATTTTACACAGCAAATCCCTCCCTAGCAGGTTTACAGGACTGGAGTCGCAAACGACAAATCTATGCATCTCTTTAAAATTTCCAATTTTAATCTCCATAGGCTTTGTAACTGGGGTACTAAACGCCCACTACTTGGATCGCTTCTCCCGAGAGGGGTAGGTTTGGAACGTCTGCTGTTCTCACAGTAGAACGGGTGGCACCAGTGTCCAATAGAAAGGTGACATCATTTCCTTCAACCTTTCCTTCAATGTATGGCCCTGACTGGTCCACCGGCAAGGAGGCGCCAAGCACGCACTCCTCATCCTCCCCCCTCAGGCACCGTCAGTAGGTGTCATCACAGAGAAATGTGTCATTTAACAGAAATTGTGAAGATGCTGCATTTTTATTCTCCCTTACTTCCCATTCTTCGGTGTCTTCACCCTGTTGTGCTTTGCTCCTATAATTTTGTCTAGGTGCAGGAGGCAACTGATTCTGCTTTACCTGTTGCTGGGTCTTCCGTGGTTTCTCATTCTGCGTCTGTGGATTTAAATCAGTTATTTGGACATTACCATTCTGTACATGTGGACACTCGTCTCTCCAGTGACCTATCTGTCTGCACCCGTGACAGGGGAACTTCTTTTTGGCCTCTTCTCTGCTCATTTTTATCCTGGGCTTTCCCCCACCCCCTTTGGCCTTGTTTCTGATTACTGGTTAATTTATTTAGCTGTTGTTCCTGTTGTTCTGCCAACTTTACCTGTGCCCACACAACCTTTCCCTTTAACGCTTTTCGTTTGTCTGCCATCTCATCCTCACAATATTTGGCAAACTTCAGGACCTCATCAATTGGTTTAGACTGCCAACAGATTTTATTGTTTTGATCCATTGCGAAATCTCAGGCCTTAACCCTAGCACGAATCTATAAATGAAATGGGTCATGTCCTTCATTTCTATGTTATCCAGACCACTGTACGTTTTGAACAACTGTAACAGTCGTTCATAATAGGAATGCACAGTTTCATCTCTATTCTGGGTAGTTCTGTCTATTCGGGTCCAATCAGTTTCTTTTGCAGGCACTTTTCCCTTGAGATGTAGCATTATATTATTTCTAAGTCTTTGTCTGAGAACTTTGCTCTGTAGGGTTTTTGCAATATTTTAGATTTTCCAATATCTATTCCCATACTAGCCGCAGAGTCCATTAATTTCTCATGGAACACTCTGGATTTAGGGGTGATACTTTTGCAAATAAACAGTAATTCTTCCTCAGAAAAGGTATTCAGTCTGTCCAACCCCACATTTCCAGCCATCAGTTCTTCCAATTCTATTCCTAATTTGTAAATATCTAATGGTTTCGGCTGAGGATTTTGTTTCTCTAATTCTCGGCTCCATCTTTCAATCTCTTCAGGAGTCACTACCGTGACATTTCTAGTACCTGAAGTTGATTCCATTTGAATTGCTCTCGAGGTGAAGGGAGTGTTCCTTTTCTGTGACCCCCCTTCCGGCTCCCTGACTGGTAATCAATTCAAGGAAATCACAGATTTGCATTCACTCGCCTGATCATCCACAATCAAGGGCTCCTTTCTCGGCTGCACTACAGCTGGGGTAATAATCGTCTTTGGACTCCCGTGTTTATCCCCGTACAAAGAAACAACTGGTCCAATAGTTACTGGAATTGTCAAGGCTTCAGGACTTGTATTTAGTTGGGAAATTTTCTGGATTAATTCTGTTCTTTGTTTGGCTAGAGCCTCTCGCTCTCTATCCTGCAGTACCCTTTCCATGGAGTTTTCATGCAATATTTGCGGAGTCAGGGTTGGAGTATAATTTGGGGCTTTCGGATGTGTCATACTCGGACCTTCACCATAATTAGGTTTTAGGAAGGGGTTTCCTGTACTAAAAGGTCTTGCCTCCTCCCTATATGGAGGACGCAGGCAGGTATCTCTTCCATCTAGGGATCTAGGGCCAGATGTGGGTAATTCTATTTTACCGATTCATAAATACCGAATTTTACTGATTCGGTATTTATGAATCAGTAAAATAGAAGGAGGGAGATTTAGGTAAATTCGGTAATTGAATTACCGAATCTGTAAAAATCGGTATTTACCGAATCGGTAAATACCGATTCGGTATTGCCCATTGATTCCTATGGCCCTTGAAGCCCATAGGAATAAATGGGCAATACCGAATCGGTATTTACCGATTTGGTAAATACCGAATCCTGCAAGGGTGCGGGGGGTGTCACTTTGACACCCTCTAGCACCCCGAATACAGGCACCTGTGACATGTGGCACACAGACATGCCCTAAGGGCATATCTGTCTGTCACATGGCATAGGTGTGCATGCACACATGTGCATGCACACGTGGATTCGGTTTTTTACCACCCAATTGGATTGGGTGGTAAAATACCGAATCTGAAAGGCCTTTGGGACTCAGAAGAGTCCCACCTACATCTGGAAGTTACCGAATCGGTAAAAATACCAATTAGGTATTTTAGCTATTCGGTAAATTTACCCATTCGGTAAATTTACGGATTCGTTAAATTTACCGATTCCGTAAATTTACCGATTCCGTAAATTTATCGATTCGGTAAAATAGGGCCCCTACATGCCAATTCCTAAATACCGGTCGGTAACGGCCGAATTCGGCCGTTACCGACCGGTATTTGGGCTCCCACATCCGGCCCCTAGACTCCTCCTGATAAGGTGGTCTCAGGCACGTATCTCCTATAATTGAGGATCCTGGCCCTTCATTATAAGGAGGTGGATTCTTCATCAATAAATCCTCCAAATAATCATCATCTGAATCCCCACAGGTCATCAAATGCTTTGTTTTCTGTCTTTTTCTCTCCCAGGGGTGCTTCTAAGGCTATCACAGGGTACAATCCCTCTACCATCATATTCTGTCTCCATTCCTTCATTCGTTTTTCTCGGGTCCCTCTATTTACCTTCGGGTAAAATTTCAATAATCCTTTGTCACTACGGGGCCTGTCTCTTTCAAAAGCCTCTATTTCCCATTCTTCTAAGGCCTCATAATGCGTTAATCTGGGTCTGGGATGTAAATCATTCATTCAGGTCCTCAAATTGAACAAAATCCTGCCATTAAATGTACCTTCTAACGGGAATGCCGAAATTCCATCATTTTTAGTATATTCCACCCAATTTTCCAACCATACACAAGCATGGTACCCTCTGTCAAACATCATAAATGATGCGGGAGTATTAGGAGGTGGAATGATAACTTCTTCTCTAGTTTTAATAGGCTTGTCTTTCTTGAAATGATTCTTTACTTTGTTTGCAAAAGTCATTTTTCTCTTGCTTCCGTACATAATGCAATTTCTATCTGTTCTCCACTGATCCCTTACAAATCCTTGATATCTAGGATCCGGTCGGGTCTCTGGATGTCTCGAACACCACATATACTTTTTCACAAATCACTCTTTGTTTACAAAAATCAACTTCCAATCCCAATACGTCTTTCAATTTTCTCAACCAAATCAAATGTGCGGTTTCAAACTGCCTCAACAAATGGATGCGCGGTGTTTCTCGTAAACGAGTTCTCATGCTCCTGTGCTCACCCCTCCTTTACAATTCCGCCTCAACTACACGCCTGCTGTCTCGATCAATACCAGCGCGGCACTGAGTGACGTCAGCGCAGCTCCGCAACTGACTCCCTCCTTCACAAGGTAAGGAAAAAACAATTTCTACCTTTAAAGTGCAAGTGCTCTGTTTAATTCACAACGTAAACACATTCGCCACTGTACTCGAGTGTCTAGAAAGAAAAGATTTGTTTTACTGCAAGTAAACTTCTTCTATTTACTTTTCAAATACTGCGAGTAGATCCCTTCTGCCTACTCTTCACACAAGCATTAGTGAACCTGCTACTCCTTCGACTCATCCACTTCGGGATATATACTAAGCCAAAGTTTCACTAGTGAACTTCTTTGCTACCAATCAAGCATAGGCGAACCTGCTACTCCTTCTGTGTGACCCTTACTAGGTTATATCACAATAGCAGTTTTGCCAGCGAACTCTTTGCTATCATTTATTCAAACATTCATTCAGAATACCCTAATTAGTGCTTCCTGTTCTGCCTAACCTGCACCAATTTTCCTCGAGCCACTGACCTCACTACGGCGTGGATTCTCCTCACCACCCGCTATTTTGTCCCCTGGGATTTCCAGACAAACATATAACAATCACTAACGAGTATTATTAGTACATTTATCAATATAACAGCAAGAAAACCAATTTAAAACATTTCATAATTTTCAAACAATAAAACAACAATTTTGATCGATCAAATTAGCAGCAATATTTTCATAATTAGCAGCAAATAACCTATCTTAACTATCTTAACTAGTCCTACCTAACTTTAACTAGTCCCTAACCATCCTCTGCTACAAGAAAATTACTGATAGAGCGCGCAGGTCACCCGACCAACAATTTTACCAAATGCACATCGGGCCCATATATTTCAATTTATCATATTCATTAATCGGGTAACCTACACACTACTAAACCAGTAACCCTGTTCCTTCCTATTTATTTCCAGTGTACCCGACTTACCAATCCACTGTTACGGGTACCTATGATCACAATGGATCAGGGAGCTAGCTGTAAAAGAAAGGCAGTCACAAAATCTATAATACCTTTTTATTCTTTGCACTCATATAATAACCACAGACTCAGGAAGTTTCAAAACCTTTATCTAAACTTCGTCAGTTTAAGAAAGCATAAGATTTACAGTAAGTAAACAGTCAATAACCAAGATTATAAAGAGCACGTATCCATACAGGAAGTAAATGAGACTAACCATTTATGAATCTAAAGGAAGGTAAGAACAGGGAACATGCTAGTCAGTAGTTTCAGAATTTAGACTTGATATGGAGTGACTAAAGGACGGGGAAAAATAAGGTACATACTAGAAAGTCACAGTTGAATTACCCCTGAAATATGGATACGGAAAAGAACTTTAGTTTGTATTACGAAAACTCTGAGATACCATGTAACTATGGGGAAGGTAAAAGTGGAACACGCTAAAATTCCAGAACCATCATTTCATTTAGCTATAGGAGGGTAAAAGAAAAAGGAACATCTATATTTCATGAACTGTATGCAGGAACATGAATAAAGGATAGGGAGAAATTGGAACATGGTAGTATTACAACGATAATGTATGACCTTTTCATTTATCAGTGCAGAAAGAAAACATGGAAAATCAATATGCAAGAGTACGTCTTTATTAAAGCAAGGAAAAGAATCAAGGATGCAGAATAAGTTTTCCCAGCACTATATGTACCTCTTTCGTTGTGAAGACCAACCCTGGCCACAGGTCAGTTAAGGTCAGGAGAAAACCGCAGGAAGGACAGTCGCCAGTAGACCAGCAGGTGCAGAATGGACACCCCAGGCCAGGATAGGATGACCAGATTAGGATCAGGACAGGACCACCAAGGTAAGACCAGCACCCGCAGTTCGGAAGCAACGCCTGCGCTCCACCCTCTCTGCAGCTAACAGTCAGAACCCCGATTGGGTTATCGAATTCCCAAGCAAAGTGCTCCGCCAGCACTTAAGGTTTCCCCAAACCCCCCTGGGTCTATGGAAATTACGGACAGAGTGCTCCGCAGCTCTCTGTATCAGTCACCTATTGAGTGCGTTGGGTCAGTGACAGGTCAGCTATTCGGACAAGTCGGACAATTTCTCTAGCTAAGCCTAGGCTAGTTATACTGTTTTCGGGTCAGTGTACCACCCCCCAAATGTTGCAAGTGTAAGAATCCCCAATTTCGATTGGTCCCCAAGTAGGACAGGTCAACACACTAACCAGGATTAACTTCTACAAGCCCCAATTTGCATCTTTTGGGACCGCCTATTGAATTTGGGGTTCCCGGGATATGTGCTCTTCTTTCTGACAATGGATAATACAATTTAGTATACAATTGTTACAAATGCAGTACAGTTCAGCTTCGTCCTGCTGGGTCACAGGTTAGTTCTCATGAGCATCTTGACTGTGGCTGCCAGCTGGCTGAGTTCCACTGGTACAAGGTTTTCTTCCCTCTGCCAGGATGACATGCGCAGTAGGGACTTCTAAGATGGGGTTTCAAACATCACCCAGGCCCAAAGGATTCGATACATGGAAAGTAAGCGAAAACTATTTAGAACACAGAAATAAATGAATACACTGTATACCAGGAATCCCTATATGACTCCCCTTACTTTATACTAACTATAGCATTAATATTAATGCAAAACAAACAGCAGTGCAAAAGCGGCAGTGCAAGCTTCGGCATGTGAGAACACAAAGCAGTCATCTTAATTTGAGTGCGCAAGTGCGAAAAGTTCCCACCAGAACTGCGAGTGCATCACGTCACGTGAGTGTGACCAACGCATGCGCAGAAGAAAACCCCGCTAAGCAGCGGCCATTTTAGTGGCAAGTGTATTAAGGTTAATAAACACATATGCAAGCTTCTCTGGGACATCCCCAATGTCTGAATAAAAGGGAAATTAGTAAGACAAACAGGTTGATTACATTTTATTAATGTTATTCGAGGTTCTTGAATACAAGCAAGATGCTTTACGTGCGAATTCTTGCTCCATCAATCCCCTCTTCGATGATATTTTATGTCATCACAAATCGATAGAACCAGATGCCAACTTTTTCACATTTTGCCCAATTCAATTTCTTCAAACATTTGATTCAGTTTCTCTTTTGTCTCTTTATTAGGGTGATAATTTTTCACCCTTTTATAAATCTGATTATTCATTTCCTCTAATTCAAGTTCATCCACATTCCTCTTCACTCCTCTCTTGTTCACAGTGTACTTCTTTTGGTGCTTTCGACATTTACAACACATGAATATGATGAATACTACTAAACCTATTCCCGCAATTGGCATCAGTACTTTAATCAAAAAACTTTTACCTAAGTTAGAAAACTAATGACCTACAGCGGAGAGACCATCAGTAAGTCTCTTCCAGGCACTGTCAACCTCCAGTGGTTTGAGTTCCTTTTCCAAATTTTTAATGTTCCTTACATACCTTTTTGATTTCTACACTTTTGTCAGGTATGTAAGTGCAACAATGTTGCGCTTTCAACATTCTGCGGGCTCTGCCCTCTTTTGCTAATAGGGTATCAAGAGCAAGCCTGTTTTGTAAAACCATTGATCTGATCGCAACCACTTCGGTATTGACCATCAAGAAACCTCCAGCAGTGTCAGTAGATAACCGATCCACTACTGTTGACAATTTGCAAAATCTGTGTGTGTTCAGAGTCACTCCCACTGCAGGTATCAGTGCACTAAAAATATCTCCTACAATTTCACCAGCGCTTTCTCTTTTAGTGCGCACTAATTGATTAGTTTGTTCAGTGCTTCCAGTGATGTTCCCCACATGGTATATTTTTGGGAAGACAATACCAAAATAGCAACTCCCGTACCAATGATCGGGCAATTTAAAATAAGCCTTGTTCCCACAGATAAAATAAATTCCCGGAAACACAGGTTCTGTCCCATCTTTGAAACCCCAACCTCCAATTACCTTGTAATTATGTTCGCATTCACTGGAACCTATGAATATAATGTTATAATAACTAGTCATTTCTCTTTTAAGACAGAGTTTCCCCTTCTTTTCAAAATCCAGAAGCATCGCAGCATTAGTTCCACCATTTGGGGTGCTCTCTATACTCTCTGCCCATTTAGGAACCTTCTGGTTCTTGTCTTTGGCTTTCTTTTGGAAACTCTCTCTTCTCTTTTCTACCATGTCCAGAAATTCTTTTTCCTTTTCATGTAAAGAACAGGTCAAGTTATTTTTGCGTGCATCATCTATATTAATCGTTCCTACAGTTAGAAAATAATCACTCATGTATTTAGCTACATCTCTAGTCGTATGTACAGGGTTCAGGTTTCTTCGAACATAATACTGCAAATGTCCTCTTTTGGAAAATAAATTAGTCAGTATACTACAGGAGATTCCATAGGTTAAGGGCAGGTGATGATAGGTCACGCCTTCAGCCACAGAAGTAGGTAGCTTCATGCAGACTTAACAGTCGTCTATTTCCATAGTTTCTACATAATGCAATAACAGGTTTGCTAAAACATTTAAATGCGTCTTGTTCTTAATTTTGTTAAAGTGTAATCCTTCCTCATCTGGTGCTTCTAACTCTACTTGTCTCCATTTCTGGCTAAGTGGTCTGTCCAATGTCTCTACTCTTCGTGGTGTAATCCTAGTGTGTGATTCTACAGTGTCGTCAGGTAAATTATTATTTGGGTACAGACTCGGGTTTTTACTCATCATAGAAGGGATATTTATTGTTAGTCCTATCCAAAGGATCAGTACTATTGCTATACTACATAAACATACTTGGCAGCATGTTTTACAACTTTGTCTCGGTCTCCCATTCTCAGAAGAATCAGACATTTTTGCTCAAAAGAAGCTTCAACCCCTCTTTGTAACTCTGCACAGTTTGCTTACTCGAGTAACTTTTCAGGTTGGGTTTGCTTCTTCACTGGTCTGTTCAGCAATCACTTCTTCATCACTTTCATCACTTTCGTCAATTATTTCAAGATTTTGGAATTCTTCCAATACAAAGTAGGTCCACTCAGGACTCGCGTACTTGTTATTCAGTTTCTTAATGCGAGCACTTCTTCTCTTTGGTTTTGTCACCACTGGATCAGTTTGCCTCGAGACCTCGTTTATTTGTTCAGGCTCCTCGTTTATTGTCTTCAGACGCAATCTCAGCCTTTTCACAAATCGAGGTACTGAGTCACCTTTTCTGAGTCTTTTAACTGGCACTGTGTCTTGGCCTTCGTCCAACACTCTTTTGTTTTTGTTCAGTTGTGGCACATTTGGATCAAGTTCGTCTTCAGTATTATTCCCTAACTGACTAGGTCCAGGTCTTTCGTATGTTTCTTCTGCCTAGTCCCTATACTGGCCTTGTTCAGGTATATGCTGATTTGGGCTTTGGTCTGTTTTGATCTCTTCTTCCTGAACACAATTGTCTAATTCTACCTGTTCCTGTTCAAGCTCTTCGAACTCTTGATTTTCTTCCGCATGAACTTCCGCCCTAATTTCTATCTGTCCCTTTCCTGGTGCAGGTGTTCTTGGTGGAGTGTCAATTACCTGCTCTTCCCCTATCTGGTCCTCCTCAGAATCCGATTTTACATGGGTTTTGATGATCTGAGTACCGTCTTCTTCACCTGTCTCGTCCTCACTATCCCACTGTCTATCTAGCTGGACTTGACTTCTGGTTCGGATAGGGGCGATTGTCAGGTCGATTAATGGGACCCAATCTTCTTGACTGGAGCTCGGTTGTTCTTCTTCAGCTACTTCAGGACCGATATCTTGGGATCCTTCAGCTGGGCAACCTTCGGCCTCAGTTTGATACGGTTCAGTCACTTTCTTCGTGTGGCTGGCGTGGATCCAGCGAGGTATTCCGGCACACTTTACAGCTGTGGTGGTAACCAGGATCACCTGTCGTGGCTTTCCCCACCTGGGTTCAAGGCAACTTTTCCGAGTGTGCTTCTTTATTGCGACCCAGTCACCTGGATTCAGGCCATGGGCTGGAGTCATTGGCCTGGCGACGTCTTCTCCCCCAACCTGGCGAGAGATAGAACGTACTTGGTCAGCCAGGTCTTTACAGTATTCCAGTACCAAATTATCAGATATGCTTATTATTTTGTATCCTGGCACCCATTCTTGCCGCATTGCTCTTCCCATCAGGATTTCATGGCGACTCAAGCCTGTGTTCCGATCTGGAATACTTCTGAGTCCCATCAATACAAGAGGCAGAGCATCTGGCCATTCCAGATGAGTGTATTCACACATCTTTCCCAATCTTGACTTGATCGTGCCATTTATCTGCTCTACCACTCCAGAAGCCTCTGGACGATATGCACAGTGCAGATGTTGAGTGATTTTGAATGCTTCACAGATTTGTTTTATTATTTCATTCTGGAAATGACTTCCTCTGTCAGACTCAATTAAGACTGGGAAACCGGAACGAGGTATAAGTTCCCTAAGCAATAGTTTTGCTACTGTGATGCTGTCATTTCTACGTGCAGGGAAGGCTTCTACCCATTTTGAAAACAAGCAGACAATGACAAGTAGGTATTTCATTCCTCGACAAGGGGGCAACTGAATGAAGTCAAGATTTAGTCTAATAAAAGGGCCTTCTGCCTTTCCAATTTTCCCTGGTAACACTATGGTCTTTTTTCCAGGGTTAAATTGTTGGCAGGTCAAACACCTCTGGCAGAGTGCCTCTGCTACGCTTCTGAATTTCGAATGGAACTATGTCTGGCGGAACATGCGAATCATCGCATCTCTGCCCACATGTGTGTCTCCATGAATTAATCTAGCCATAGGAGCAAGCATACCGTCTGGCAAAACAGGCATCCCATCAAGGTAAACAGTGACACTATCTGCATTTCTCCATTGACACCCAAAGTTTCTCCATCTCTGTTTCTCCTGTGGCTCTGCTGCTTCCTGTAAGTCTCTCACTCCCTCCCATGTATTCACTCCTTCTAACATCAAAAGTTGGCAGCTGTTTCCAGTTCCCCCAACCCTTATATTGATTGAAATGTTGTATTTTGCACAATGTTTGGCTAACTGGTCAGCATATTGATTACTTGCTGTCACATTGTCATCACCAGATTTGTGAGCAGCACACTTGACCACAGCCAATTCTTTTGTTAACTGGATTGATTCCAGTAAATCCTGCACATATTTTCCATTTCGGATAGGGGTGCCTTAAGAAGTCAGGAACTCCCTTTGTAGCCACAATTGGCCAAAGTCATGCACAACCCCATAACCGTACTGACTATCAGTATATATGGTTATTCTGAAATTTCTCCCAAATTTACAAGCTTTTGTCAATGCAATTAATTCGGCTATTTGTGCAGACTTGACTCCATACAAATAGGATGCTTCCACTGGACGCTCTAAAGTGCACACCGAGTAGGCAGCGCTCAGGCCACCGTCCTGATGTCTCATGCATGAGCCGTCTACAAACAGGTCATAATCTTCTCTGTACAAAGGGTTTTCTTTAATGTCAGGGCTTGGTTTTGTACTGAATTCAGTCAAGTCAATGCAGTCATGTGCAAATTCTTCCCTCACTTCTTCTGCAAATGAGCTAGGTAGTAATGTAGCTGGATTAAAAATATTACATCGTTCAATGGTTACGTTTCCTGCACCTACAAGGATTCTCTCATATTTAGTCAGCCGACTAGGGGTGAGATACTGAGTTTTGGTTCGTGTTAACAGAATCACAACGGAATGTGGAACATATACAGTTACTGGATGTCCCATCACAATGGACTCACTATGTTCAAGACTCATGCAAGTTGCAGCTACAGCTTTCAAACACCCAGGTAATCCAGCTGCTACTGGGTCCAACGTGGAAGAAAAGTATGCCACTGGACGTCGAGTCAAACCATGAATTTGAGTCAGGACTGAGAGTGCACAATTGTCTCGTGTGTCACAGAACAGTGCAAAATCTTTTGAATAATCAGGCATTCCTAAGGCAGGAGCAGTACAGAGACAGTCACGTAATTTTATAAACGCTGACATGCTTTGTGTGGAGAAGTGTGGCTCAGTGGTTAGAGGCGGCAGACCCGGAATCTGAGATCGACCGTGGACCAGGGTTCGATTCCCCGCCTCGGCGGGTCTCGGGCTCATAACTTCCACGGCCTCGACAATTCTCGCTCCGGTGCCTACTCGACTCACGGGGTCACACTCTGCGACTCTGGGCAATAGCTTGCTTAATCTCCACATCGGCCCCTCGCGGCGGGATGCCTGGCTTTCATCTTGTGGATACCCTGCCGGGGTTTCTCACAGGGGAATACCAGGACGGGTTCCCTAAGCAAGCGCGGAGATGCCCCAGGGTAAGTCCTGCGCTATATAAGTTTCATACATTTACATTACTTTCGTCATCCCACTCCACTGGGTCACTTGCTCCTTTCTTGGTCATTTTTTTCAATGGTCTTGCGAGGACTGCAAATCCCACAATCCACTGTCTACAGTAGCCTACAACTCCAAGGAACATTCTGATTTCCTTCTGGGTATTCGGCAATTCCATGTTTTAAAAATTATCCTGATTCTCTCTGAGGTGACTTTCCTGATACCTCTCTCTATCTGATGTCCCAGATATTTCACTGATGTGGTACAGAATTGCAGCTTTTCTGGGGATACTTTATGTCCTCCCTCACCTAAATGGTTCAGCAAGGCAATGGTGTCAGTCACACAGTCTTTTCGACTTTTAGACGCCACCAAGATGTTGTCTATGTACAGCACCAGAACTGATTTTCCGGGCAAAATTAGGGTCTCAAGGCACTTTTTCAAAATCTGATTAAAGATTGAGGGGCTTTCTGTATACCCCTGAGGGACGCGATTCCAGACATACACGAGACTGTCGAATTCAAATGAGAAAAGAAATTTGCTGTCTGGATGCAAAGGAATTGAAAAGAATGCATGACATAAGTAAATGACTGTAAACCATCCAGCATTCCATGGAATTTGGTATAGTATCACTGCAGGGTTTGGCACGACAGGGCAACAGGGTACCACAATTTTGTTAACCCTGCGCAGGTCCTGTACTACCCTGTACTTACCGCTAGGTTTCTTGATTCCAATTATGGGCGAATTGCATGGACTGCTCATCACTTCTTGAATGATTTTGGCTTCTAACAATCTTTTTATTTCAATGGCAACCCTTGCTTTCACCTCTGCACTCATCTTGTACTGTTTAATATTTGGGTATACTGCATTTTCTTTTATGGCTATTTTAATTGGGTCAACATTTTCCATTAATCCTACATCTTTTCCAGTAAAATCCCATACTTCTGGTTTCACTGTCTCTTGGAGCTCTTCTGGTAAGTCGTTTAATGTCAGTCTTTTAATTTCTGAGTCAGGTCTTGCTAACATTAATTTGTAAATTCCATCTTCGTCTGGGGTTTGAATTTCAACGCCATTTGGTGTGCAAAAGATAGTACAGTTCATTTTACACAGCAAATCCCTCCCTAGCAGGTTTACAGGATTGGAGTCGCAAACGACAAATCTATGCATCTCTTTAAAATTTCCAATTTTAATCTCCATAGGCTTTGTAACTGGGGTACTAATTAGCTGATTAGAAATGCCCACTACTTGGATCGCTTCTCCTGAGAGGGGTAGGTTTGGAACGTCTGCTGTTCTCACAGTAGAACGGGTGGCACCAGTGTCCAATAGAAAGGTGATATAATTTCCTTCAACCTTTCCTTCAATGTACGGCCCTGACTGGTCCACCGGCAAGGAGGCGCCAAGCACGCACTCCTCGTCCTCCCCCCTCAGGCACCGTCAGTAGGTGTCATCACAGAGAAATGTGTCATTGAACAGAAATTGTGAAGTTGCTGCATTTTTATTTTCCCTTACTTCCCGATCTTCGGTGTCTTCACCCTGTTGTGCTTTGCTCCTATAATTTTGTCTAGGTGCACGAGGCAACTGATTCTGCTTTACCTGTTGCTGGGTCTTCCGTGGTTTCTCATTCTGCGTCTGTGGATTTAAATCAGTTATTTGGACATTACCATTCTGTACATGTGGACACTCGTCTCTCCAGTGACCTATCTGTCCGAACCCGTGACAGGGGAACTTCTTTTTGGCCTCTTCTCTGCTCATTTTTATCCTGGGCTTTCCCCCACCCCCGGGGCCTTGTTTCTGATTACTGGTTAATTTATTTAGCTGTTGTTCCTGTTGTTCTGCCAACTTTACCTGTGCCCACATGACCTTTTCCTTTAACGCTTTTCGTTTGTCTGCCACTCATCCTCACAATATTTGGCAAACTTCAGGACCTCATCAATTGGTTTAGACTGCCAACAGATTTTATTGTTTTGATCCATTGCGAAATCTCAGGCCTTAACCCTAGCACGAATCTATAAATGAAATGGGTCATGTCCTTCATTTCTATGTTATCCAGACCACTGTACGTTTTGAACAACTGTAACAGTCGTTCATAATAGGAATGCACAGTTTCATCTCTATTCTGGGTAGTTCTGTCTATTCGGGTCCAAACAGTTTCTTTTGCAGGCACTTTTCCCTTGAGATGTAGCATTACCTGGTTGTACTTTTTCATCACTTCTGAAGGAGGAGCCCCTGTTTTTGGGTCTCTTGGATATTCCTCACTAGGCCAATTGATAGCAATTTTACATTCTGTCCACAGATCTACAGGCACCACAATGTCAAAGAACCCATCTAAATCTTTCCAGAGACACTTCTGGACCTTCACAAATCTCTCGACCTGTCTGTACCAATCTACAGGTTTTTCTCGCAATTTTGAGAAGTCATTGGTAAAGGACACAATATAATGTCTGGACCATGGAACATGTACATACTTTCCACCTGGTACTTCTCGCATAGGATACAATTTTTTAGCTTTTTCAGCGTCTTTTAAGACATACTCTGAAGCCATCTGTTTTGATCTAATCTCCTCCTTTTTCTTTGCCCACCTGGCTTTCCCTTTTCATAATTCTCCCCATTTTTGTAACAGGTTTAACAACTCTCTGATCTGTACTTTCTTTCCTGACACATTCATATTTTCTAAGTCTTTGTCTGAGAACTTTGCTCTGTAGGGTTTTTGCAATATTTTAGATTTTCCAATATCTATTCCCATACTAGCCGCAGTGTCCATTAATTTCTCATGGAACACTCTGGTATTACGGGTGATACTTTTACAAATAAACAGCAATTCTTCCTCAGAAAAGGTATTCAGTCTGTCCAACCCCACATTTCCAGCCATCAGTTCTTCCAATTCTATTCCTAATTTGTAAATATCTAATGGTTTCAGCTGAGGTTTTTGTTTCTCTAATTCTCGGCTCCATCTTTCAATCTCTTCAGGAGTCACTACCGTGACATTTCTAGTAGCTGAAGTTAATTCCATTTGAATTTCTCTCGAGGTGAAGGGAGTGTTCCTTTTCTGTGAACCCCCTTCCGGCTCCCTGACTGGTAAATCCATCAATGAAATCACAGATTCGCATTCACTCACCTGATCATCCACAATCAAGGGCTCTTTTCTCGGCTGCACTACAGCTGGGGTAATATTCGGAGTCTTTGGACTCCCCTGTTTATCCCCGTACAAAGGAACAACTGGTCCAATAGTTACTGGAATTGTCAAGGGTTCAGGACTTGTATTTAGTTGGGAGATTTTCTGGATTAATTCTGTTCTTTGTTTGGCTAGAGCCTCTCGCTCTCTATCCTGCAGTACCCTTTCCATGGAGTTTTCATGCAATATTTGCGGAGTCAGGGTTGGAGTATAATTTGGGGCAGTCGGATGTGTCATACTCGGACCTTCACCATAATTAGGTTTTAGGAAGGGGTTTCCTGTACTAAAAGGTCTTGCCTCCTCCCTATATGGATGACGCAGGCAGGTATCTTTTTCATCTAGGAATCTAGGGCCAGATGTAGGTAATTCTATTTTACCGATTCATAAATACCGAATTTTACCGATTCGGTATTTATGAATCGGTAAAATAGAAGGAGGGAGATTTAGGTAAATTCGGTAATTGAATTACCGAATCTGTAAAAATCGGTATTTACCGAATCGGTAAATACCGATTCGGTATTGCCCATTGATTCCTATGGCCCTTGAAGCCCATAGGAATCAATGGGCAATACCGAATCGGTATTTACCGATTCGTTAAATACCGAATCCTGCAAGGGTGCAGGAGGTGTCACTTTGACACCCTCTAGCACCCTGAATACAGGCACCAGTGACATGTGGCACACAGACATGCCCTAAGGGCATGTCTGTCTGTCACATGGCATAGGTGTGCATGCACACATGTGCATGCACACCTGGATTCAGTATTTTACCACCCAATTGGATTGGGTGGTAAAATACCGAATCTGAAAGGCCTTTGGGACTCAGAAGAGTCCCACCTACATCTGGAAGTTACAGAATCTGTAAAAATACCGATTCGGTATTTTACCGATTCGGTAAATTTACCGATTCGGTAAAATAGGGCCCCTACATGCCAATTCCTAAATACCAGTCGGTAACGGCCGAATTTGGCCGTTACCGACCGGTATTTGGGCTCCTACATCCGGCCCCTAGACTCCTCCTGATAAGGTGGTCTCAGGCACGTATCTCCTATACTTGAGGATCCTGGCCCTTGATTATAAGGAGGTGGATTCTTCATCAATAACTTCTCCAAATAATCATCATCTGAATCCCCACAGGTCATCAAATGCTTTGTTTTCTCTGTCTTTTTCTCTCCCAGGGGTGGTCCAAGGCTATCACAGGGTACAATCCCTCTACCATCATATTCTGTCTCTATTCTTTCATTCGTTTCTCTCGGGTCCCTCTATTTACTTTCGGGTAAAATTTCAATATTCCTTTGTCATTACGGGGTCTGTCTCTTTCAAAAGCCTCTATTTCCCATTCTTCTAAGGCCTCATATTGCGTTAATCTGGGTCTGGGATGTAAATCATTCATTCGGGTCCTCAAATTGAACAAAATCTTGCCATTAAATGTACCTTCTAACAGGAATGCCAAAATTCCATCATTTTTAGTATATTCCACCCAATTTTCCAACCATACACAAGCATGGTACCCTCTGTCAAACATCATAAATGATGCGGGAGTATTAGGAGGTGGAATGACAACTCCTTCTCTAGTTTTAATAGGCTTGTCTTTCTTGAAATAATTTTTTACTTTGTTTGCAAAAGTCATTTTTCTCTTGCTTCCGTACATAATGCAATTTCTATCTGTTCTCCACTGATCCCTTACAAATCCTTGATATCTAGGATCCGGTCGGGTCTCTGGATGTCTCGAACACCACATATACTTTTTCACAAATCACTCTTTGTTTACAAAAATCCACTTCCAATCCCTATACGTCTTTCAATTTTCTCAGCAAAATCAAATGTGCGGTTTCAAACTGCCTCAACCAATGGGTGCGCAGCGTTTCTCGAAAACGAGTTCTCACGCTCCTGTGCTCACCCCTCCTTTACAATTCCGCCTCAACTACACGCCCGTTGTCTCGACCAATACCAGCGCGGCACTGAGTGACGTCAGCGCAGATCCGCAACTGACTCCCTCCTTCACAAGGTAAGGAAAATTCAATTTCTACCTTTAAAGTGCATGTGCTCTGTTTAATTCACAACGTAAACACATTTGCCACTGTAATCGAGTGTCTAGAAAGAAAAGATTTGTTTCACTGCAAGTAAACTTCTTCTATTTTCTTTTCAAATACTGCAAGTAGATCCCTTCTGCCTACTCTTCACACAAGCATTAGTGAACCTGCTACTCCTTCGACTCATCCACTTCGGGATATATACTAAGCCAAATGTTTCACTAGTGAACTCATTTGCTACCAATCAAGCATAGACGAACCTGCTACTCCTTCTGTGTGACCCTTACTAGGTTATATCACAATAGAAGTTTTGCCAGCGAACTCTTTGCTATCATTTATTCAAACATTCATTCAGAATACCCTAATTAGTGCTTCCAGTTCTGCCTAACCTGCACCAATTTTCCTCGAGCCACTGACCTCACTACGGCGTGGATTCTCCTCACCATCCGCTATTCTGTCCCCGGGGATTTCCAGACAAACATATAACAATCACTAACGAGTATTATTAGTACATTTATCAATATAACAGCAAGAAAAACAATTTAAAACATTTCATAATTTTCAAACAATAAAACAACAATTTTGATCGATCAAATTAGCAGCAATATTTTCATAATTAGCAGCAAATAACCTATCTTAACTATCTTAACTAGTCCTACCTAACTTTAACTAGTCCCTAACCATCCTCTGATACAAGAAAATTACTGATAGAGCGCGCAGGTCACCCGACCAACAATTTTACCATATGCACATCGGGCCCATATATTTCAATTTATCATATTCATTAATCGGGTAACCTACACACTACTAAACCAGTAACCCTGTTCCTTCCTATTTTTTTGTACGCGACTTACCAATCCACTGTTACGGGTACCTATGATCACAATGGATCAGGGAGCTAGCTGTAAAAGAAAGGCAGTCACAAAATCTATAATACCTTTTTATTCTTTGCAATGATATAATAACCACAGACTCAGGAAGTTTCAAAACCTTTATCTAAACTTCGTCAGTTTCAGAAAGCATAAGATTGACAGTAAGTAAACAGTCAATAACCAAGATTATAAAGAGCACGTATCCATACAGGAAGTAAATGAGACTAACCATTTATGAATCTAAAGGAAGGTAAGAACAGGGAACATGGAACATGCTATTCAGTAGTTTCAGAATTTAGACTTGATATGGAGTGACTAAAGGACGGGGAAAAATAAGGTACATACTAGAAAGTCACAGTTGAATTAGCCCTGAAATATGGGTACGGAAAAGAACTTTAGTTTGTATTACGAAAACTCTGAGATACCATGTAACTATGGCGAAGGTAAATGTGGAACACGCTAAAATTCCAGAATCATCATTTCATTTAGCTATAGGAGGGTAAAAGAAAAAGGAACATCTATATTTCATGAACTGTATGCAGGAACATGCTTAAAGGATAGGGAGAAATTGGAACATGCTAGTATTACAACGATAATGTATGACCTTTTCATTTATCAGTGCAGAAAGAAAACATGGAAAATCAATATGCAAGAGTACGTATTTATTAAAGCAAGGAAAAGAATCAAGGAAGCAGAATAAGTTTTCCCAGCACTATATTTACATAGTACGGTGTGAAGACCAACCCTGGCCACGGGTCAGTTAAGGACAGGAGAAAACCCGAGGAAAGACAGTCGGTGCAGAATGGACACCACAGGACAGGATAGGATGACCAGATTAGGATCAGGACAGGACCACCAAGGTAAGACCAGCACCCGCAGTTCGAAAGCAACGCCTGCGCTCCACCCTCTCTGCAGCTAACAGTCAGAACCCCGATTGGGTTATCGAATTCCCAAACAAAGTGCTCCGCCAGCACTTAAGGTTTCCCAAAACCCCCCTGGGTCTATGGAAATTGCGGACAGAGTGCTCCGCAGCTCTCTGTATCAGTCACCTGAGTGCGTTGGGTCAGTGACAGGTCAGCTATTCGGACAAGTTGGACAATTTCTCTAGCTAAGCCTAGGCTAGTTATACTGTATTCAGGTCAGTGTACCACCCCCCAAATGTTGCAAGTGTAAGAATCCCCAATTTCGATTGGTCCCCAAGTAGGACAGGTCAACACACCTACCAGGATTAACTTCTACAAGCCCCAATTTGCATCTTTTGGGACCGCCTATTAGATTTGGGGTTCCCAGGATATGTGCTCTTCTCCTGACAATGGATAATACAATTTATTATACACTTGTTACAAATGCAGTACAGTTCAGCTTCGTCCTGCTGGGTCACAGGTTAGTTCTCATGAGCATCTTGACTGTGGCTGCCAGCTGGCTGAGTTCCACTGGTACAAGGTTTTCTTCCCTCTGCCAGGATGACATGCGCAGTAGGGACTTCTAAGATGGGGTTTCAAACATCTCCCAGGCCCAAAGGATTCGATACCTGGAAAGTAAGCGAAAACAATTTAGAACACAGAAATAAATGAATACACTGTATACCAGGAATCCCTATATGACTCCCCTTACTTTATACTAACTATAGCATTAATATTAATGCAAAACAAACAGCAGTGCAAAAGTGGCAGTGCAACCTTCGGCATGTGAGAACCCAAAGCAGCCATCTTAAGTCGAGTGCGCAAGTGCGAAAAGTTCCCACCAGAACTGCGAATGCGTCACGTCACGTGAGTGTGACCAACGCATGCGCAGAAGAAAACCCCGCTAAGCAGCGGCCATTTTAGTGGCAAGCGTATTAAGGTTAATAAACACATATGCAAGCTTCTCTGGGACATCCCCAATGTCTGAATAAAATGGAAATTAGTAAGACAAACAGGTTGATTACATTTTATTAATGTTATTCGAGGTTGTTGAATACAAGCAAGACGCTTTACGTGCAAATTCTTGCTCCATCACTCCTACATTCTACAGGCACTTACATCCACCAGTCATCTGAAGCTTTGCGCCTGTGCCGGCATTAACCACATCCATTTTGTCTCAAGCTGAAGCTCTCTTATAGGTCCTGGCAGGCTGCTCATGTTTCCTGTGAACTGTGGAGGAGTTGGGTCTGTGAGGAGGGGAGTAGGGCCGGACTGGGAACCAAATCCATCCCTGGCAAACTTCTGGGCCGGCCCCCCTGGTGGGGAGGGGGGAGTGCGGCCGAGCTGTTTGTTAGGGCCGGTTTTGGGCGATTTTTTTACAGGGGGCCGAATTGCCGGCCTTTTTAAAAAAAATGGCCGCGAGGGGCCCAAGACCAGTCCTACCCTGGCAGCCCACCGGGGAAGCTCCCGGTGCCTGATACGGCCAGTCCGACCCTGAAGGGAAGCGGCCAGAAAGGACAACAGAGAACCGAGGAGACTACCTGAGCTGAAGTGGACAGAATTGCAGTCTTTGAGGAAATAGACACTGAGACTACCAGGCGACGGCGAACTGAGGAGTACAGCAAAGCGATAAGGAGAGAGTGTGAAGTGGACACCAATAGACAATCAGTGATGGCTTCAAACAGAGTGAGTCAGCAGGATAGAGAAGGTGCAGGTAACCAGGAAGCACACCCTGTCTGAAGCATTGACTGCACTGCCTAAAAGGAGACAGGAGAGCTGTGGACTGGCAGAGTATAATCCCACATTCATTCTATAATAGCAGGGCAGGTTTCAGAAGGAACTATTGGCCAAGACGAGCATAGAGGATTAATACAGGATGGACACTGGGCATTAAATGTGAAACAATGCCCTTGGGAAGGGATGCGACATACACCTTTCTGGACCATGGTGAACTGTAGCTGTGGTGAGATAAGCAGGTCAGTGGACAAGAGGGTGTTGGTCCCACAGATATTGACCCAGCCGAAGGCTCAGTGGGTATCGGTCAGAGGCTTGCAGGCTTTCTACTGGGGTCTATGGCAGAGGACTGGCACTGTGCAAGGAGATTTCAAGTTTGAGTGTTCACGAAAGGGCTACATACCCCCCCCCTTGCCTTCAGGGGCAACAAGGACAGTGACAGGATCCACTGTGGCTTGAGAGACTAAAGAAGTAGCAGAGAGTACCTCACGAAGCCCACACATGACACTTGGGAAGAATGGCAAGGCTTTGCGGATATTCATTGGCCAGGAGACGACCTGAGATATGGTTACACTTGGGGTCATATCATCAAGGCACCGCGATAAAATTATTGCCGCTTTAGCGTCCGTTTTCGGGCAAAAAGTGGCAATAATTCTATCGCTCAATCAGCAAAGTCATGCTATCACGTGAATCCATGCCTCAGCGCCTGTTTCCTGAACGCCCAGCATCTCAATGCTAATGAGATGCATAGTGGCCATTCCTCACCAAAATAACGTGAGAAATGTCACTAACAGACATTTCTCCTTTCAGCTAGCTGGCTGCAAACCCACGTAGAGGCAATAAATATATCGCTAAAGGCACTTATCGCTGCTTTGTTTACGCCTGCTTTGAAACTGACTAACCCATTATATCCAATGAGAGGTGGATTGTAGGGCTGAGAACACCCAGCCCTATCAGCAAGGTATTGCCTATCGCTGTGCGATTATCGCTGGATTTCCAGAGATAATCGCACATTTCGCCGCCATCGCTTGAAGTTATATTGCATTGGAGATAGGCATTGTATATAATGCGCTATCTCTGAGATATAAACCCGCTATAGCCGCCGATAATTATGCTCATGCTAAGTGCGCAAAATGATAATTATCACTGGCTGTTGCTGATATGCCCCCAAGTTCTTTGATGGGACAGCTGGAAAAATCTGATCTGGAAAACATTATGGAAAGCGTGAAAGACATCATGCAAAAGGATAAATGGGGCACACATTCCGTCAGACCAAAACAGACACATTTACTAAAGGCGATGATGTCATATCCTAGACTTTCCAGGAGAACCTCAAGCCAGACAAGTGTTAGTGTGGATGATTACAAACCCTCAACATCCACAAAAGATATTTTACAAGCCGCTTAGTCCTCACATACCACTCTTAGAACCAAAAAGATGGAAGGTGGCCTAGATATTAGTTTCCTGTGCCAAGCCCTCAGGAATGCAGGAGATAGAGCGATTGAGTCAGATGTATGTATCTCAAGCCTAAAAGGCTTAAAGACCTATGGGTGAAGGTACCACAGCTGATGAACACAACAAAGAACCTGGAAAAATTAGAGAAGGGTGTACAGTGATGTGAAATAACCTGTGCGTTGTGGGACTCCAGGAAGGGGTTGAAGTCCTACAGTCAGAGAATTGACTCAGTGAGCTGTGTTGTTCGAGGACTGCCTGACAGACTCCGGTTTGGCCCTAAATCACCCTGCTGGGACTCCCCGTCCTAGGGTGCAAAATGTCCATAATCTTTCAACGCTGATCTCAGGGGGAGGCGTCACCATCATGCATAAGCGCTGCCTCTCTCCTTGCTGCTTGGGATGCTGTGTTGGTTGAGGTCTGGCTGGTGAATTTCTGTTTGGTCCTAAATCCCCCTGGTGCAACTCCCAGTCCCAGGGTGCAACGTGCCCAAAATCTTTTGCAGCTGCTCTCAGGGGGAGGCAGGACCTTCGTGCATATAGCGCAAACTCTCCCCCCACTGTGCGGGACATGCGCAGCTGTGCCTGGGCAAAGCCTGCATCCATCAGCATCAGGAAGAGGCAGGCAGGGTCACCCGCCTTGGCTCTAACTTTGGTAAGGAGAGGAGCTTGTCGTGGGGGAGGGCTTACCTGATGGCCCGATGACTTACCTTGGACCTTGTTGACTCTGTAAGTGGGATGATCTTGTTTATTTAGAAAGCTCTCTCACCTCGTTTTGTAGTCCTAGCTGTTAATGTAATCCTTTCATGGATATACCCTTAGGGACATATGTATCAAGGTACCAATTTGCGATTCGAAATAGAGATTTTTAAGAAATCGCTATTTCAGAATCGCAAATTGGTATTGATATATGGGTACTGGTGGTCCGCACACTGTGTTAAGTTAGCATGAGCTTATTACGAGTTTAAACGCCATTTTTCCCTTTTGCTGCTTCTGCACACTGCCCATGTTATTACAATTATTCGTGGTTTACGACAATGTTTCTGCTTCACACGAGAATAAAATGGTTTTGCTAGAATATCAGCTTTGCTTAGTCAGCTATGTCTGCACTGTGAGTGCCGGAGCCTTCAAGGTTATCTTAAGCCCAGGAGCTGTTATTTAGTAGATCAGCTCACGTTCTAGCCATAACATACATGCAGCTGTGCCCGCTTCTGTTTTCCTCACGTTTAATAATGCGTTGCACAGAGCCTGCACACACATTCGAAGAACATCTTGCATGCTGAGAACTGGTGTAGAAAATGGTGTGATCTATTTCTACTGAGTTTAAAGGTATGGGCCCGCCCTTCTAAACCAAAGAGACCTTCATAGATTTAATATAATATCCTAGCAAGGGAGGGTAGGTCTAATGTGTTATTTAGCCTGATTCCCATTTTAGCATTTAACATGCTTGCTCCATTTGTATTCTATGGAATAGTAACTATGCTGATAATCTTGTTGCTTATAGTATGCTTGCTCGTATTATTTAAGATTCTGCGCTTGAGAACACTGCATTAGAAATAAACAGTTCAAACGCTCATCATTTACTCCCTGTTTTGGACTAGTATGATAGTATGACGAAAGAGTGCTCATGTGTTCCACGTTACCTGAGGGTTTCTAAGTCCATGCTCTGGGTTGTCTAATCATTGGGAGAAAGAAATACCAATGAGACACTGATTGCTGGTCTGGTAGGGGAGTTTGGACACTAAGGTGAGTTTTGGTACACCCTAATTCACTAAGGGCCACATGCATCAAGGAAAAAAACGGTTGCAAACGGGCAGATTCTCAGAATCTGCCCCTTTGCGACCGGCAATTTTGCATTTGGGATGCATCATCCCAAATGCAAAAATTGCAAATTGCTATTGCATTTAAGGAATCGCACATTGCGGTGCCTTGAATGCCATGCATTAAATAAAAATTCACTGCGATTTCACTATTAAGAATTGCAAATTACCATCAAACTAAAGTTGATGGTAATTTGCGATTTCTTGGGGAATGCACTAAAGTGCATTTTTCAAAGTCACATTTTATACACACACACGCCCTTGGGGCATGTGTGTGTGCAACATGTGTAAAAATTGGAATTTCAGGGATACAACAGGGTATTCTTTTGGAACCCTTGCACCCTTGAAATTGCATGCACAATTTGCAGAGTGGACCCCCAAAACGTAAAGTGGTTTGCAGAATGTAGGAGGGCTTATAAGCAAGCTCTTGATGCCTGCCAGTCCATCCTGTGGGCGACAGCCTGGGGGGAGCTATGTTAGGGGTGTGACAAAGGGGACAGTTCAAATAGTTGGATAGTGGTCAAGAGGCCCTTTTTTTGAGGGGATGGATTGGTACTGGTTATGGGCCAGATGTAGGTAACACATTTTTACCGACTCCAAAATACCGATTTTTACCGAATCGGTATTTCAGAAAAGTGAAACGAGATGTAGGTCAAAATCCGGTATAAAATACAGATTCGGTAAAAATCGGTAACCCCTTCACGGTATTCAACGAATCGGTATTTTCCGATACGGCAAATACAGAATCGGTAACTCACATGCAATCCTATGGGCCCGGAGGCCCTTAGGAATGCATTGAAACTACCGACTCGGCATTTACCGAATCGGTAAATACCGAGTCGGTAAATACCGTGTCGGGGATACAAAATATCAGGCAGTTGAAATATCAACCAATCACGTGTCTCCATCCCACCCCTCAGCCAACCAACAGAGCAATAGACCAATCCTGTGCATCGACCCCACCCCACAACCAGGAAGTGGCCACACCCATGCAGGTGCAGTGTAACTGATCACACAGGAGAGCAGACACACAGAGACAGGCAGTTGTGAAGCAGATCCCTGCAGGAGAAACAAATGGAGCCCCAAGACTCTCAGAGGGAAGGACCAGGGAGGAAGAGGAAGATGAAGTTTAGCACTGGAGAACTGCAGGTGCTGGTGGAGGAGGTAGTCAAGCACTACCCAAGAATCTTTGGAAAGCAGTCCCTGCAGGTACCAGAGGCTGTCAAGAGGAGCACCTGGCTGGGGATCCAGACTAAAATCAACGCCATAGGAGTGACCAACAGGGAAGTGGACGACCTAAAAAAGCGATGGTACGATCTAAGGATCATCACTAAGAAGAAACTGGCTGCAAGAAGCAAGGAGTCCAATTTAACAGGTGGAGGGAAGAACAAGGCACCTCCACTCACAGACCTGGAAGAGCTAGTGGAGTCCACACTGGAGCCAGATTGCGTCCTGGGGATTGGTGATGCAGACAGCTCAGCCCGAGCTGCAGCCAAGAAAGGTAAGGGACATGTCCATCATCCCACACCCCCTGCCTATGTACCTCCCCCAATGTGGCTATGTATTTAGGAAATCCAGTTCTGACTTTAGTACTCACCTGCAATGCATTATGGGAGTGGTAGTCTTGAGAATACCCATATGAGCAGTCAACATGAAATGTCGTCAGGCATGCCACACAATACAATCAGACACATAGGAGGAGCAGAAAATAGTGATGTGAAAATGTAATTTAATATTGATGTACACGGTGAAAGCACCACTAAGATACTGTCCATGTCTGTCCACAGGAGAGACATCACGCAAGTCACAGCAGGTGAGGGAGAAGACACATCCCCAAAGGGATAGCAGTGAGCAAGAAGGCAGGGATGCTGGGCCCAGCAGTGCAAGACCTACAGCACCATGCACACAAGCAGCAGACATACCAGAGGCAGACGACACCATGCAACTGGAAGCATCTCCTGTGCTCATTGGCTCACCACTACCTGCGTCAGAACAATCACACACGCCAGCAGACTCCGAGGCGTCTGAAATCCTCAGGCCTGTGAGGCATGAGGGTCCCCCCGCATAGGATCCTACAAACATCCTCAGATGAGGAAGGGGAATGTGAGGAGTCAATGCAGTCTATGGCAGGGAATGCACCAGGTCACACATCCACTCCTGTCAGGCCATCTGAAGGAACAAGACGTCTCCTTTCTTCTCCCATACCGCGCTGCTCGTGGACACAGCGCTTCATCAGGTTTCCTTGCCCTTTCTGCCTCCTGTCAAATCCGCAGCACAGGACCTCGCCGGACCCGCTCCGCGGGTCCCGCATCGCCCTCGGACAGAGGCGATAGCTTGAAGATTTCTGGGGGCACTCAGTGGGCAACCGGCAGGGCTGCGAGCATTGGCTGGGACTCCAAGGACCAGGAATCCCGGCGCGCCCTTGGGAACAGCTGGGCTGCTCGCCCTGCCGGCCCCGCCCACCTGCTGGACCTCCCAATAGGGAGTTATTTAGAGTAGGCGTAGACCCCGCTGCGCGGGAGGGCGCCGGGAGAAGCCCGGGAGAAGCCCGGGACAAGGGCGGGACCGTCTGTGGCCGTCCGGGGCCGTTGGAGGCCGGGCAGGGCTACCCCTTTTTCATCTGTGGAAACAGGCTTATGGTAGTGACATTCCTTGGTAACTATTGTAGGACTACTGATTATAATCTTTCCAGCTAAATATATCTAGTTATTAACATAGAGTTGTTGTGTTTAAGTATCAATTCTGTTTGTATATTGCTATTTACATTCTGGTGCAAGTTACCATGTCAGCACCCGAGGTGACCACACGGCAAATTACGCCTGGATCTCTTATCTTGGGTCCCTTGGATAAATTCTTTGCTAAAATAAAGAGTGATACTGACAAGGAACTCACTCTCGCTGAGAAGCGAGCAGGACGACGCCTATCAATTGAGTTGTTAAAGCTAAGACCACTCCTTGCTGAGAATGTTTACCCAATTAGTGTTAAAGATTCCACTAAATGTAATGACTCAGATAGTGAATCTCTTAGCACTGAGGGCATCCCACTTATATTTCAGACTAATGACCCCGTCCAAAATGACATTATAGTCATCCCTGATCCTACCAATTCAGAGTCTATCGATAACCAGTTAATTGATCTAAGTACTCCGCCATCGAATGGTTTAGCCCCTCTCCCTCTCCATGATATAAATGTACCTTCTCCCATATTCACACCCCTTGGTTTAGACGAGCTATCTCATTTATCTAGCAACCCTGAAAAACCAAAGGAACCAAAGAAATTTCCTATTAAGAAAAGTAATAAGGGTTTGAATAGAGTCTCGGGCTCACCCCCGAGAAAGAGAAGAAGGAAGGGTGCACCTTTAAAGGGAAATAGCTCTTTTACGTTCCCTATGCACACGGTGTCGAAAGATGTGGAAAAAAGGGATTTAGGAGGGAATGTGTCTGCTAAATCAATATCTGTCCCAAGCTATGCAGGCTTACTTAAAGATATTGATGATCTTATCAAGGCTCTGATACTCCCACTCACTGAAAGGATCAAAACATTAGGGGAAAAAATGGATCAGATCCTTGACGGACAAAAGGCAAATCTCGATAAGAACCAAGTTGCCAAACCACCTCCCACTGAATCGTCAAAGAAACATATTGGGCCTCCCCCAGTCATTAATAAGTCTGCTGTGGGGAGATCTAACTTAGTGGCATGTACTAAACCATCTGACAAACTGACGACGACATCAGATAAAAAAAGTAAGGATACCTCTCACCTTAATATAGGGATACAAAAAAGAAGTAACCATATGGCAGATATTTCTAATGGTACGATCCCTGCGACAACTATGAGAACAAGAAATATAGTTGACCTGCCCCCGGATTCCCTAAATTTTGTTATCATCCTCACAGGGGTCCCACCTATATCAAACGATAGTCATGAACATCATTCAAGCTTAAAAAATAAGGTCATTCATTGGCTAAGGAAAAATAGACCCCTACCCCCACATCTAAATGGTGATATAGTGTCGGTCAGGCGATGTCAGTGGGTGGGATTGAGACCAAAGGACATCGAAGGAGATATCATCATTGTTAATTTTAAAGATCATAGATTGGTCACGCATATTAGTGATTGGTACCCTGGGGACGGGGAGGGGGGAATTACTACCTACAACCTGAGCTATTTCTATCCAGAAGCCCTTATGAAGCCTCCACCTATTTGTAATCCATCAAGGAAGAATAGAAATCATAGTACCCTAAACAACTGGAGACTAGAAGGTTTGCCTAGATCTACCTCATCGTCAAATCAGGCTCAGAGGTACTATAATGGAAATGGCTCCCCCCACCCCCAACCCATGTTTACGTCATATCATCCTAAGAGCAATAGGCCAAAAGTACCATATAGGTTAGATACTCCTATGAACTCGGTGGTCAACAATTGTTATAATAGGAATACCGATCCTTGTAGCCCACTGTTATACCCAAATTACCCACAGGTTTATAATCATAACTCATATGCCAACAAACCGAGGGACTCTTATCAGATCTATGACCCCAAGGATACTTGGCATATACCTCTCTCTAATTTATTCCATCCCCTCTCTCGAATGGATGAGAATGATTGACTTAATATGTCACACAAAATGGAAGAGACCTATGATGGGTGGGGCTGCATTGTGGACCAAAATGATTCGTCAAGTGTCCCCAGGAACCAACAGGTTCAAAAAGCTTGTGGGGAAGATCAACTAACACTTACTGTGGAACATATTCCAGCCCCATATTATCCTCGGTTATCCTCTAATGATTGTTGCAAAGAAAAGGAAGAACATGCTACCACCTATAAATTGGATAAACAGAGGATCCAAGAGCCGGGGTGTCACACTAGTATTCGGGATGTTAGGTCAAAGAGTGGCAGGGAAAATTTAAGGGTGCAAAATAAGGAACTTAAGATTATAAGTTGGAATGTCGCAGGCCTCAAACATAGGGTCACTGATTCAGAATGGCTAAAGGTTATATCAGATAAAGATATAATACTATTGCAGGAAACCTGGGCACTGTCAGCAGTACACATAGAAGGATTCCACTGTTATTGTATTAAGGCCAAAATGCCTATTTTTGGCCGCCCGATGGGAGGATTATTAATAGGGTTTAAGATAAATATAGGGGGGACCATAAAATTGATCCCCTCTAAAAACCCAAATATTCAGATAATTGAGTATACCAATAGCCTTCCATACTATATAATCAACTTCTACAACAATGATTTCAACTCAACTCCGAATAAGAATTATATAGATCTTTTCGGGGAACTATCAAAAATAGCGGAAAAATCTAATAATCAGGTGAGCACTAGGACAATTTTAGCAGGAGATTTTAATGCAAAGTTTAAAACATCTGAAATGGATAACGCACAAACAGATAGGGCTTATAAACGGGGTAAAGAATTAGAACACTTTTTAAATGAATATATCTTAACAGACATAATGGACGTTAATAAAAATGAGCCATATACCTATATTCCAACCTTCAGAGGACAAGAATTCTCTAGTACAGTGGACTATATCTTTATGTCATCTGACCTAATAGATAGAGTCAAGAAGGCTGGTGTCCTTGAAACTGCCTTTGGGGATCACAATGCCCTGGAGGTTAATATTGGCTTAGGTTCTCCTAGTGCCTTTGTTCGCCTCCTGGGAGCAAGGGATATTGTGGCCTCAACTAATAATTTAAGATTAAAATGGCGAGGAATAGACAGTGGCCAAGTAATAAATACAATCATAAGTACCCATGGTCTGTTAATTGAATCTTGCTCCCTGAATGATAAGAATCATCAAAGAATAGTTAAAGATTTTACTAAATTATGTAATATCATAAAATCACTCTTAAGTGTGCCTATTAAATTGTCTACCCCTGAACCACGGTGGTTTGACCGCCATTGCTCAGCAGCAAATAAAGCTCTTCGCAGAGCTTTAAATTGCAAACCCAGAAGCATAAGGGATGTGAGGGCCGCTAGACAAAACTATAAAATAGCCATAGGCTCAAGAAAGGCTGGTCTGTTAGTTGAGCAATGGGAGGCATTAACAACTGCTGCTGCACTAGGGAGCAGTACGACCTTCTGGCCTGCTGTTAAAAAGATGCGTGAGATGGGCAAGCAATTAATACCAACTAGCTGTATTATAGCGAGTGAACAATGGGAATTGCATTTTTCCAAAATATATGCTAGTCCTGGAGCCGATACAGAAGAGTATGCCCAAGGAACGCTAGAACCCCTAGAAATCACCGTGGGGGAAGTCACTATGGCCATTAATCAGAGCCTTGGTAGCAAGGCACCCGGGCCTGATGGCCTACCAATAGACATAATTAAGTACAAACCAGAACTTTGGGGGGATATTCTTGTGAACCTTTTTAATAGCTTAACTTATGCCCCAATACCCGCATCTTGGTCCACAAGTATTATAGTGCCGATTTATAAAAAGGGAGAACGATCTGACCCTGTAAATTATAGGCCTATTTCACTCCTAGACAACACACTGAAGATCATGGGCAGGGTACTATATAATAGAGTCAATGACTGGGCTGAGGAAATGGGGGTACTAGACCGTTGCCAAATGGGTTTTAGATGCAGGGTTGGGACCCTTGAACAATGCCTAAATTTAAATCTTTTAATTAGTAAATATAACATAGCTAAGGCATCTCCCATTTACCTTGCATTTATGGACTTATCATCCGCATTCGACCTAGTAAATAGGTCAAAATTGTGGTCGATCCTTTTGTCGCATGGCCTGGACCCCCCTTTGGTACATTTCCTCGCACACCTGCATAAAGACACAAAGGCACAGGTTCGGATTGATATGGAGGGAACAGTTTCTGGGCCAATTAGTGTACAAAGAGGTGTGAGACAGGGGTGCGTTTTAGCACCCCTGTTATTCATTATCTATATAAATGGCCTGAGCAATTCTCTTAAGACGGTTACCTCCGATGTCCCTAAAATCAAAGGAGGCCTATTACCCTGTCTTCTGTATGCAGATGACGCTGTGCTCATGGGATTGACACCAAATGCCCTACGTGCACTAGTCAAGGACTTCTCATTTTATATGGGGAATTTGGATCTTAAAGTAAATTTTAAAAAATCATTCATCATGTCCTGTGGGCCGGGTGCTAGGCAACTAAACTCAATTACGATAGGAGTCGATAAGCTGCTCTCAACTAAAAATTTCCCTTATTTAGGCATAGTCTTTGCTGCGAGCGGCCTGTGGGGTGGGCATATTGCCCACGCCACAGGCAAGTTCTCAAAGGCTATAAATTCAATTTTATCCCTCCCCAAACCAAGGAAGATTGGAACAACAAAAGCCATTTTAAAGATATATAGGCTCCAATGTATACCAGTGGCAACCTACGGCGCGGAAATATGGGGTTCCTCAAAAACACCTACCATACAAAAAGAAGAGAATCGGCTATGTAGGAAACTACTGGGGGTCCCCATTTCATCATCAGGATATATTTGCCACTCAGAGCTGAACATTCCCTATATTAGTGATTTTATTGCTGCTAGGCCCGCACTATTTTGGCTGGCTATCTGGGCAAATGATTATGCCAGCCTAACACAGGACATTTTGAGTGAGTGCCTAGCCTGCGATAAATGGAATAAGATCCCATGGCTCCGAGGTATACAAGAAAGTTTGTCTAGCATAGACAGAGGAGACCTCTTTGATAATCCATCCCATATTAAGAGGTCCGATAAAAAGGAAGTTCAATTCGAACTATATGCCATTTATAATGGAAATAGACTGTCAGAAGAGATGCGAAAACAAACTGTTGTGTCCTATATTAATAATGACTTACCAACTCACCAATTACCACTGTATCTGTTATTACCTATGTGCAATTGGGAAAGATCGTTACTTTTTAGAATGAGAGCAGGAACGATAAAGTTTGCCCTCTGCTTTCCCTTGGGACACAGCCCACATGGATATATCCCGTGCCCTTGTGATGGAATAAGTAAACAAAGTGATTTACATTTCTTTTTTATGTGTAAATTTTATATGAAATATATTAAATGGTTTTTAACCCCATATTTTAAAAAATTTAGACCTCTCTCATTGAATCAGTCCTATCTTATGCTTCTAAAATTAGAAAATGATGAACTTATATTCCGCACAAGTACTTTCTTAAAAGTTATTTTCAATGTTCGTAGAAGTATGGAATGCCCCTAATTCACTTTTGTACTCTTTATGATTATTGATCTTCTTTTACCCAAGAGTTGGAAATATATGAAATATATGATTTGTTACTTGTACTCATATGCACTGCATAAACATCAATTGCACTTAGGTACTGTAATTTTGAATATGCTGAATTGTATTTTTATGATTGTACTTTTATGGATTTTTGTGTAATCCGAATAAAGATTTTGAATCGAATCGAATCGAACAAGACGTCGTGGGGTCCGGGAGTCAGACGGCAGTGGCCGTGATGAGAGTGTGTTCCAAGGCCTCGAGACCACAATGGTGAAGGTTCAGCGCCTGCAGGCAAAAGGGATAAGTGCAGTACACAGGCAGATGCGAATTCTGAACACCAACTTCACAGACATGAACAAGGGAATAGCATCAATGGCAGACAGCATGAAGGACATGGCAGAGGGAGACAGGGACATGTCTCAGTGTGTGATGACACTCTGTGAGGAACTTCGTGAGGACCGTGCACAAAGGCACAGGGAGAGCCATTGTACGCAGCAGCAGACAAGGGGAATGCGGCAACTTGCAAATGCAACTTCACTGATGTGTCGCCGGTCAGTTGCAATGCAGGAGGGGCTGGTGCACTGCTGTACTGACCTCACACGGGGGATGGGGAGAGTCACTACAGCGATGGAAGTGTTGCTGACAAACCAGTCAGCCACCACAGGAGCAGACGGTCTTGGGGACACAGATACCACTAGTAGCAGGGGCAGCACCCCTGTCCCTGAAGTAAGGAGGAGTAGCAGACGCCAGAGTGCCGGCGCTGGCACAGCAGACTTTGAACCCAGCCAAGCTCATGCATCATGCGGGGCTGTTCATGGCCGTAAGCAGTGAGTCTACCATGTTCAGTTGGACATGTGAGGGTGAGGTAACCCCTGTACACACAGTAGTGCCAGGCACACTAGTATGTGACATTTGTGGCTCATGTCTTTTCTACGTAGTGCTAAATAAACTACGTGCATTGACGTACAACATGTGCTTTGTCTCGATACTTACTCAGAAGTAGTTGTGTGTGATTTCTGTCCGTCTCTGTCTTCCATCTGTGGGTGTTGGTACTCCGACTGTGTTGGCTGCTGGTAGTGCCTGCTCATCATCATGGTCTACATACTCCTCCAATTCCACCTCTGTGCCCCTCTTAGTTGCGAGGTTGTGCAACATTGCACAGGTTGCAATTATCTTACAGCACGTTTCAGGTGTGTACTGCCGTGCCCCCCCACTTTTGTGGAGGCAGCGGAACCGGCTCTTCAGGAGCCCAAAGGTGCGCTCAATGATGTTCCGGGTGGATTTATGTGCCACATTGTAACGTCTCTGGCTGGGGGTTGTGGGGTTGAGGTAGGGTGTCAGGACGAAGGAACGGAGTGCATATGCACTATCCCATAAAGTGGAAGACAAAATATACATTACTCAGATGCACATATTGACATACGTCTGCTTCATCTATCAAGGGAGTGTCACCCATTTATTTACCTAGCAGGTATCCTTCCCCGAATTCACCCGCTGTCAGGCGGGTATAGATCCCACTGTTTTGGAAGATATATGAATCGTGGGTACTTCCTGGGTATCTGGCCACTATATCGGTGATGATGAACTTAGCATCACAGATTGCTTGTACATTAATTGTGTGTGTTGACTTCCTGTTCCTGTATATGTGCTCTGTGGCAGCTGGGGGGCAAATGGGGATGTGGGTCCCATCAATGCAGCCAATCACGTGTGGGAAGTTTGCCATGAGGTAAAAGTCAGTCTTGGTCCTGAGCAAGTCCGCATCAGTGTCTGGGAAGTGGATGTAGTGATCCATTCTTTGCATCATGGCATCCAGGAACTTTTGGAAAAAACGCGACAGGCAGCTCTGGGACACCCCACCTACCGCTGCCACTATACTCTGGTAGCTCCCAGATGCTAGGAGGTGTATGCTACAGAGCACCTGGACATGGGGTGGGATGGCATGGTCCCTTGGTCTTGGGTGGTCCAGGAGTGGATGCAGGTCCCTGATCAGGTCCATGATGGTTTCAGGGTGCAGTCTGTATCTCTGCAGTATCTCTGGCCCTGTCAATTGGAGGAGTGTAATCCTTTGCCTATATACCTGTTCCTCCCTTCTCCATTCCCTCTCACCTGCTGCCTGTAGCCTTAGCCGTCTTGCTATGACATAAAAAGCCGCCATTCCTGTTCCAGTGTTGCATTTTGGGGACCTTTTCTATAGGCTGCACCTGATTACCACCTGCTTGCAATCCATGTTAAATACCGACTCGTAATTACCGAATTTCGGAGCAAATCGGTAATTTAAGGCTCACCTACATCTCGATGGCGTGGTATTTTCCATTTCGTATTTTCCGATTCGGTAATTTTACCGAGTCGGAACCTTTACCGACTCGGTATTTGTTCTGAATCGGTAATTTTACCGAGTTGGAAATATTGACGTTTCGGTATCTTTACCGAGCCGGTAATCTACCGATTCGGTATTTTTTCCGGTTTTAGGCGACCTACATTTCATTTTCCAAATACCGGTCGGTAACGGCCGAAAACACCGATTTTCGGCCGTTACCGACCGGTATTAGGCTACCTACATCTGGCCCTATATGTCATCATAGCTCTGAACAGAAATGGCTTGACCACTTTGAAGGTGTCTACAATTGGTGGGGGGCACATGGGAACAACAATATGTCAGTAGAGATTTCAGCCAGTGCTTCTGTGGTTTTCACCCTGGAGGAAGTTACCCAGGGCATCCTGGCACTGTCCCGCAATAAGACACCAGGACCCGGCGGAATTCCTCCTAACTTCTTCAGGGCTGATGAGGAGCTTTGGGGGCATATGTTGATTCAGGAACTGAAGTCAGCTGCCTTGTTGCCCTCATGGTCTACAGCCGTGATCGTGCCAGTCTTTAGGAAGGGGGACAAGGAAAACCCCCAATAAAACCGCCCAATCTCATTAATAGATGCAGTGGTAAAGGAAATGATGAAGGGTATTCTAAATAGGCTGCGGGAATGAGCAGAGGAGAGTAACATTATGAGTGATGCCCAATATGGTTCCAGGTTGGGTAGGTCCACTTCTGATCAATGCCTGAATTTATACCTCATTATTAATAAATACACAGCTGCCTGGTACGATTCACTGAATTTAGCTTTCGTGGACTTAACGTCTGCATTTGACAGGGTTAACTGCGCTAAACTCTGGGCCTTGCTCTTTAGGATGGGGGATGACCCTAAACCTGTGCGCCTTTTATCCAACCTTCACTCAGAAACCTCTGCCTCAGTGCGTTGTTCACAGGGCGCTGCTTGCACCCGATCATTTCCCACTAGTAGTCGTGTCCTTCAAGGATGTGTTCTCGCCTCATTCCTCTTTACTTTATACGTGAACGGGCTAGAGGCTGCTCTACTCTCAGTATTGGTGGACTGTCCTAGGGTAGGAGTTAGATCCTTTCCCGTCTTATTATACGCTGACGATGCTTTTCTTATGGTCTGCACGGCTCAGGGTCTGGCTCTACTGCTGACCGGGATTGCCTCATTTATGGGGGACGTGGATTTGTATATACAGTTTTTGAAGTCCTATGTTATGGTAGTTGGCCCAAAGTCCACTAGCAGCAAGATGTTTAAGGTGGCTAATCACAAGCTTGGTAACGTCTCGGCTTTCCCCTACTTTGGGCATTCTATTTGATGCTAGAAATAACTGGAAGCCGTTAATTGAGGCACAAAGATCTGAGCTCATTAAAACCATGGGGGCGGTTTCTAGTTTTGCATGTAGCCTAGTTTCTTGGTCACTGAGCGTCCTTTGAAAAATCTCTCAGGCTAGAATGTGTGCCCCAGTTACAGTATGGTGGTGAGGGCTGGGGGTACATCAACATGAGTAAGATCCAAACCACAAAGAACCAATTCCTACGTCAGGTAGTGTAGGTCCCACATTCCATCCCTGCGTTCTCAGTCCAGGCAGAGCTTGTCCTTGGCTAAGTTTCAGATATAATGGCCCTCCGCCCCTAGTTGTGCTGGATAAAGGTGAGGACTAGGGAGGAATTAAAACTTAATTGATCGATTCTTGCAGACTGTTTGTACCTCAATCGGGTGCACAAAAACCCATGGTTACCCTGTGTGAAGGTTGCTTTTGCCTCTTTGGCTACTCCAATTCTCTGTACTCTAGAGAATTGTTATGTGTAAAGAGGTTGTTTCTGGATCGAGCCCTTATGGATAGGGGGCAGCGGTTCGGGGACATATGCTCCTGAAGACCGTTCAGGGTATAGAGTCATATCTAGCTCGGTCCACCTCCATCAAGAAAGATGCAAGTTCAAACATTTCATATATATCCCTACTCACCAGTTCAATTTACTACTAAAACTTCTTAGAATTGACTTTTTTCAGGGTTAAGACCATACACCGTCCATAGTTTCAATCTAACTGCACACCATTGACTTCATTGTCATCAAATCTTTATTCGGATATCTATTTATCCATAAAAACTATTTTAAAATACATGGCATTGGAGACTTCACCTAGATACATTATAATAAAGTAATCTAATAAGCAAAATTGTTTAAACAGTTATACAATCAAAATCTTAATCCATTTTACATCCTGTATTCAGCTGCACATAAATATATAATCTAAAGATCTAAAAAGCCATTCAGATCATTTTCATAAATATCTATTTTTTAAAAACAGTTTAACCCGATATGTCCCGCACAATTCAAGGTACTGTAAGCTCTAAACTTCATATTTCAAATCATTACATTCTGTTAGTTGTTTCCTTCTGGCAATAACATGTATAATATACATTGAAACAGTATAACGGAATAATTCACTCTCGAGTTTACATGGCCATTTCAATGCATCCTGGTACAAGAAGAGCTTCTGGGGTAGAAAAAGTGGGCGTGACAGATACTTATATCTCGGTTTAGGCCCCAAAATAACATGGAATGGACAGTGGATAATTTTGTCCGGCCATCACAAGGGCATTTTAGCAAGCCAGGTGGCCCACTCAGGGCAGGGCACTAACGGATGTGATACGCCCGATCGTAGATGTGTCAAAAAGAATCTCTGCTGGGTATATTTAATAAAGATATATACTTAGGTAGACCCGGCTGAGGAGACATATAGCTTGTCACAGAATATTTTCCATTCACACTATTCCCCCTAATGCCCCTCCTGTGGTTATTGAAAAACAATTTTAACTCCCTCTTGCTAAACTGCAGGTTGCTTGCTAGATTGTTGATAGTTACTCCCTCAAAAGGCTCGGTAAGCAATCTATTCACAGAGCCTGACCGAGGGATCTTATAATATTGGCTGAGATATAAACAATCAGGTGTGACATCTTTTGTAAATTTCGAGCCTGGCTCACTCCATATATTGAACCAGCAAGTAATAGAACTCTGATCAATCAAATCTTTTATGAATGGCATATCCAACTCTTTATGAACTATAAAGGATGAAACAGTGCAGGTTACAGCCAATATCTTACATAAACATGATTTTCCTGAGACTGGGGTGGTGGGGAGAACCCTCTTCATGTCCCATTCTGCAGCCCCATATTTAGCAGCAGGGATACATCTGCTCCTATATAGTTTAGTCAGATCTCTTATTTGCTTATTTCCTATTTTTCTAGAGAATCTGTTCAGAGCCTCCATATTTCTGGCTGCTTTTGCTTTTGCATTTCTAATGTGTGAAAACTGAATGCCAAGGTAAGAGAAACTCTGTCCTTCAACCAATGTAAGATCCCTTACACTGTGCAGCCTTTATTAGGATTATCCCTACCACAGATCATAGTATATGTTTTAAATCAAGTCTTAAATCCAGTATGATGTGAACCCCTCGATAAAGAGCTGCAACCCATTTGCAGTTCTTGATATTAGGACTGCGTCATCTGCGTACAGGAGCACAGGGTCTTGCGTAGGCCTACTCTAGGGGCATCCACTTCTAGCTGTTGTAGCGCCTTATCTACCCCATTAATATATATTGAGAAGAGAAAAGGCACTAGAACACACCCCTGTCTTATGCTTATAGTTACATTAAAGCTGGGGGTACACTCTCCTCTCAACCCACATCACACTTGTGTCGTCCACCTTTGACTTGATAAACAGCATTAAATAAAGTTTAACATCAACATGAGGTCAGTGTCACAAACCATGGTAACCTAACAAGAATTTCCTTCCAGAATCATTTTACAAACATACATGAAAGCATCATCTGAAATAAATCAGTTTTGGGTCCGCAAAATATCCATCAATTGTCATCAGTGGGAATTCATAGTATTTGAAGCCGCACTGCAAACCAATATTTAATTTTGCTTCAGCCTCAAATTTCAAGCAGAACACATACTTCTTATTTCAGAAAGAAATTACTAACATGAATCTAGTTTTACATATTTCTAGACTTGAATCAGTTCATAGTTGCAATATTGTGTCATTTGAATTTTCTTAGGCAATAAATAATCAAAGAAACTTTGGCAAAGTCAGTAGGTCTCGACACTAAAACCTGTGGCTTTGACAATGCTTTTTAATATTAGATAGTCAAAGTGAATGGATTGAAATGCATGTTGATCGTTGGTTGATCTGAAATAGACTTTGTAAGAGCACATTTGCCCCTTAGTGCCAGGATTCAAGCTGAGGCCCTTCTCCATTTACATCAACCCAATGCTGACTATTGTTGTTTTGATGATGGTCACTGTCAGTCAACTTCTTCTATATTATATTTCAGGATTCCTTTCCAGTTATGCATCTTCTCATATGGTTCCCTTTCCAGTGATTAAAATAACAGGTCATGGGTTGCGTCACTTGTCTCTCCTCGACAAAGGCCAGTGCTCCTGGTGTTTCACATATTACTGGTCAAGCCTGTTCAATAGATATCTAAGAATCCCCGTCTGCCTGCCTTGGGTGGTGGGTCTCTTGACTGAGGCTGCTGTGGATTCTTCAAAGGTTAAAGGACAGTTACAATATCTTGCTGCTTGGAGGAGTTATGGACCAGAATGGTATCAAGAGTCTGTCCCCTTTGTATGTGACCCTCTCAGTATACATTTTTTATTGTCAGCACCCGAGGACTTTTAAGAGGGGGGTATTGCCAGAAATGATTTGCATTTACCTTATAAGCAACATATTCATCAAGGAAGTGTTCGACTCCACACTTGGTGCGCTTCTGTGTTTGTGTAAAATGGATCTATGGAACCTTGGTCTTCCAACCCATCATTCAATCTATGGTGTTTAAAAGGCTTTGTAAAATCACAGATGACTAACAAGTCGATGCATTATGGAGCTTATTCATTTTGGCTATATTGCTCTCCTCTCTGCATCCCACAATTGTGCTGTTTTCCTCCCGCTGGGTTCTCTAGGAGCAAGTTCTTGCTTTCGTTTTTCTTTCTTCTTGTCTGGAGTATTGTAATTTTCCTCTGGTCGCTTCTCCTTTTGTCACAGAGTCCTAAGATGATGGCTGCAACTTTTCCCTCTGGTTAAGGCCAGCCAATCACAGCGCAGATTGAGCTTGTGGATCCGCAGATCCATTACGGATCTGCCACAGATCCAGGTGCATGATACATATACATAGGGCCCGAATCACAGAGTGAATTTAAGATTAAATCCTAAACTTACTACTGTTAGGTATTCACAGAATGCCCTTACTACTTTCAGGATTCACAGAATGAACTTTATACTTTCGGTATTCACAGAATAGATATATCACTACTAACTTTACGTCCGCATTCGGGCCGGAAATTGCGGCCTGGAGGCGGAGCTTCCGCCCCGGAGGCAGAGCTTACTGCTTGGTGGCAGAGCTTCCGGCTCGGAGGAGGGGATTTAGCCATGGCTAAAATCTCCACCTCTCGGCTGCAAGCTCTGCCTCCGTGCCGGAAGCTCTGCCTCTGGGCTGGAAGCTCAACCCCAAGCAGGAAGCTCTGCCTCTGGGCCGGCAACTCCACCTCCGGGCCGGAATTTCTGGCCCGAGTGCGGACGTAAAGTTAGTAGTCTTAAATCTATTCTGTGAATACCAAAAGTAGTAAGTTCATTCTGTGAATCCCGAAAGTAGTAAGTTCACTCTGTGAATCCAGAAAGTAGTAAGTGCATTCTGTGAATACCAAACAGTAGTAAGTTTAGGATTTAGTATTAAGTTCACTCTGTGAATCGGACCCATAGAGTTTGAACCCTAATTTCTCAAAACCTGCAGAATGAACCAAATCCACCAAATCATAAAAGGCATGCATTCTGGACTAAGATCTAGTGTTATGCCAAGTTCCACCGCATTATGGATTGCCCAAAACATTTCATGCATAAATTATGTAAAAAAAAAAGCCCATTTTGGAAAGATTTGGCAAATATTTCTAACACTATTAGCAAAATAAAAACGGCATTTCCAATGGAAATGCTGACCTAACTATAACGACCCATCGATGCTCGTCACTGGGTAGTTATAGTAAGGATTCTGTTTTAACCACCTCTCTGATGGGGTGGGCGAGGACCTGAGTGAGTGGCACAAACATTATTTTGGTGGAGGTTCTGTGTCCTCCCTCACCAAGACTCTAAGAGGCCCTGGGGACTCCATCCCCCAGGGGAGATGTTTTAATGAAAAGGATCTGGGTGCATCGGCCCCCTACAGGAGCCTAAAAAGGCAGCAGGAACCCTAACCCTATGTGCCAACATCTTTCTAAAGGAGCAAGGGTGAGTGGCTGCCTTAAAGAGCCCCAGAGAGGCTCAGGAAGGTAGACTCAGAGGCATGCTTCTTTTATTTTTTAATAAACAAAACAATATATTTCTGATTATTAAATTTCACATTTTCAACCACAAAATGTAAAAATAAACACTATATGAAAAATTTCATAGACAAAGAGTGTGCTCTGAAGGGGGTTGGCTGAACACAGGGTTTTGGATGAAGATCCTGGCTGCAGGCCCCATGTGCGGCAGGGGGTTGGCTTTATGTATGGTAATAAAAAATTTTGGCAAAGAAATACTAGAAATTCACTGAAAAAAAGGTTAAAGTGCTGTTATAGTTAGTTGAACATGTCATTAAAATATGCCATTGTAAATGTACAAAACCGATGAAATTGACCAGCTATAGTTATCTCAAGTAATTATAACTCGTACTCTAACATAACTATAACTCAGGCCCTTACCATGCACTGCTGATTACACCATGTATTACGTCACTCATGACATCTTGCATGACATCATTGATAATATCACATCAACATTTGCATTTAAATTATTGGCGAGAAAACTGTGCATGGCGGGGGCGAGTCACAGTGGAGGGCTCCCAAAGCCAGGTCTCAGCTGCGCTTTCTCAGCTTGGAAGACCTTAATAGCAGCAAACTGCAACCTTATCTAATCACAGAAGCATCTTGGAAACAACCTTGTTATCCAGCTAAGGTATGCCTGCTGAGGCCATCTACCAAACCCATCTGGGCACTTTGGCACAAGATTAATTTATTCAGGGTAGCAAGGGAGGGGTTGCCTCAAAGGTGTCTTACGTCATTTAATTTTTAATTTAATGAATGCCATTCAAAATATTGTAAATATTTTCAATAGGCTTATTCACCTGTTGCAGCCCTCATGTTTATTTTTATGGATTCATCTTCACATATAGTCTGCTCTGGATTAGGCATTCATTTTAAATCAAGCCTTTTTACGTAATAAGGGCCTGATTCACAAAAGCAAACTTACACGTTTGTGTAAGTGTAGTTAAGGTTGTTTGCTATCCTTAAAAGTATTTTACAATTAGTTTATTTCCGAGGGCAGAGTCTCTGCACACAAAAAGATAATTCTGTCCTTGCTATTTAAATTGGGAGACTCCGCACATGTAAAGATACGATTCGTTAAAAACCTTTGTGCATAGTAAAAAATTGTAAACTTACACAAAAGTGCAAGTTACTTTTGTGTACTCAAGGTACGCAGATGTTGTGTTAAAAATAATAAATCTATACTTACCTATGTGGACACAACTTATCGATATTTTGGACCTCGACATTTCTGACATGATATTGTGTTCACGCAATATTTTTAGCTTCGATATTCTATCAGACATACTTCTATGTCTAATTTCTGTACTATAAAAAAAGTCTCATAGAGAAGTTAGGTGAGTTTATTGTCTCCCTTATTGCAGGATTCTGCTCAAGGACAGAAGTATGCTTTGGAGCCCAGCCGGTAGGGACTGAGTCACTATACCTCCTCACTATTTATGAGCCGGAGCCCGAATAACTATAGTGCCTCACTTGCTGTCCTAACCTTTCCAGAGAAACAATTGAGTTGACACCCCAGAATATAGTACTCTTGACCCTTTAAAGGATCGCAGTAACAGGACACTCCTTTCGCTCGGTCACTTGTCCACAATAGGATAAACAAGAGACACAAAGGAAGTTTATAATATTTATTTAAACTATTGTGCTCTAAGACGCAGTATTTGTGCCACAATTTGACAAGAAACGCACAGGATAATTATCATTAGCATGGTTAATTAACCCTATATCTTAAGATGCCCTGTCATATTATAAAACAGATTAGCCTAACCCAACCCCTTTCTGCTGAGGCGAAATGATGATATCTGATAGATTTCTGAGGTTAGTGTCGGACCCTGTACAATAGTATTCAGGGGTGGAAGTGATGAAGCAAAGCTTCGCATATTTTGCGGCTTGCCGAAGTCAAGAACCTCGTTTATGTGTAATAAGGTAACAAAAACGTATGTTTTACTAACGTTTATTTTTGTTAGGCAAAGTTTGCGAAGCTTGCCTACGTGTATTTCTAATACATTTAACCCGTGTACTTTAAAATGGCCGCCGCTTGTATTTTAGTTACTGCGCATGCGTCAGCCACACTCACGTGTCCTGACGCATCTGCAGAAGTGGAGGGAAATTTATGCGCATGCGTAATCCATAGCTGTGCTCATCATGTGGTACTGCTCGTGCCACTGCTCTTGTGTCTGTATCAATGTAGCTAACATTTAACCTGCATAAGTATATTTTATAATGATAAGTAGAAAGTACAAACCCTGTGATGTGTTTTCATGATGACATTATTATGTATTAATTTGTTTTCGCTTACTTTTCATGTACCGCGGGGAATGGGGGTCTGAGTGAAAGGAGAGCCATATTGGAGGTCCCTTCTGCGCCTGCGCAACTTTGGCAGCACAGTAGACCTTGACTGATGGAACATAGCCAGTTGGCAGCGATGGGCGAGAGGCTCCTGAGAAAGTCACCTCTGCCCTGCGAGAACAGCGAATGTGGCTCCTTATATGTTACATTGTAATATTACGCTACTGTTTGCCGTGTAGCTTCTCATGGGAACCCCAATCTTACTAGGCGGTGCCCAAACATGCAAATACAGGCTTGAAATGTTGAATTGTGATTGGTGTGTTACCCAAATCCTACCTTAGGACCAATCGAAATTGAGGGATTCTGACACTTTGCAACATTGGGGGGTGGTACACTGTCCCCAAACTGTATATCTACCCTGGGTTCACCTAGGGAACCGTCCGACTTGTCTGGTTTAGCTGACCTGTCACTGACCCATCGTACTCAATAGGTGACTGAAGATACAGAGAGCTGCGGAGCACTCTGTCCGAATTGACCATAGACTAAGGTTTTACTGAACCTTAAAGTGCTGGCGAAGCACTTTGCTGGGAGTTCGCTGACCCAATCGGGGTCTTGATCGATAACTGCAGAGCGGGTGGAGCGCAGGCGTTGCTTCCGAACTGTGGGTTCCGGTCCTGTCCTGAGCGGTCCTGTCCTGAGGGTTTGCTGTCCTGTCCTGAGGTCCTGTCCTGATTCCTAATCCGAGGGTATTCTGTCCTATCCGGGGTGTCCATTCTGCACCTGCTGTCCTTTGAGGGGTATCCTTCCTTGAGGGTTTCCTGTCCTTAACTGACCCGTGGCCAGGGTTTGGTTTCCACACCTTTCTAGGTAAATATTGCTCTGAACCTCTTAAATCTTGCACCTTCTGAATTTCTAACTTTTGCTTCAATAAAGTTTACCATTGCACATGTTATTTTTCCATGTCTTTCCGCAACTATTGAAAGTCATTTGCATTTTTCCATAAGTTTGTTCCTATGTCTTCTCACTTGTTAGAAATTATATTTTGCATTGCAGTTTGTCATTTTCTGATATGGTCTAGAACCTCATTGCCTAGATTGTTTAAAGGCCCGTTCACCTTAAGTGAAGCGTGTTACTCTTTATAGGCCCTCCTGTACTTATACCTACATAATCCGCCCATGCTTAAATATTATTGAATAGCATAGTATCTTCTCGTTACATTTATATCAGTATTTCAATGATTACTCTGTCATTATTTCTTTACAGTTATATCATTTACGTTATCTTGGTTATTGATTGCCTTATATTGATGTACCTTATACATGAAGCAAATGAACTTTAGATAAACATTTTTAAACTTCCCGTTGTCCGTGGTCATTTCAAACAGTATTTGAATGTTATTGGTTGGGTTTGTATTTTGCTGCCTTTCCTTTTACAGCTAGCTCCCTGATTCATTGTGGTCATTAGGTACCCGCATCGGTGGATGGTAAGTCGGGTGCACTGAGAAATAATAGTAGGGAACACACACACAAATTGGTAGAGCTCGTGAAGTCACCTGGTCAATGTATATGGTGATTTGAAAGTATATGGGCCCTGAAGCCGGAAACGGCGAAAATTATTGGTCGGGTGGCCTCGCGCGCTCTATCAGTTTTACTGGTAAGCAGAGGTATGGTTAGGGACTAGCTAAAGGTTAGGCAGGATTAGTTAGACTAGTTGAGTCGGAAGCTGCTAGTACATTAATGCTGCTATAAGAGCGGCTGTTCCGAGGGGACTGATCACTCTCTTGTGAATACGCTGCTGAAATCAATGAACTGTTTTTTCATTATTATTCTTGTTCTTATATTGTTATATGTATTAATCCATGCGTTTGTCAACCGTTTAGTTTCTTGTTATCCGAACTCCCCGGGGAATTGAAAGGGCAAGTGGTGAATAGAATCCATTGTCCTGAGGTCACAGGCTCGAGGAAAGTTAGGTGCAGGTTAAGATAACCGGGAAGCACTAACTAGGGTTTTCTGAATACATGTGTGAATAAATGTCAGTAACGGGGTTCATTGGCAAAATTCCCATAGTGGCGTAACCGATAATCATAGATGATCAGTCCAGTGAGTGCGAGTCTGAAGTTGCGTTCTTGGACTTGCCAAACAAACCGACCGGAAAGGGAATGCAGCAGAGGCATAACCCTTTTAATGCAAAAGAAATTAAATTAGAGTCAGCAACAGGCACTAGGAATGTCTCTCTGGTAACTCCGGATGAAATTGAGAGTTGGAGTCGTGAATTAGAGAAACAGACTCCGCAAACGAAACCTTTAGATCTCTACAAGCTGAGGGTAGAAATAGAAGAATTAATGGCAGGAAATGTGGGGTTGGATCGATTGAATACCTACTCTGAAGAAGAATTGTCGTTTATATGTAAAAGCTTTACAAGGAACACCAGAGTGCTCCACGAAAAACTGACCGAAACCGCAGCTAGTATGGGGGTAGATATCTCGAAATCCAAGCCCTTACAGAAACCGTACAGAGCAGACTTCTCAGACAAAGATATAGAGCACCTGAATGTGGCGGGAAAAAAGTTGCAGATTAAAGAATTATTGGGGGTACTGCAGAAATGGGGAGATGTGGAAAGATGGAGAAGCAGGTGGGCGAAAAAGAGGGAAGAGGCTCGCTCCCGACAAGTGACTCCTGAATTTGCTTTAAGGGAGGTAGAGAAACCTGAGCAGTTATGCCCCATGCGCGAAGTACCTGGAGGGAAATATGTGCATGTCCCCTGGTCTAGACAGGATATTGTGTCCTTTACGAACGATTTTCCAAAATTAAGAGAGAAACCAGTAGACTGGTACAGGCAGGTGGAAAGGTTCGTGAAGGTACAGAAATGTCTGTGGAAAGACCTGGATGGGTTTTTCGACATTGTGGTTCCGGTAGATTTATGGACCCAGTGTAAAATAGCCATAGACTGGCCTACTGAAGAGTACCCAAGAAATAAGGAAACAGGGGAGCCATCAAAGGATGTCATGCGAAAATATGAGCAGGTAATTCAGCATTTGAAAGAAAAGGTGCCCGCAAAGGAAACTGATTGGACAAAAATAGATAGAACAACACAGGAAAGGGACGAGACAGTGCACTCCTTCTATGAGAGGTTATTGCAGGTATTTAAAACATACAGTGGTATTGATAACATCGATTTGAAGGACATGACGCACTTTATTTACAGGTTTGTAAATGGTTTAAGACCTGAAATTTGTCAGTGGATAAAAGATAATAAAATCTGTTGGCATACAAAGAAAATGGATGAGGTCCTGCGGTACGCTAAGTACTGCGAGGACGAGATGGCAGAAAAGAAAAAGGCCCTTAAGGAAAAAGTGATGTGGGCTCAAGTAAAGCTCGCAGAACAGCAGGAAAAACAATTGAGTAACATGGTTAAAAATGCTGAGAACAAAAGTCCTGGGGGAGGGGGTGGAGGAAAGCCCCGGCCCAAATTTAGCAGGGAAGAGGCTATGAAGAAATTTCCCTGCCATCAGTGCGGCGAAATTGGACACTGGCGAAACGAGTGTCCCCAACTGACAGATGATAACCCCAAAACACCTGATTTAACTCCACAGACGCAGAAAGAAAGACCAAGAAAAACGCAACCACAGGTAAAAACAGTTCAGGTGCCTCGTGCGCCAAAGCAAGTATACAGGGGAAAACAGGGAGAGGGTGAGGAGATAGAAGTTTGGGAAAGCGGTGAGAACAGAAATACAGCAACTTCGCAGTATCTGCTAAATGATACCTTCCTTTGTAATGATCAGTACTGACGGGGCCTGAGAGGGGAGGACGAGGAGTGCGTACTTGGCGCTTCCTTGCCGGTAGACCAGTCTGGACCATACATTGAAGGAAAGGTCAACGGAAATGATGTCACCTTTCTATTGGACACTGGCGCTACCCGTTCTACTGTAAGAACAGTGGACGTTCCAAACCTACCCCTCTCGGGAGAAAATATCCAAGTAGTGGGTGTATCTAATCAATTGATTAGTACTCCTGTTACCGAACCAATGGAGATTTCAATTGGAAATTTTAAACAAATGCATAGGTTTGTCGTCTGTGACACCAGTCCAGTGAATCTACTGGGTCGTGATTTGCTGTGCAAAATGAACTGTACCATCTTTTGCACACCAAAAGGTGTTGAAATACAGACCCCGGATGAAGATGGCATTTATAAACTATTGTTACTTAGACCTGACTCAGAAATTAAAAGATTGACCCTGCAGGATTTGCCCCAAGAACTCCAGGAAGCGGTAAAGCCAGAGGTGTGGGATTTCACTGGAAAAGATGTGGGATTAATGAAAGATGTGGACCCCATACAGATAGCCATCAAGGACAATGCAGTATATCCTAACACTAAGCCCTACCGAATGAATGCTGAAGTGAAAGCAGGTGTCACTCTGGATATACAAAAATTATTAGAAGGAAACATCATACAGGAAGTGATGAGCAGCCCATGCAACTCACCGATTATGGGCATCAAGAAGCCTAGTGGCAAGTATAGGGTAGTGCAAGACCTGAGAAAGGTAAACAAAATTGTAGTTCCTTGCTGCCCTATTGTCCCGAACCCAGCAGTGATATTGTACCAGATTCCTTGGGATGCTGAGTGGTTCACTGTGATTGATTTGTGTCATGCATTCTTTTCGATACCCCTGCACCCCGACAGCAAATTTCTTTTCTCGTTTGCCTTCGAAGGTCACGTGTATTGCTGGAACCGGGTCCCCCAGGGGTATACAGAGAGCCCTTCTATCTTTAATCAGATCTTGAAAAAATGTCTAGAGACTTTGATCTTACCTGGGAACTCTGTCTTAGTGCAATACATAGACGACCTTCTACTGGCGTCTAAAAGTCATAGGGACTGTGTAGTTGACACCATTGCCCTCCTAAATCATCTGTGTGAGAAAGGGCATAAAGTGGCCCCTGACAAACTACAGTTCTGTGCAAAATCAGTGAAATATCTAGGACACCAGATAGAAAAGGGTGTCAGAAAAGTCACATCAGAAAGAGTGAGAATAATTCAAAAGATGCAGTTGCCCCGTACTCAAAAAGACGTCAGAATGTTCCTGGGTGTACTAGGATACTGCAGGCAGTGGATTCTGGGATTTGCAGTCTTAGCCAGGCCTTTGATAAAAATGACCACGAGAGGAATGCCAGACATTGTAGAATGGGACGATGAAAGCCTAATGGCTTTCACAAGACTGAAAAACTGTCTGTGTACAGCCCCTGCGCTGGGAATGCCAGATTATTCCAAAGAGTTTGCCCTATTCTGTGACACTCGCGATAATTGCGCATTGTCAGTCCTGACTCAAGAACATGGCACGACCAGAAGGCCTGTGGCCTATTTCTCTGCCACCCTGGACCCAGTAGCTGCTGGGTTACCAGGCTGTCTGAAAGCAGTAGCTGCTACCTGTGCAAGTTTGGAACAGAGTGAGTCCATAGTCATGGGACATCCTGTGATTGTTTATGTTTCACATGGAGTGGTAATTCTATTGACCAGAACTAAAACGCAGTATCTCACCCCTAGTCGGCTGACTAAATACGAGAGGATTCTTGTGGGTGCAGCAAATGTAAGCATTGTTAGGTGCGGTATTCTGAACCCTGCCACTTTACTCCCCGACTCCCTGGAAATGGAAGGTGGGGATGATGATGAACATGATTGCATTGATCTGACAGAGTTCAGCACCAAACCACGCCCAGACATAAAAGAAACGCCATTGCCTGAGCATGATAAAGAACTGTTTGTAGATGGTTCCTGTCTAAGACATGAACTAGGAGGCCTGAGTGCTGCTTATGCAGTAGTCTCTTTAACAAAAATTGAAGAAGCAGGTTACCTATATAACATCAAGTCTGCACAAGTAGCCGAATTGATTGCTATGATAAAAGCTTGCAAAATTGGGAAGAACATACGCATAACAGTGTATACTGACAGTCAGTACTGTTATGGAGTTGTGCATGACTTTGGCCAATTGTGGCTACAGAGGGAATTCCTGACTTCCTCAGGTACTCCCATTCGGAATGCAAAAGTTGTTCATGACCTTTTAGAGGCCATCCAATTGCCAAAGGAACTGGCAGTGGTAAAATGTGCTGCTCATCAAAGGAGCATGGACAAAGTATCACTGGGAAACGATTATGCTGATCGAGTGGCCCAATGGTGTGCCAAAGATCGGTATATCGTAAATCCAAAACGAGGGGGGCCAGGAACCAGCTGCCAACTTCAAGTGTTTGAGGAAGTGCCTACTTGGGATGAAGTGAGAGAGTGGCAGGAGTTGGCTCCTTGGCAAGAAAGAGAGAAATGGAAGGAGGATGGGTGTAGACCGAGACGTGTGGATGGTGTCATTTTGGGCCCAACTGGTATGCCTGTGTTACCCCGACACTTGCTTGGCACAATGGCAAGATTAATACATGAAGGATCACACATTGGTAGGGATGCCATGATTCTGGTATTTCAACAGACTTGGTACAGTAAGAAGTTCAGGAAAGTAGCAGAGTCCCTCTGCCAGAGGTGCCTGTCATGTCAACAGATGAACCCAGGCAAGAGGACAATGGTTGAGCTGAGCAAAATTGGGAGATCAGGGGGTCCCTTTGTAAGGATACAGATTGATTTCATCACCATGCCCCGTTGTGAAGGGAAGCGATATGTCCTTGTCATTGTTTGCGTATTTTCAAAATGGGTAGAAGCTTACCCTACTCCCCAAAGTGACGCACTGACAGTAGCGAAGTGTTTACTAAAAGAACTGATACCTAGATTCGGGGTGCCATTCATTATTGAATCAGATAAGGGTGGACATTTTCAGAATGAAATACTGGCTGAACTCTGTAAGGCCTTTGGAATAAGGCAGAAACTTCACTGTGCATATCATCCAGAGGCTTCTGGAATAGTGGAACAAGTCAATGGAACTATCAAAAACAGACTAGCAAAGCTGACTGATGCAACTGGCATGACCTGGGTGAAGGCCCTGCCCCTGGTCCTGATGGGACTGAGAAGTGTTCCTGACCGCAAGACAGGCCTAAGTCCCCATGAAATCATTATGGGAAGAGTGATGAGACAAGCATGGGTGCCAGGAAGCAAACTGTTGAGTATTACTGATGATTTGGTGCTTGAATACTGCAGAAGATTGGGTGACCAAGTGCGTTCTATCTCTCGCCAGATTGGAGACGACGGCATCCTCAATCCAACGACTCCTCTCCACAGCTTGGTTCCAGGAGACTGGGTCAAAATAAAGAAACACACTCGATCAAGCTGTCTGGCACCAAGGTGGGGAAAGAAACGCCAAGTAATCCTGGTAACAACCACTGCAGTGAAGGTCGCAGGTATTCCCCAGTGGATCCACGCTGGCCACACCCAGAAGGTATTACCAGACAAAGAACTTGAAGAAGAAGGGCATCCAGCAGAGGACTCTGCAGGAGCCAGACCAGAAGCAGCTGACAACGAGCAGCCCAGCACCAGTCAGGCTGCAGGAACAGCAGACGTTGGCCCAGGAGTAGTTGATTACGAACTGCCGAGAATCCAGCCTGCTGAAGAGGTCCAGGAAGCTGAGCCAGGAGTAGCTGATGACGAGCTGCCAAGCATATGGCCAGAAGAATGGATACCGATGATTGATCTGACCGAAGATCCTATCAGAACAAGAGAGCGACTTTGTGAAGGTAGAGAGTGGACTAGTCAGGAAAAGCAAGGCACAGGCGAAGAACCTCAGCCGCCTGAGATTCACATCAAAACTGAGGAAGGAGAAGGTCAGACAGGGACAGAACAGGTGTTCGATACACCTCCACTAACTCCTGATGTGGATAAGGGACAGCTTAGACATAGAGTGATAGTTCGAGCAGAAGAAAATCAAGAGATCGAAGTGCTTGAACAGGATCAGATAGGGTTAGAAGAACGGGTTCAGGAAACAGAAACAGAATCAGAAACAGAGACAATCGAAAGCCAAAAACAACATATTCCTGAACAAGGCCAGATTAGTAACCAGGCAGAAGAATTTGATGCTAGCCCTGGAACTAGCGAGATAAGGGAAGAAGAAGAAGAAAGTGAAGCAGAATTGCCACAAGCTAAAGAGAATAAGAGGATAAGAGAAGAAAGCGAAGTCCAAGTACCAACTAAGAGACTAAAGAAAAGAAACAACCTTGAGCCTAGGTTCGTAAAGAGACTAAGGCTAAGGATAAAGACGGTGGAAGAAAAACGTGCAGAAGCAAGGAGAAGTGCACGGATAGCAGAGCAAGAAGAAAACTCTTCCAAAAGAAGGAGTGAGCGAATAAAAAGACAAAACAAGAAGTACAAGTCTCCTGAATGGACACTCGTTTTGGAAGAACTTGAAGATCTTGATATAACTGACGTAAGCGACGGAGAGCCCGTCCCTGAGTACTCTGCTGAAGAAGAAGACGAACCACCGTGAATTTGCACAAAGTAAGCTAGCTGTGTAAAGACACAAAGAGGGGTCGAGAAACTTCTTCTGAGCCGAAATGTCTGATTCAACTGTGAATGGTAGACCTAGTTGCAGTCGTTTCAAGACGTGCTGCAAGGTGTGTATATGTAGTATAGTAGTATTGATAGTAATTTGGATAGGACTAACAATCTTTATACCCTTCACTGTAAGTAAAGATACTAACATTGTCCCTACTGAAATTGTAAATACAGACAGTGAGGAGTTGACAACACAGAGTGTAGCAAGACATGAGAGAGCACTGAGACAAACAAAACGAGACTTAGAAGCATCAGATGAGGGAGGACTACATTATCATGGAATTAAGAACAGGACACACTTAAATGTTTTTGCAAACTTGTTAATACACTATGTAGAGACTATGGAAATTGAAGATTGCTATGTCTGCATGAAGCTACCTACTTCTGTGGCTGAAGGCGTGACATACCATCACTTGCCATTGACATATGGAATCTCCTGTAGCATTTTAGCTAGTTTATTTTACAAAAGAGGACCGTTACAGTACTATTACTCTAATAATGACGTAATCTTTTCTGAACTTCCTATACGTGGGAACTTGAATCCTGTACATACCAAAAGCGACACCATAAGATATATGGGAGACTACTTCTTGACTATAGGTAACATTGACATAGCTGATGCACACAGAGATAACTTGACTTGTTCTTTGCGTGAACAGGAAAAGATGTTCCTGAACATGGCAGAGAAAAGAAGAATTAAAATACAAAAGAAGGCTAATGACGAAAGTCAGAAAAAGCCAAAGTGGGCTGAGAACATGGAAGGCACCTCAAATGGTGGGGCGGGACCTGCTCTGTTGCTGGATTTTGAAAAGAAAGGCAAGCTATGTCTTCACCGCGAGAAGACTAGCTATTATAATAATGTTTTCATTGGTTCCAGTGAATGCGAACATAATTACAAGGTAATTGGAGGTTGGGGTTTCAAAAATGGGTCAGAGCCTGTGTTTCCTGGAATTTATTATATTTGTGGGGACAAGGCTTATTTCAAATTGCCGGATCACTGGTATGGAAGCTGCTATTTTGGCATTGTCTTCCCGAAAATATACCATGTGAATGGAAAAGCTGGAAGCAATGAAGATACTAATGGCTTAGTGCGTAGTAAAAGAGAAAGTATAGGTGAAATTATGGGTAGTATTTTCAGTGCACTGATACCTGGAGTGGGAGTGGTTCTGAACACTCACAGAATTTGCAAATTGTCTACTATAGTGGATGTGCTGTCTACTGAAACAGCTCATGGATTTCTGCTGGTCAATACCGAAATGGTTGCGATCAGATCAATGGTTTTGCAGAATCGACTTGCTCTTGACACCTTATTAGCGAAAGAGGGCGGAGTCTGCCGGATGTTGAAGGCGCAACATTGTTGCACTTATATTCCGGATAAAAGTGTACAGATCAAAAGATATGTGAAAAACATTACTAATTTGACAAAGGAACTCAAACCACTCGAGGTTGATAGTGCCTGGAAGAGACTGGTAGATGGTCTCTCAAATGTAGGTCATTGGCTTGCTAGCGTAGGTAAAAGCTTATTGTTCAAGATACTGATGCCAATTGGTATTATAGGTCTTATTATATTTCTCATTTTTATCTGTTGTAAATGCCGTAAGCGCACCAAGAAGCACGAGGTAAATGCAAGAGGGTTAAAACGGAGTGTGGATGAGATTGAGTTGGAGGAAGTGAATGATCAGATATACAAAAAGGTGAAGACTTCTCACCCTACTAAAAATGAGAGAGAAAAGTTAGAACGATTGCTGGAAGAGATAGAATTGTATAAAGTGTGAAAGAAAGTTGGCATCTGGTTCCATTTTTGTGATGATAGTAAATATCATCAAAGAGGGGATTGATGAAGCAAAGCTTCGCATATTTTGCGGCTTGCCGAAGTCAAGAACCTCGTTTATGTGTAATAAGGTAACAAAAACGTATGTTTTACTAACGTTTATTTTTGTTTAGGCAAAGTTTGCGAAGCTTGCCTACGTGTATTTCTAATACATTTAACCCGTGTACTTTAAAATGGCCGCCGCTTGTATTTTAGTTACTGCGCATGCGTCAGCCACACTCACGTGTCCTGACGCGTCTGCAGAAGTGGAGGGAAATTTATGCGCATGCGTAATCCATAGCTGTGCTCATCATGTGGTACTGCTCGTGCCACTGCTCTTGTGTCTGTATCAATGTAGCTAACATTTAACCTGCATAAGTATATTTTATAATGATAAGTAGAAAGTACAAACCCTGTGATGTGTTTTCATGATGACATTATTATGTATTAATTTGTTTTCGCTTACTTTTCATGTACCGCGGGGAATGGGGGTCTGAGTGAAAGGAGAGCCATATTGGAGGTCCCTTCTGCGCCTGCGCAACTTTGGCAGCACAGTAGACCTTGACTGATGGAACATAGCCAGTTGGCAGCGATGGGCGAGATGCTCCTGAGAAAGTCACCTCTGCCCTGCGAGAACAGCGAATGTGGCTCCTTATATGTTACATTGTAATATTACGCTACTGTTTGCCGTGTAGCTTCTCATGGGAACCCCAATCTTACTAGGCGGTGCCCAAACATGCAAATACAGGCTTGAAATGTTGAATTGTGATTGGTGTGTTACCCAAATCCTACCTTAGGACCAATCGAAATTGAGGGATTCTGACACTTTGCAACATTGGGGGGTGGTACACTGTCCCCAAACTGTATATCTACCCTGGGTTCACCTAGGGAACCGTCCGACTTGTCTGGTTTAGCTGACCTGTCACTGACCCATCGTACTCAATAGGTGACTGAAGATACAGAGAGCTGCGGAGCACTCTGTCCGAATTGACCATAGACTAAGGTTTTACTGAACCTTAAAGTGCTGGCGAAGCACTTTGCTGGGAGTTCGCTGACCCAATCGGGGTCTTGATCGATAACTGCAGAGCGGGTGGAGCGCAGGCGTTGCTTCCGAACTGTGGGTTCCGGTCCTGTCCTGAGCGGTCCTGTCCTGAGGGTTTGCTGTCCTGTCCTGAGGTCCTGTCCTGATTCCTAATCCGAGGGTATTCTGTCCTATCCGGGGTGTCCATTCTGCACCTGCTGTCCTTTGAGGGGTATCCTTCCTTGAGGGTTTCCTGTCCTTAACTGACCCGTGGCCAGGGTTTGGTTTCCACACCTTTCTAGGTAAATATTGCTCTGAACCTCTTAAATCTTGCACCTTCTGAATTTCTAACTTTTGCTTCAATAAAGTTTACCATTGCACATGTTATTTTTCCATGTCTTTCCGCAACTATTGAAAGTCATTTGCATTTTTCCATAAGTTTGTTCCTATGTCTTCTCACTTGTTAGAAATTATATTTTGCATTGCAGTTTGTCATTTTCTGATATGGTCTAGAACCTCATTGCCTAGATTGTTTAAAGGCCCGTTCACCTTAAGTGAAGCGTGTTACTCTTTATAGGCCCTCCTGTAGTTATACCTACATAATCCGCCCATGCTTAAATATTATTGAATAGCATAGTATCTTCTCGTTACATTTATATCAGTATTTCAATGATTACTCTGTCATTATTTCTTTACAGTTATATCATTTACGTTATCTTGGTTATTGATTGCCTTATATTGATGTACCTTATACATGAAGCAAATGAACTTTAGATAAACATTTTTAAACTTCCCGTTGTCCGTGGTCATTTCAAACAGTATTTGAATGTTATTGGTTGGGTTTGTATTTTGCTGCCTTTCCTTTTACAGCTAGCTCCCTGATTCATTGTGGTCATTAGGTACCCGCATCGGTGGATGGTAAGTCGGGTGCACTGAGAAATAATAGTAGGGAACACACACACAAATTGGTAGAGCTCGTGAAGTCACCTGGTCAATGTATATGGTGATTTGAAAGTATATGGGCCCTGAAGCCGGAAACGGCGAAAATTATTGGTCGGGTGGCCTCGTGCGCTCTATCAGAAGTTCTACATCTCAGTTGACGCAGTGCTCTTGCTTCTGGATCTTCATTCAGTGTGTGATTTTATCACAATCCATGTCCTCAGTTCAGTTATAAGACAAGGCATGTGTGCTCACAAACAGCAGCTGCGTGCTCTTGTTATGTCTAAGTGCTAATGTCTGACCAGTGAGAATAACAAGGGGCATTGTTGTTTAACCTTGTCTAGTGTGTTCAGACTAAATCCCAGGAAAAGAATAGAGCACAAAAACATATGCAGGGTCTGTGTGAAAATTCGATGTGGCACAAAAGCAAGTGTGTTATGTAGTAATTGGTGCAAAGGAAATGTGGCCTACTATGTGTACAACTAAGCTAACATAGGCAAAATGACAATGGGCCATGTAGGAAACAAACAACACTCTGGATTGGTCAGGATAATAGCACAATAAAAAACACTAGATGATATGAATGTAATTTCCCCTTCTTCAGGATATTACTGAGCTTCAATATTCTGTCAGACAACCCCCCCTGTCTACTTTCTGTACATTGAGAAAAGTCTCCTAGAGAAGTTAGCTGTGTTTCTCTTCTCCCTCTCCCATGTCCCCTTCTTCTAGGATATACCTTTCCTGACAGCAGCAGTGTTAGATACTGTGGTTCAGGAAAGACTGCCTTCAGTCTCAGCAGAGCCTTGTAGAACATGGAACTAACACCCAGGGCCACTAGCTGAACATCTCCGTAGAATCACTTACATGTGTGTTATTGAACAGCAAAGCACACATGTGTGATTGAAAGCTAAGCCGTTCTTCAGCCCCAGGTCCAGATTAGAACTTCTGAAGACAAGGATAGGGATCAAGTCAAGGCATGCTCCTCACATCTAAGCTTTAAGATGCAGGAAGGAAGGAAAGAAGTTGTTGAGCAAACAACAGTATTACTGTCCTGAGACCCAAATCAAGACTAGCTCATAGTGCCGCACCTGCCCTCCCAACCTTTACAGAGTAACAGGTAAGTTAGCGCCCCAGAACACACACTCTAGACCCTTACAGGCATCCGGAAGCAGGCAATCACCTTTCGTTAGCTCACTCATAAGTATCCACAATGCAAAGAAAAGAGACAAGAGGCAAGCTTACTATATTTATTATAACTATTATAACTATTGTGCTCTATTTTGCAATAGCTGCTCTGCAATTAAAAGACATACGCAAGTATAAAATGTCTTTAGCATAATTAACAAACTGTACACAATGAAAAGGCCTGTCATATTGGAAGACATTTGCGCCTAAACCTACCCTCACTATAGAAGCGCAGTGATATATTAAAAATTGGTGGGATTTGTGGGGGACCCCATCCCTGGCATACGTAAGTAGTTGCTTTACATCTCAGGCAGCAGAGCTCTTTCTCGTCTCAGAACCTTTGCATGTTGTGAATGTGTCCTCTCTGTTTTCAGAATGACAAATTTTGGTTTTTATGATAAGATTTATCCAACCACAGAGCTAAGACTGCACCATTTTTTTTACCTGGTAGGAAAAGTTCTGTATAAATTCCCAGCAGAAGAACAGAATAATAAAACATGTATTGACATTTTCTGAAATAAATGTATATAAAAAGCAAGCCTGTTGAAGCAAAGGCAGCATATTACCTTTAAGAAATACACATCAGGGGTGTTCAATGTATCAGAGAGGGTCGTACAGAGTATCAGCAGTAGGATCGAGAACAGAGGCCGCCCCGATCAGAGCACTTATATCGCGCGCCGAAATTGAAGTGATTTTGCTCATCTGTATGTTAAAATTGGAAATTAACTTGAGGAATTGCTTTTTAGAAATAAAAACGGGCACCACTTTGATTATAAAACTCACGATCGCGCTGCGCACACTCACCCCCTGAGGCTGCTCTGCCGACTAGAGCGCCGAGCAACCTTCCGGCCTCCTCCCGGGTCCTGATCACGTGACCTATGGGAGGGGCCGAGGCAACCACAAATGCCAGCCGCAAAGTGGGAGCACAGCGGACACGCGCAGCAGGCGCGCCAAAGGCAAGCCCGTCTATGCCCGTCCACGCCCAGCCGGGCCCAGGCACTCTGCCCAAATACTTAAATGCTCCTCCCAGGAACTGAGAGCAATGAACTCTGAATCTTCTGCAGCTGCAAGCACCTTGTCAACCTGACTGCAAACACACAATATCTATCATAAAAGAATTGCCTTCCCTGTGGTCAAGCTGCCCCACAAACTAAGCCAACAACTAAAACAAGTAAGCACAGAACATGTAGAACTGTCAATATGCTATCTTAACACACGCTCCTTAGTAAAGCAACAAATTGAAATCTTTGACCTCCACGATACGGATAGACCGGATATTCTTTTCCTTTCGGAAACCTGGTTAACCTGGTAAACCTGGTTAACCACAGAATCTACACCGACATTATAGCTGCACTTCCTAATGAATATTACATCTTGCAAACTAACCGCTCTATGGGAAAGCCTGGCGGCTGAGTGGCAGCAATCATTCACAAAAAAATGAACTTTTCTGCCCTTACTCCACTCAACCTACCCGCCACAGAAAACACAGTGCTCAAACTTGAATCTAAGTCAGCTCCTATCATCTGTATACTCATTTACAGCCCCCCCCACATATGCCCTGTTTCCCCACTCCTTGAGAGAACAATTAGCCCCCCTAGTCACCGACCACATAAACATTCTGTTATCAGGGGACTTTAACTACTGGGCTAATGACCCCCAAGAAGGACCACACTCAAGTGAATTGACCGAATCACTCAAATTTCAGAACCTCACCCAACAAATCTCTTCCCCCAACCACATAAAAGGCCACATCCTTGACCAAATATGGATCACAGATAGGAAATGGAACACCATAGACAACAATGATTTTATCAATACCCTAGAAAACACCGCACCCAACCCCAATCGAAGATATTGACCACCATGAGGAGTCCTCCTCTAACTGGCTTCAAGCAGCAAGCAATACCCATGCCCCCCTCCAAACAAATCAGACTCATCTGCTGGCACGAGGCTCAGAGGTGATTCTCACCCGAACTTAAATCTCAAAAATGCACTCTGCGCCAAATAGAGAGGAAATGGAGGCAGAACTATTCATTAGAAGGAAAGGACAACTATGTCAGAGCCATGAAAGAATACAAAAAAGCCATTACCACTGCAAAAGCAACCTATTTCTCATCTCGCATCCTTAACGCCAGTAACCAATCCAAATAAATATTCTCGATTGTAGATGAGCTATCAAACCCAGAGAGAGTATTAAACAAACCAAAACCCTCTCAAGCCTTCTGCAACTCTCTAAACACCTATTTCATTGACAAAATAAATATCATCAAAGCAAGCATCGCTCCCTCGTCAAACAATAATGGCTCACCTACCATTAGGAACCCCCAAACTACCGACCAATTTACCCCAATTGACACTACAACCCTGCGCCAATTACTGGCCAAGGTTAAATCTGGCTCCCCTCGGGATTACTGCCCCCCTTATCTCCTTAGAACAGCTTTCTCAGCTTTCCCAGACCCAGCTCTTGCCCTCCTCAACCACTCCCTGGTTCAAGGCTGTGTACCCAACGTGTTTAAGGAAGCCATTGTAGTCCCTCTTCTCAAAAAACCTGCCGCTGACCCACAACTGCCGGTCAACTATCGTCCCATTTCTCTGCTCCCTTTTATGGCCAAGATACTGGAATCCCATGTGGCCAGATGTCTATCTAATTTTCTGGAACAGACAGGATTCCTCGAATCCAGTCAAGCTGGCTTTCGCCCAGCACACTCAACCGAAACTGTGATAGTAGCTGTACTCGACACAGTACTACTTGAAAAAGCAGATACTAGCACACCACAGGCCCTGGTATTGCTCGACCTCTCGGCGGCCTTCGATACGGTCGACCATGGGATCCTGGCCGACAGGGTTGAAGATGCTGGCATCAGAGAGCCAGCGCTCTGCTGGATCAAATCCTTCTTGAATAGCTGCTCGCAGGCACATCGTTCTGGCCCGTTCACCGCCCCCAAGGTAACAACTACTTGTGGGGTCCCACAGGGCTCGTCCCTTTCCCCCACTTGTTCAACATCTACCTTCACTCACTAATAAGTGCCCTTAAGGAGAGAGGAATCACCACGTTCAATTACACCGACGATCTCCAACTCCTATTCCATATTGACAGTTCACCCCAGTCAATCTCTGACTTCAAAGACACTATGACCTTCATCCGCTCAAGGATGAATCACAACCATTTAAAACTGAACCCCAGTAAAACTGAACTCATTCTGATAGGTGCGGCACGAAACCACTGGGGCCCACACTACTGGCCTATCAACCTAGGTCCCCCCCCCTATTCCCGCTACCTCAGTAAAAAGTCTGGGGGTCACCATAAGCAACAATCAGTCCCTTAAAGCCCACATAGGCACAGTGATTTCCACATGTTTCCTGCAATTACACAAGATCAGGGAAATTAGCAGGCTTTTATCCCAAAATGCACCGATCCATGTCGTAATTGCCCTAGTCTTATCCCGGCTTGATTAAGCTAATGCTACCTTTCTGGGACTCCCATTAGGACTTGCCAAACGTCTACAATTAGTGCAAAATCAAGCGGCCAGACTTGTCTACCAACAACCCAGACAGCAACACGCCTCCCCCCTCTTAAAAAAACTGCATTGGCTACTGATCCCCCAGCGGTGTGCCTTCAAAATCGCCCGTATGGTGTTCAAATCCTTAAACAGCCACAGTCCCAAATTCATCACTGATCGCAACTCCTGTTACACACCCTCACGCAACCTTTGTTCTGCCCACCTCCACCTTCTCACAGTTCCCGTTTTCAAACTGTAGCGACAAGGGGGCTGCAGGTTTGCAACCCTTGCCTCTCGACTATGGAACTCCATTCCACTAGAAATCAGACTGAGCACTAACCTTATCAAATTCAGAAAATCCCTAAAAACTATTCTCATGCTCATATAATTAATCTGTTGAGTTTAGTGATCCCTCTGCCTCACTAGCGCCAAGAAACCAACCGGTGAACGAGGGCTCTACAAATCCCTTTTAACATAACATAACAACATCTATTCAATGTATCAGTGAGGGTTGTAAATAATATCAGCGGTAGGAAGTATTCAGTGAATAAGAGAGGGCTGTGCATAGTATCAGTGGTAGGAGGAATTCAATGTATCAGAGAGGGTCATATATAGTATTAGCAGTGGGAGGTATTCAATATCTCAGAGAGGGCCGTACAGAGCAGTAAGAGGTATTCAACGTATCAGACAGGGTCTTGCATAGTATCAGCCGTAGGAGATATTCAACGTATTAGAGAGGGTTGTGCATAGTATCAGCCGTAGGAGATATTCAACGTGTTAGAGAGGGTTGTGCATAGTATCAGCCGTAGGAGATATTCCATGTATCAGACAGGGTCGTGCATAGTATCAGCCGTAGGAGATATTCAACGTTTTAGAGAGGGTTGTGCATAGTATCAGCCGTCGGAGATATTCAACGTTTTAGAGAGGGTTGTGCATAGTATCAGCCAGAGGAGGTAGTCAGTGTATCACAGAGAGTCATTCATGGCATCAGCCATAGGAGGTATTCGGTTCATCAGATAGGGTCAGCTGCGCAAACGCTGAATTCAGTTCTGGGGCCTGTGAGGAAGAAACAAAAGAGAGCATGAAGACACTTCTCAGCCTACTTTTGGGGTTATTCAGGAGCTTAGAACAACATTATAGGGTGCATATGTTTTTTAAGCAATTAATTAACCATATTGTTACAGGGAGGCCCAGCTACATTTTAAACACCATGTGACAGCAAGGTTTTAAATGTATTTTCTTAAATTCTTAACTTTGTGTCCTGTAGGCTGAGTGGAAGCGAGGGGAAGAGTAGACATTAGAGACACCGTTCCATGTCTTCAGACTCGACATGACCAGAGTGTGGTTTTCAGTACTCCTGTAATTAGACTGCTTGTTCTCCAGGCAACATTCTTCTTTCCCTGGAGTTTGAGGAGACTCTGTAAGCTGAGTGTGCTCAATGATTTTAATGTTTTAGTGCTACATCCGCTATGTGCATATTTTTATTTTGTCAGATTTTAATGGGATCTCATGCTGAATAAAACTCCTGAAGGTGTCTATATTTCCCTTCATTTTAGGGTAAGGACCTTAGAGGGTATAATAATGATAACAAAACCTGTGCCCGCCAGGATCCTTACTTGGTGATGGCTTTGCGTGCTTCTCCGCTACAATTTTCAACACAGTTGCCAATGCCACCACAGAAAGGCATGCGGTAAAGGCTTGCGGGGGCCCGTTGCTGGCCCCCAGGGACTCTGAAGGGTGGGGGGTGCACATGGGGGTCCCTATGGTACCCCCCAGCAGTTCCGTGCACAACATGACAGGAACCGCGCGGTGCCTGCCATGTTGTGCATGGAAGTGCACAACATGCCTTCCTGGCATTGTGGAGGGCGGTGCTGAGTGCACCGCTGAACACAATGCCAGGAATGCAGGATGCGCCCGCCACTTTGGCCGGCGCATCCTAATTGCCCCCACGGGACCCCCGCCCTTATGGCGGGCAGTCCCTTTTACCATGAGGATGGCGGGCGGATTTTAAATTCTCTGTTTTCCTCTTGGGAAGCAGCCTGAAGCAGTTGCATTTTCCTGCTTCCATCAGCTACTGATCTTGTATGCAGTCATCCTGTTCTTGTCTAGGAAGACCACACAGCTGGTCCCCCGGCAGTGCTCCCTTTTGGGAAAGTGATGTCGATTTATGAAGACCACCCTATGCGAGTTTAGCTTCCATCCTCAAATTCCACATTCCTGCTACAGATGCTAGGGGCAGATCCTTTTTAGCCTTTACTATCAGTTTGTGATGTAAGTTAACCACTCCTCTAGGGAAACTGCATATACCCTATACGCTTTATACTCAACACATGCATATGATCGTATCCTAAATATTGATTAAAGAATATTTTCCCCACGGTAGTAATTGGTTTACCAGAGGGGGTGGAGGCCTTGCAAGGAACCCTGAGGGTCCCCATGCCCTCACACTGCCACCCAGGCCCCACCTTCCATGTTCATGTACCTAACCACTGCAGCCAAAGCCTGATGAGTCAATAGTCATAAGTGTGACAAAGACTTTCAAAGAGACCAACATGTAGAGAGGCATACTCGAAGCAGTTTCCTGTGCTATTAATATAAACAATGGGTGTTGTGGGGGAAACTGTCAGTGTCCCTGGCATCACATAACTTGAATCAGTGCAGCCTGTGGCAGCTTGCCGAGGGAGTGCTGCGGAGCGCATAGCGGGGGAGGGGCAGGGTGGGGGGTATTGGACTCGGACTTACGACAAACAGAACTCAGAGTAGCCTTACTCAGAGTCTTGTCTGTCGTAGGTCCGAGTCCACTACCCCCCACCTTGCCCCTTCCCTACCCTGCCTCACCTCCCTGCAGAATTCCCGCGGCAAGCCGCCACTGCGTTCATCCCTTGAGAAGAGTCTTTAGTGAGTTGCCGATGGACGTGCATTCCATTCAACAAGACGTGAAGAGTAAACTCACTGACTAACTATTGATATACAGCATCGGCCAACTTGAGGCATCTCTTGGTGTTGTCATCTTCACTACTTTCATCGCTTAAATAAATCTGGATTTCCTTCTTTTCTTTGCGCTGTATTGTTAATATACAGAACAAAAGTGTACTTGGTGAGACACTGAACTGGAGCAGAAACACTGTTCCATGGCATGACCTCAGAGCTAAGTGGACTGGGTTCTAATTCCAGCTACCAGTTCACCAATATTTGTGATCCTGGGAAAATTAAGGGACCTCGATATACATTGGTTTCATTCTCTCTGAAAACTGGTGATGCCAAAAGGTGATTCATGTTGAGGCACTTAGGGCAAAAATACCAATCACATCTTTTGAAGTGAAAATGAGCAAGGCTCCTTTCAGGAAAAGGGGCAGAGGTCAACCCTCCTTTACCAATTATTTGGAGAAAACGGGATCAGATCATGAATTTTACAATATGGGGCTTGATTTGGATATCCCGTCCACTGAAATAAAAATTCTGCTATATCCTATAGGATTTATATATCGGTGGACCGGGTATCCGCCACCGTTGTGATAGAGTAACCCGTCCACCAGCATCTAAGTCAGACCAAGAGTTTTTCAATACAATTAGCTAGTAATGCATAGGTTTTCGAGATTATTCTGAGAGGGAAGACATTGAACATTTAGATACTTGAGTATCTGCCACGATACCCTAAAGCATTACTTTTCAGCATCAGCAAATCATTTATGTGCACTTGAAGCTCTTGGATTTATCATTTTTTCACACAACGGAGAAATACAACTTGCTGTGCTGCGTGAATATTGAGAGGGCAGGAATGCACCATATCGCTCAAATTATGGCACAATCCTGTCCTCTGCTTGGACTGGCGCACTCGGTGCATCCTAGCACCGAAGCAGGCACGATAGCACCGTGGTGCAGGGACGCCTCTGTTGCAGGTAGGATTGTTTTTTTGTGTAGAAAGCACAAAGGCTTATTACCCCTTTCTAAGTGTATTGCAGAATGCAGCATTCTTAGAAAGAGGAAACAATGAGTAGAAATTAAGATATTTCTCCTCGTTGCACCTCCCCTGTGAAGGGGAAGTGTTTTGATGCATTCCTAAGTTTACCAGTCTTCTTAACTCTGGGAATGAGGCAAAATCCTTAGGTGGATGCGTGAGAACCATCCACGTAACGCTGTTATATTCCCGAGTTAGGCTCATGGGGCGAAGCAGCTTATTTCTTACATTCTCCTCACAAACAACATTATCACGATGCCTTGAACATCATGTACAAGGTCTCCTTTTGCACTATGTACAAAGGTCTCTCTATCTTCATCTTCGGGATGACAGGGCTATCTATAGATCCATCACAAGGCGGCTTTCAATTATAAAAGAAGATTATCAAGATAGATTAGACACTACCGCTGTCCCCGAGGGTGCTTGCATGCTGAGAAATCACTACGCAGTGGTCTGACATCGTGTGAGGGGTGGCCAATTTGTGACTAAGATGGGGTCCTTAATTCTATCCCATCAGGTAATGGGGTTGGATCATCCCTTGGACGTATTCTTGTACAGGAATTTATATAGCGCAAATCACCAAGCGGTTTCTAAGCGCTTTATTAGGGAACCCGTCCTGGTATTCCCCTGTGAGATAACCCCGGCAGGGTATCCGCAAGGTGAAAGCCAGGCATCCCGCCGCGAGGGGCCGTTGTGGAGATTAAGCAAGCTATTGCCCAGAGTCGCAGAGTGTGAACCCGTGAATCGAGTAGGCACCAGAGCAAGAATTGTCGAGTCCATGGACATTTTAGGACTCAAGACCCCGCCGAGCCGGGAATTGAACCCTGGTCCCAGGCTGACCTCTGCTTCCAGGTCTGCCTCCTCTAACCAGTGAGCCACACTTCTTGGCTCAACACCTACACAAACTCTCGTTATAGTTTGCATCGTAGGAGTATGCTCAATTACTGCCTGGTTTATAGGCCTGTCCTTATACATTGCTTTGCCACCATGGTAGAACTATATCTACTATTCACGCTTTTGGTGCTTGTAGACACATGTATCTGCTTCTGTCTATTAATCATTGCAGAACCAAGTATTCTATTGAAGAATAACGTTGGTTCAATAAATTCATGAAAACGTACCACTGTGTATTCTTTGTATACTTCTCTGAGAGCAGGTGAGCATGAGTGACTGAGAAGTGTTCTGTACTGTTTCCACGATCCCTGAGGGGTCAGAGTTGTCATGTTCAGTGGTTGCTGGAAACTGTTCGCTCCCTGGTAGGTTAGGGGGGCTTACAGTGACACAGTGACCTAGGTGGTCTATAGGCCAACATATCCTGCGAGGATGTCTGAAATCAGACCTTAGTTTATATTGTCCAAATATGCGCAGGTCCTATCGATTAGTAGGAACTACACAACATGGCACCGCCAACGCTGGTTAGGCACTTATTTAATGGGCAATCAGTTGAGACCCCTACTCACATTAAACCGGAGGCGTCCATAGTGGAAAGAGGGAATCCGCCTCAGCTGAGTAGGTAGGTCCTATGTATTGGCTGTAGGTTTTATCAAGCTTAATGGATGAAAAATATTCCCATATTGTACAAATAAGATCTCAATAAATTAATTTAATAAAAAACTGTTATTTATTTTTTATTTTTACAATAGCCGATCAGGGAGAGGAAGTTGAATTACAATCAGCTACTCTAAATATTTCAGAACATTTGCAGACAGAAGTTACTATGAAACTATTATAACATGGCCTCCCAGCAACGGGTGGATATGTTACCTTCGTGGTTGAGACACACAAAGCATTCAGGACAGAGGTATTTTATTCTTGGGTTTCATTCTCAGCTGTAGACGCACCCACCAAGTAGTTTCACACTTACATTGAAGATGAGGCACCAGATGAATACTTTCAATATGTGGACATAGAAGTGAAGAGGTCCCACTGTGAATTCTCTGTATACTTCTCTTAGAACAAGTGAGCATGAGTGTCTGAGCGAAAGGTTCTGATCTGTTACCTTGATCCCTGAGGGGTCAGGGTTGTCATGTTCAGTGGTTGCTGGAAACCATTTGTTCCCTGGTTGGTTAGGGGGGTTACAGTGGCACTGTGAGCTAGCTGGTCGATAAGCCAACATATCCGGTTGGGTTGTTCGGAATCAAGGCCCTAGTTTATGTTGTCCAGAAAATGCACAGATCCAATGGATCAGTAGGAAGTACACGGCAACGCCAGATCCTATGGATTAATGGGAAGTGCACGACAACGCCTTACCACGATACAAGGCAGTGACTTGCGATGTCTTGCATTTCTCCAGATTACCACGCCATGCAGGACCATGCATGGTGGCCTGGAGTGATATGGTACATCTCATTCTGGGATTTAAGGCAACCTGCATCCCCTTGCGTAGTGCAAGGGCGATGCAAAACCTGGATAATCCGGGCCTGGATGCCTAAATGACAAATAATCATGGCGCTCATTTCCCTGTGTCTGATGTTAAAATAAGTGCCACACAAGAAGCTGTTCCTGATGCTGTGTGTTCATCACTGCTCTTTTGCGAGTTTTGACCTCATCAAATTGCATTTAGGAAATAAGATACCATCAGGCAAAATTATCGGTAAAGGTACACAATGAGTGTGGAATATTTCCAATGTATGGGCCTATTTCTCACATTCTCCAGGGTGCTGCTCAGATATCTTGAGGTTCTGATAATAACATCACACCCTATATGCAAACCGCCCTTTCTGAGGTTTGGCCTAATAAAAGAAGGGATTTCCAATCTGCCAGAGGTGTTCCTAAAACAAGCCTGCAGTATGCATTGTTCATGGATTGTTATCAGTCCACCTGTGTGCAACTTTTTTACAGGTTTTAAACTACAGATGTATACCTCAGAGTTGCTTATAATGTCGCAATACTTGCATAACACTAAAAAAGCACAGATTTCTATGTAAACTTCCACACTGTCACAGTGTGCACAACACACACTCAGCAAAGGTCAATTCAATTTGCTCCCCAAAAAAATAAATTATTCACAGATAGAGTTTTATTCTCTTGGTTTCTGATATCTTTCATTCTTTAACTGTACATCTCAGATTTTACCTCCTGCTATCCTTTGAGTGCATTAAAGTAAGCAAAACATCACATTTTAAAGTTAGCTAACACTAAAAAATGTGGTGCATGTAAACATAAAGGGCAAGATGTAGGTAATTCATATTTACCGACTCCTAAATACCGAATTTTACCGATTCGGTATTTAAGAGTCGGTAAATATGAAGGGGGGAGATGTAGGTATTTCCAGATGTGGAAATACCGAATTGTTAATATTTGGTATTTACCGATTCAGTAAATACCGAATCAATATTTCCTATTGATTCCTATGGGCTGTAAATACCGAATTCTGCAAGGGTGCAGGGGGTGTCACTTTGACACCCTCTGGCACCCCACAAATAGGCATGTGCGCCATGTGGCACACAGACATGTCTGTCTGTTACATGGCTAGGTGTGCATGCGCACATGTGCATGCACACCTGAATTCGGTATTCGGCCTCTTCTGGTGTAGTTCAGCTTTCTCCTGTTTACTAACACAGCTCAGCAACGTGCCATGCTGCACTGCCTCAACTGTCAGTAAATCTAGGCCAGAATGTTTTACTGGAAGGGTAGGCTTCCAGTATACATCTTATGCAAAGGAGCATGCACACATCATTGCACCATAGTGCAAAGGTTGTGTGGTGCACTAGGCAGACTTTAAGAGCGTCGGTGCGGAGGAGGACAGCAGTAGTAGGCCATTTTAAATTCATACTTTGATTGGTCTGTTGTGCTGTGCTAAAAATAATAGATCCACCCCCCAAGAGTGTTCTATCTCCTCAGTCATTCTTTCCATTTGTGGGATACTGGGCATTTTTATTGCTTTTCTATGTGGCTGAAGGTAGTACAGATATTGCAGTGAGGTGAAGAATGTGACGTTTCCCATTTCTTACCTTTGCAGGTGCCCATATGTTGTCTGATCTCCATGTTTTAATGCCTGCAAGGTAAAGAGACAGTATTAAGACGCCTTTAGAAGATACATACCTGGATTGTATTGAGAGGGACAGTCTTTGCACGGACTTTTGTTCTGTGGCATTTATTTTGCTTGTTTCCTCCGTTCTATTTGCTATATCGTTTCTCTTATAATATGTTATTGTTATGTTATGGTATTGTATTCTTGAAGTAAATGAAAGAAGGCTTGTATATCACGTCACTGAATAGGTGAGATTTCAGTGAGTGGATGAACAGTGGAATGGAATCTCCTACGGTCCTTGATCATAGGCTTCGACCAGCATCAGGACAAAGTGAGGACCGACACTCTGTGTGAATACAGCCATCTGCCTGGTTTATAAAGCCGTTCATTGAGCTCATCTCAAACTGATGACTAGATAACCCTTCATGTCTGAGTAGGGGTCCACGCTCAACTAACCTACAATGGATCCAACTGTTAGCTGGGATACTTCTCAGTGAAGGTGCCATCTTGTGGAACACCTCACCTCTGGACATGCAAATAGTGCAGTTCACGCTGCATTTCCCAATATCAGCGATCCAAATGAGAGAAAGCATATTTCTTAGTGAAGACAGCCATCTTGTGGCGCACCTCACCTCTAAGTGTACAACTGGTGCAGTCCACACTCTACTCCCTCACAGCAGAGATCCAACTGTAAGACCGGATGCTTCTCAGGGAAGGTTGTCATCTTGTGGAGCATCTCACCTATGATCGCACACTTGGTGCCATTTATTTGCTAGTTTCCAAAGATCTTAATTCCGGTCTGGTAATATTTATCTCTGCCTATAAACAGTCCCTCTTTTTATTCCCTCAGGCCGGTAACATTTAGCTCTTCCTATTAGCAGACCTCCTTTTTATTAGTACAGCACCAAAAGGACTTTGGATAGTTAATTAAACTACATTGTTGCTACAAACACAACTTTGCCGAACAAGAAAATTATATTTGCTAAAACTATTGTACAATCGATAAGGGAGAGTATCTTATCATGTCAGTTCAAGAGATTCTGTTTTGTAAGCTTAGATATCCCTGACAGAGTAATCCAGAACCCAGGCCTTACTAACCACCCACGGGATTGTGTTTACTTACAGAGGTGACCTAATTCAAGAGGTATCAAAAAATAACATGTATCTAAGCAATCAAAAACACTGTTATGTGCTGAGAGACACTGTACATTTGTCTTACCATGTAAGTCTGGTCTGCATCAGGGGACTGCGCCTGGGGAAAAAAGATGAGAAGTGGTCACCAGAAGATGACTAGATGAAGAAACAGCAGCCATACCCCACCTCTGGTCACCAGGTGACTAGATGAAGAGAGAGCAGCCATGCCCCACCTCTGGTCACCAGGTGACTAGATGAAGAGAGAGCAGCCATACCCCACCCCTGGTCACCAGGTGACTAGATGAAGAGAGAGCAGCCATACCCCACCTGTGGTCACCAGGTGACTAGACGAAGAAACAGCAGCCATGCCCCACCTCTGGTCACCAGGTGACTAGATGAAGAGAGAGCAGCCATGCCCCACCTCTGGTCACCAGGTGACTAGATGAAGAGATAGGGGCTATACCCCACTTCTGGTCAACAGGTGACTAGATTAAGAGGGAGAACAGCCATACCACACCTATGGTCACCAGATGACTAGATGAAGAGAGAGCAGCCATACCACACCTCTGGTCACCAGGTGACTAGATGAAGAGAGAGCAGCCATACCCCACCCCTGGTCACCAGGTGACTAGATGAAGAGAGAGCAGCCATACCCCACCTGTGGTCACCAGGTGACTAGACGAAGAAACAGCAGCCATGCCCCACCTCTGGTCACCAGGTGACTAGATGAAGAGAGAGCAGCCATGCCCCACCTCTGGTCACCAGGTGACTAGATGAAGAGATAGGGGCTATACCCCACTTCTGGTCAACAGGTGACTAGATTAAGAGGGAGAACAGCCATACCACACCTATGGTCACCAGATGACTAGATGAAGAGAGAGCAGCCATACCACACCTCTGGTCACCAGGTGACTAGATGAAGAGAGAGCAGCCATACCCCACCCCTGGTCACCAGGTGACTAGATGAAGAGAGAGCAGCCATACCCCACCTGTGGTCACCAGATGACTAGATGAAGAGATAGCAGCCATACCCCACCTCTGGTCACCAGGTGACTAGATGAAGCGAGAACAGCCATACCCCACCTCTGGTCACCAGTTGACTAGATGAAGAGATAGCAGCCATACCCCACCACTGGTCACCAGGTGACTAGATATGGAGGGAAAGCAGCCATACCACACCTCTGGTCACCCGGTGGCTAGATGAAGGGATAGCAGCCATACCCCACCCCTGATCACCAGGTGACTAGATGAAGAGAGAGCAGCCATACCCGACCTCTGGTCACCAGATGACTAGATGAAGGGATAGCAGCCATACCCCACCCCTGATCACCAGGTGACTAGATGAAGAGAGAGCAGCCATACCACACCTCTGGTCACCGGATGACTAGATGAAGAGAGAGCAGCCATACCCTACGTCTGGTCACCTGGCTGTCACGAGAGGTGAGTAGAAACTCATCCTGGTTTTAGTTAAAGACCCACAAACATCTCATCTTGTTCGTCCAGACTCACCCTGCATGTGTGAGATGATTCCTACACAACCATGGATACTGTTGACTCAAAAATATCCAATTTGCATTTTTAGCAGCAGGTGAAATTAATGAGCTTAACAGATTAAAAACAGAATTACCAAAGTCCAGACTTCCCAATTCATAAAAGAAACAGCGTTCTTGTAAATCTAAATGCGAAAGTTGAATTAACACTAGAAGGTGATGGAATATACTGGAAACGTGTAGAAGATGTCTAGCGTCCTATTGTTTGGGGATAGCATCACACTACTGGAATATCTTCCAATTTTAATCCCCAGACAACTCCATATTCCTTCATCACACGCACGTCCTCGCTCATATGATGCACACTTCCTCGTTCGTGTATGAATGAACACTCTCCTGGTCTAATCACTATGTACTCCTCATCCTTCCTTCCTCTACAGCTGCCAAGGTGTCTAAGGTCTGCCATGTAGTGCAGCTAATCAGGATCTACAACACAAATACCAGACACCACAAAACCACCATTGCAGTATGAACTAGACATACACACATCAGCTAACTCTGGACACCGAACGGCATCTCCCACTGAACAATATTCATTATGGAACATATTCCCTCCTATGAATATCATTCCCTTTCTAAATCTGAACTCAATTGACAGACCCCCAACAAAGCCTTATTCTTTCAAGATGCTTCAACTCAACAGCGACGCCCCCAGACCAGGTCAACATACATCTTAGAACCATCCAAATAAAATGCATTGAAACATGTCACAAGATCAAATGCACAACATTGAATCACAGAAATGTACCTTCCTGTTAAAGTGCTCTTCTAGACAAGCAACAGAACTCAGACCATCCAACTCGATGAACTCAACTAACTCAGCAAAATGGTAGAGCCATTGGAAGACCTGTCTATGGAGAAAGCTCTCTACAAATATCTTTAACAGGGAGAAGCTCATTATAATTTCAAATTAGCAAACACAATCCATAAAGAAGATGTTTAACAAATACTAACTATATGCAACCACAGACATAACATCAAATTGAAGAAAATTCAAAAACTCTACAAACCCTTGCCAAAGTTATGAAAGCACAATAGTGCTAACCTACTACTAATAATAACTTGTTTATACATAGCCTTTCACACTGCATTTCTGCTGCTTAGTTTCACTGTAAATATCAGGTGTTACCATTGATGCTGCCATGGGACATGGGTCAGAAATATGCATATTCAAGCTCAACTTTCTCCCAAAGTAAGTTGGAAAGGCGCTTTAGTCTACCGTCCGCCAGGACCAAAAAAAGAGTTCAGTCAAAGCCTACTGGAATATATTGTCCCCCTTGTGCTTGCAGCACAACAGTTCCTCTTGTTGGGAGACTTCAATTACCATGGGTAAGATTCCTCTGAGACTTGTCAACTATTTTCCAACCTTGCAACACTTGGGGGCAGATTTATGACTTCTGGCGCATCTCTACTAATCAGCAGAGATGCGCCAGAAGATTTGCGATGCATCTGCCCACCCATGCGCCACCACTGATACACCGCATTTACAATGCGGTGCGCCATGGTGCTCAGGTGGGCAGATGCATGACGCATCCCGGCGGAAATTCGGCGCAGTGCTGGAGTTGCGTCGCAAGCGCGACGCAGCTCCAGCAAGGCTCAGGGGTGCCCTATCCCTAACATGCTGCGTCAATCCTTACGCCTGCTTCAAGCAGGCGCAGGGTTTTGATGCAGCATGGCCCTAAAAGTGATTGAGTGAAATCTTGTAGATTTCTCTCAGTCACTTTTAGAAGGCGTTCCTGCGCCGGAACGCCCCCCCTGCGCCAGAACAACTGCATGTGGAGCAGGGCTTTACAAACCACCCAAATCTTTACTCTGGACCGACCACTCGCTCATCTGGTTTCAGATTCCTAAGTATAATGTGACAGGAAAAAGAAAAACGCATTATAAAAACATGTCTCAACAGTGGTGGATATTCACCCCTTATTCTGTGGCTAAGGTGCGGAACTTTAGTGTCCCCGTCAGATGACTTTGATTTAGATCAGACACTTCCTGACTACAACAGAGCTCTGTAGTCGGAATTTGATCAAAATAGCCCCTCTCATACCTTACGACAATCGAGTACATAGACCCCATCACCTTAGAAAGACAATGGCATCCGACTAATAATGTATCCAATATGGATGCTTATTAAGTATCCTTAAACCTATACAATCTCAACTTCAAGATAGCCCATAAATCGCTTATATCAAACCAAATTGCAGAGGCAAAAACTCTTCCAAAGCCCTTTTTAATGTGCTTAATACTTTTATACATTTTGAAGCATTCTCCCAAGAAATAAATGCTTCACAAACACTTTGTGACTCCTTTACTTAACCATTTTGAAGACAAAATCAAAATGATTCATCAGAATTTCTCTAGTCCACTTGATCAGGCTTGTGAGAAGCTCGACTTTTGTGCACCCCCCAATTGTGCTACCAGCCCAAGCAAATTTGTATGTTCTACACCAGAGACAATTCAGAAAATCCTTGTCTCAACTAAGTCAGGCTCTCTCTTAAAATTCTGCCCCCCCGAATTTTGTCTGACCTTGCTAATCTGATTGCCCCTTCAATGTGTTCCCTGTTCAATCTCTCTATCAAATCAGGACTATTCCATTGTACTGGAAGGTAGCTCAGGCAGAGGTGTAACAAAGGCCCCTGCAGCCACCGCAGTGTGCAGGGGGCCAGGGTTAGTCATACTGGAGGGGGGCCCTCAGCCCCTACTGATGTGAGTGTGAGGGCCCATTCAGTATATCTTGCATGGGAGCCCCCACATGTTTTAAATATGCCACTGAGCTCAGGTCAGACACCGAAAAAAGCCAATTTGGCATTGACCATTCTTGCTGCCATCTTGAGCTTGCTCTAGCTCAAAATTTCAGTGGACAACCTGCTCAACCAACCACACAGACTGAACAATAGCACCCTGACAATCAACCACGATGAAGCAAAAAACAAAGCGCATTGGGATTCCTTCAAGCTATATGATCAGAATACTATTGCCAAAACACTATCGGATATTGAACCGAATAACCACTATAATGACCCACTCCCTGCCAAATGTCTACAAAAAATCCACCACATCATCATCCCAATATGGACCACAATAATAAATGCCTCGCTTTCTCAAGGGATCCTTCCAGAGTGCTTAAAAACAGGCCAAGTTGTCCCCCCAAAAAAACAACAGCGGACCCAGCAGATCCTAATAACTTTCGCCCAGTTACCAATATTCCATTACTTGCCAAATTAATCGAGAAATGTGTACAAAACCAACTGAGCCATCACATCGCTAATTTCATGCTATTGGACGACTGCCAATCGTGATTCAGAACAGGCCACAGCACGGAAACAGCAATCCCACATATCGTCGATGATGCGTTACAGGCCCTAGATCTGAATAGAACACGTCTTCTAGTCCTTCTTGACCTGTCATCTGCATTCGACACAGTAAATCATGAAAAATTACTAAGCAGGCTGCATAACAGGATGGGAATGTCGGGAAATGTGCTGAAATGGTTTAAATCCTTCCTTCAAAATAGAACTCAGAGATTTTTGGTCAGCCAGACCCTATCCCCATCATGTCCTAATTTGATCGGAGTCCCTCAAGGATCTACACTATCTCTTTCACTTTTCAACCAGTATGTCGAACCTCTGACAGAAATTCTCCGAGACGGAAACATATCTACTCAAATGTACGCAGAAGATACGCAGATATACATCAAGATCGCATCTCTGGAAGATATCAAGTTAATGAATGAGGCCTTAAAAGTGTCATTAAGCTGGCTAACCAGCAATCATCTGAAGTTAAACGCACAAAAAATGGAATTCCTATTAATCTAACCACCAAAGAACCATACGGAAGTGAAGGAAAGGACCAAATTGATCACAGCACTAAACTGCACCCCTACTCTAGTGGACTCAGCGAAATCATTAGGAATCACATTGGATAAGAACATAGACATGAAAGCCCATTTCAAAACAATGGCAAAAAATGCCCGCTTTCACTATAAATACATTAGGAAAGTGAAACCAATCATCTCTATGGCAGATCTCAAATTGGCAGTACAATCCTTAGTTATCTCAAGGATTGAATATGGATGTACAACCTTAGCAGGTCTGCCAAAAATGTCCATGGCACCACTAAAAGCATGCCTCAATGCAGCTGCAAGGCTCATCACCGGATCGAGGAAATTCGATCATATCACGCCACACCTGAAATCGTTAAACTGGCTACCATACGAAACCAGAATCCAACTTAAAATGGCACGTATCACCCACAAAGCGCTCCACTACAAAACACCAAGATACCTGGCTCAGAAGATTGACTATCTGGAGGAGGCAGACCAGCTAGGAGTGCCAAGGAGTTGTTGCTGAGACCACCCATCTTTCGGAAGAAGAAAACATACAACTGAGCTTTCTCTGGGGCAGCCCCCAGAATATGGAACTCACTCCCTTCAAATATTAGGAAAATTACAAACACGGCTACATTCAAGAGGGAAGCTAAGATCTTCCTAATGAGTAAGTTCCTTACGTAGGCAAGAAAGGACATCACCACCACCGCGACATAGCTGTGCTAAAACGGAAAAACAAATGGAAGAAAAGAGAAAGTCACTTGTTATACTGGGGATAACCTAGCGGCGCTATACCTACCCAGAATCTGGAGGAAGAATGCACAGATAAAGACAATTCGGAACTATTGTTTATTGGAGTACAATTTACAGTACAGTAGACAAGTAGAATAACTTTTATGGTAACCTTGAAGATAGACATAGACTGAAATTATATAGAAATATGTAAATGCCGATATCAAGTACTAGCCTAAAATACCACGCCATTGTATATATTTTATGCTATATTACCTTATAGACGTATACCTAACCTACGTCATATCAGTGTGAAACATTTACTATATAGCTCTATACCTACCTACCTCATTCACTGAATGGTTATGCTATGCAAGATGTATCTCTAACCTGCCTCATGTTTATGTATCTGTGAAGCGCTCTTATACCTAAGGGTCACGTTTGCGCTATATAAAACTTTCCAAATAAAATAAATAAAAAACTGCTCCATTTGAATGGGAAGATATTGGAGAAGCATATAAATAAACTACTTATAAATTAAAATGAGGCAAACAGTATCCTAGACTCATCAAAGTCTGGCTTCAGAGCATCATATAGCACAGAGGCAGCTCTGGTAGGGGTCACTGACCACATCATATGCTCTACCAATGCTAATTTACCATCTATGTTGGTGCTGCAGGACTTGTCTCCAGCGTTTGAAATTGTATCTCATCCCAGGTAACTTGGTAGGCTTAATGAGATAGGTATCCATGGAGGAGCATTACAGTGGCTTTCAACTTTCCTTTCCAACAGGATCCAAACGGTTATTCTAGGCTCCTATAAATCGTGTACCATGACATTGGATGGGGGGGTTACCCAGGGCTCATGGTTTAGCCCTACACTTTTTTACACAGATGGATGTGGTGGCTGTTCCATTAAGACAGGTGAATGGTGCTGGCTGTTTCAGTAAGACAGATGGATGGTGTTTGCTTCTCCAGTAAAACAGGTGGATGGTGTTGGTTGTTCCAGTAACACATATGGTTGGTGTTGGCTGCTCGAGTAACACAGATGGATGGTGTTGGCTGCTCCAATGAGACAGATTGATGCTGGTGGCTGCTCCAGTAGGACAGATGGATGGTGTTGGCTGTTCCAGTGAGACTGGTGGTTGATGTTGGCTACTACAGTAAGACAGATGGATGGTGTTGGCTGTTCCAGTGAGACTGGTGGTTGGTGTTTGCTGCTTTGGTAAGACAGATGGATGGTGTTGGCTGCTCCAGAAAGACAGCTGGATGGTGTTGGCTGTTCCAGTAAGACAGATGGATGCCGTTGGTTGGTCCATTAAGACGGATGAATGGTGTTGGTTGCTCCAGTAAGACAGGTGGATGGTGGTCGCTGTATAAGTAAGACAGATGCATTGTGTTGGTTGCTCCAGTGAGAGAGACAGATGGTGCTGGCTTTTCCTGCAACCCAGATGGATGGTGTTGGCTGCTCCTATGAGACACATGGATGTGTTCGGTGCTCCAGTAAGACAGATGGATGGTGTTGTCTGTTCCAGTAAGACAGATGGATGGAGAGACAGCCTATATCCTCTCCTCAACTATACTCTGATGCATCTTGGTTTATGCCTCTGTTGGGTTCTCACAATTGACAAATCTGTTTTTACAGATAGACTGCCAGATTAGTTAAGCTAAACCACAACAGGTTAGGTGATATTTAAATAGTTTCTTTGCTTTTGTGACCTACCTAATGTGCTTCATATTTTATGCACGGGCTCCTCAACACAGTGTAATGTGTTGCATCAGATTCACATATTCAGTTGACGTGGTCATGAACCCAAGTAAGCTAAAGTGAGGCGAAGAGAACCCCCTGATAAGGAACGTGTAATAATTGCCTTAGTCAGTCAATTGCTCATTAAGTATCTCTTGCCCAGTCTGGTAGGACAGTAGACTTCAATGCGCTATTAAGACTGGTGCAATACAATGGTTAGAAATTGAATAGTTCTGGAATCTGTGTCTATCCCCTCTTATCTGAGAGTTGTCATAGATTCCAAACTTTTAGCCAGCTTTAACAGAAGACATTGCTTTGTTGTTAATAGAAACTCCACTGTGAGGGTTAACTATTGTCTTAGTGGTTAAAATTCTGAAGCTTTGCATGTAGCCATACCACTTTAGGAGCTAAGATACCACCGTTTAGCGATGCATAACGCCTACTGATGTTAAACTACATCCCAATGACTTTTTATTACCTCCCAGTGGACCACCATCTGACCCCATGCCTTTGTCCCTGATGCAATGTCATGTGTTTAGTAGATGACGAGCTTAGATGAGACATCCAGTGTCCAAGCCTGCTGGTGTATCCAAACGAGGGCAGGAGTGTTGAGGCTCTTCTCTGTGAAATGTGGATAGTGTTCCCAGAAACCTTCCTTCGTATCAATCATTTAGTCAATATATATCAGTATCAATATGTCTGCAGCACTGAGTCCTAACCTACGTGGATTGGGAGGGCAGAATAAAAGTGCAGGGGATGTCTGAACACATACACATGGGTAGATTATAGATACAGTCATAGGGTGAATCTTACCAACCTAACATGGAGGGGGGATTAAATGGACATCCTACTCAGGAAAGTTCTTTTACAGACCTGGATCCTGGATGGAGGATGCAGGAACCGGATTTTATACGAGGTGGCAAACAGGCCAAAATTCAATTAATTCATATGTGAAATATATTGGTTTATATCTTTCTCAGTGGTTCACATTGAAAATAGATCAGTGTATACCATTGTTATACAGGAAAACTGGTCTGAGTAATCAGTATACTGGTTAACACATAGACAGGCTACTGATGCTCTAACCAAGCAGATAGGTTTGCCTAACAAGCATAAATTTTAAGGTGAACACAACATATCAATTTATGTTCCCAATATAATGGTTTATGTTAACAGTTTACTGCTGTGTCTGTTTGGTGCACTGGTGTATGCACTGTGAACACTGGTTAATGTATAACACAACAGATTACATGCACAATATACTCTTTTGTAGGCATACTCTATTTGTTTGCCTGTATAATTAATTGGTTCATAGGCATAATATAATGGCTTGCATGCATACATCAGTGCTCTGCGTGGACAGCACACAGGTCCACAGGTCTCAATCATTAATGTAACAAGGTTTGTGCTTCATTTCACCCCTGAAACTTTACGAGTGAAAATATCAAAAGGAAAGTTGGTGCAGACACTGTGTATTAGAAACAAGTGTGGAGTCATGACAGGTGTGTAATCATAGTGTTTGGATGCACAGGCACAAGGAAGGTGTCATAATTGAGTAGCCTGCTAGGAAATGTGTACTTTTTTTACTCAGTCTTTCACCAAAGATAGTCACAACCGAAAGTAGGCAAGTTGTTCCAGACATTTATTTACTTTTTGCTGTAGCTACCAGGAACTTTACATTGGATAGTCACTACTTGTGTAATGCACTGTGATGTGACAAGGATTTGTAAAGCGCAAACTAATCACACATGAGAGTATCCAGGGGTGAGTAGGTGCGGGCATCCCAGAGAATTGGAACCAAAGCCAGGTCTTCAGTTTCTTGCAGAATTCATGAGTGTGGGGGCTGCTCTGATGTCCTGGCAGGGGGAGTTTTACCTCTTTGCTGCCAGCTAGGAAAAGAAGCCTCCTGTCCTGCCTCTGAGAATCATATGGGTGTGTGTGAGTGTGAGAAAAGCCAGGCAGAGGTTCAGGGTCAATAGATGGAAATGTAGTCATCAGTTGAGGTAGGCAGGGTCTGTCTTGTGCAGTGCCTTGAAGGTGAGCCAGTAGAGTTCTCGGAGGTGTGAAGTGATGTGGTTGCTGCAAGGAAGGTTAAGTGCCTGTCTTGCAGCTGCACTTTGTATGGTGTGGAGCTTGTTTGGGAGGTGGGTAGAGATACTGACACTGAGGGCATTCACCGTAGTCCAATCTCCTCGCGACCAGGGCCTGGGGGATGGTCTCTCTGGTGTCCAATGGCAGCCACATGAAGATCTTTCTGAGCATGTGCAGGATGTTAATAAAGGCAGAGGCGACATTGTTGATTGGGAGTCTCATGGTGAGGTCGGTGTCCAGAATTATGACCAGGTTTCTTGCCCAGTCGGTGGGTGTGGGGTGGGATCCAGCTCAGCGGGCCACCAGGTGGAGTCCAAGGGAGAATTATTGGATCCAAAGATCAGGAATTTTGTTTTCTCTGCGTTCATGACGGAAGGGGCAGCTTGGACACGTGCTCACTGACTAAACTCAGTTACAACATGTCAAAGTTGCCTTTCCGTCATACATCTTTTGAAGTTGTTTTTGTAGTTGTCAGAATCATCTGTGAGGGACAGGATGAGTTGAGTGTCATCAGAGTAAGAGAGAATGCAGAGTCTGCGGGAGCAGATGAATTTTGCTAGGGGAGCCAGGTGAATGTTGAAGATGGTGCGGCTGAGGGATGAGCCTTGTGGTACTCCACAGTTGATGTCTTTAGGTTCAGAAGTGAAGAGAGGCCATCTGATCTGTTGCGTTCTTCTAGCCGAAAGGAGGACAAAAATTGAAGGGCTGCACTTTGAATTCCTGAGTGGTGAAGTCTAGTGATGAGTGTATGGTGGGAGTCCGAATCGAAGGTTGTGAAGAGATCGAGAAGAATAGGGGCTGCAGATGGTTCTTCATCAATAATGGTGCAAATATCATTTGTTGCTGCAATGTGGGCCGTCTCGCTGCTATGGTTGCAGAGGAAGCCTAATTGTGAGTGCTCCAGGAGTTTGTGCTGTTTTATGAAGCGGGAGAGCTGGAAGTTGATTGCTTTTTCCATTACTTTGGCTGGAAAGGGAAGCAGTGAGGTGGGTTGGGAGTTGCTAGTGGATTCTGGGTCCACAAATGGTTTTTTGAGGAGGGTGGTGGCATCTGTTTGTTTATAGATATGCAGGAACGTGGTTTGAGTGATAGATGAGTTGATGTTGGTCTGGAATGCAGAGCGTTTCGTGAGACCTCTAAGGTTGAACATCTAGCAGGAGCCCATGCCAGAGATTATTCTGTGTGGGCACCAGAGTGAGTTGATGTCATAATTGGTCTGAATTCCTCAGTGGTCATTGGGGTCCAATTGGTGAGAGGAGGGACTCCTGTGATGAGGGCTGGTGATGGAGGGTGAATCATGGGGGGTCACTGAGGGTCAAAGTTCCTGTAGATGTTGGCTTTCTTGCAATGCCTTGTGTTTCACACCACATAATTCAGGCTTTGTGTATATAATGTATTACTGTCTTTCTACTTTTGAAACTCTCCTGATAAAGACCAGATTCAAACCTACAAACTGGTAGTCGAAATGTCAACATCTTTTATTGAATGGACTTGCAATGTATGGATTGACAAAAATTGGGTGGAATTTAGCCATATTAATCTATGTGAAAAGAACACAGGTTGTAGAGGTGGGCATCACCCATTACAAGTGTATCTTAGCTACTTTAAATTTCTATCATGAGGACTGCGCCTGCAATCAGTGCAAAAGTAGGCGAGCACTTTGATTGCATTTGGTATATTCACTACTCTTTATTGGGAAATTACAATGTAATCTATCAGACAGCTGTAGGGACATCAATTTCATTCAATGGAATACTTTGTGTGACAGAATAGTAGACTTTTACACCTTCAGAACACTTGCATCACCGATTACATCATCCAGTGAATGTGACTATTTGATATACATTTACAATACTTGAAGTTATTTAGTGAAATGCATCCTGACCAAATTATCTATAGCCTCTGTACTGTCAAAGTCAAAGTCAAAGATAGCTTTATTCGATTTTAAAATAAAATCATAAAAGCACATATAAAAGATATATACATTCAGTAAAAAACTCGCATTGAACTCACGTAAAAAGTACATACAATTATACATAATTCATGGTGGGATTCCTTCTAAGAACAATTTAATTTTAAAAAACATCACTGCACTTATCCCATAGTGGATCTACATCTGATTGCGAATTTCAGGTACTTAGACACAGCAATAATGGACATTTCATCAGACAATATGAGTAGTTTGAGTAGAGCGGGTCTACATTGTCTCAAATTCCAAAACCTCAAAAGAGGTAATAGGTATCTCTTCCGCCCCCACTCATAAAATCTACAGAACAAAACACAATGAATTGTAGATTGGTTTGAGGAATCATCACACGGGCACTTAGCTAATGTTAACGACCAGTCATTAGGTGTAGGAAAAGTTAACATCCTAAAAAAGCTTTCTGTTCTCAGACGAGCTATAAGCATTCTGCTGTAGCTTGTCTGATCAGATGACAAATAAAGCTGCAGGCCAGGGCCCTGCAGCAGAAGTTGGTGGTAAATAACAGAGGCCTTCTTTCCCTCTAGGCACCAGCGTTGCTCTTCCAAGAAGGCAAGACTGGATTCCTTTAGAGCTTTTCGTAAAATTGAGGACATTGATGAGGGTAAATTATAAAATTCTTGGCACCCTATGTTTATAAGAAATTCCTGCACATAGGAGAGCCATTGAATCTGTTTAGATCCCTCTAGTTTAATACAATCCAAACTAATCGCCCGCTTGAAAACTGTTTTTCTAGGGGTCCAGATTTTGTGCCAAAACTGCACCGGGCTAATCTTAATTAAATATGAAATATAGACCAAGGCCAACTCCTTGTGGCAAATATATGTGGAGGTGGACTTGGGGACAGCAAGCAAATATCGCAGGAAGCCATTTTCCTTTTCTTGAATTTCGCGACAATCTGCGACCCCCCAGATACCAGCTCCATAAACGGCAGTAGAAACGCATTTAGCCCTATATATATCGAGCAGAATGCGTACTGGCCTGCCTCCTAACTTGTTAGCAAACTGCTTTAGTGCACTGATGGCACGTGAAAAGGCTAGTTTCCTGGTCATAATAGCTGTATTCCAAGTTCCCCTTTTATTAAAAACGATCCCTAAATATGAAAAAGAGTTGGTTAAGCCTATCTTTGACTTTCCTAAATATGTGTGGCAAGAGATTTTTGCCTGTGTAGAGCAGCACATGGTGAAGGTTTTCCCAATATTGATCTTGAGGCCCCTATCTCCCATGTATGCTGAGAAGCAGGTTAATGCCTTTTGAAGGCCTACTTGGGTTCTGGCCATAATAACCGCATCATCAGCATACAGTAGGATGGGCACTGCTTCACCAACAATTTGGGGGTAATCTACCTCTAGTTTAGTTAAATAGTCTGCCACACTATTAATAAAGAGGTTAAAAAGAAGAGGTGCCCCATGCCCTTGGCCCCAGCCTGGTGGGGTTGGAGCAGCTCCCCGACTTTAGTCCTATTGAGGCTAAACTGTTTATGGGCGACCTGGGCGACAAGAAGGTCTCTCAGATATACCGCTCCCTGGTCATACACTGTTCCCCCTCCCTTTCGACATTGAAGGCCTCCTGGGAGCATGATGTTGGCCCCATGGATGACGATGATTGGCGTGAGGCCCTCGAATCCCCCCGTGGTGCAGCTATAGCCGTCCGTCTTAGGTTTATTCAATTCAAGTACCTTCATAGGGCCTATTATACTAGGGAGCGGCTGTGGCGAGCGGGCCTCATAGCTACCCCTGAATGTCTGAGGTGTGGTGCTGAGAGGGGGACGCTTTTCCATACAGTATGGTCCTGTGAGAGGCTGACCCGATTCTGGGCCGGGGTATGGGACTGCCTGTCGGAGGTATTGGGGTGGGACATTCCCCGTACCCCTAGGCTGGGTCTCCTCCATATACTGGAAAATGTTGGGGGCAACACCTACAAACGACACCTGCTGCTGTTGGGGCTAGTGGTGGCCAAACGTGATCTGGCCCAAGCATGGAAGAGCGAACGTGCCCCCCCTTGAGTGCGTGGAAGGCGGGATTGGACTTTTTAATGGGTCTAGAATTACCCGTATTTGAGGCCAGGGGGTGCCCCCGGAAACACTACAAGATCTGGAAGCGGTGGGCAGACTACAGGGGTCTGGACCTCGATCCCCCAGCTGATATAGATGACGTACTGGCCCTTGATGTGGATCCCGGGCCCTAGGCTATTAGCCGACTCTGACTCTGATTTCCATCTCATGTTGCTGACCTGTGATCACGTGCACTGGGTTAGGGTGGGATAAGGGGTGGGTAGCTGGGGGGGCGTTGGGGGGGTGTTGTTGGGGATGGGTGGGTCGGGAGGGAATTGGGGTGTGCTTTTCGTATAACTCTGAGTTCATTGCCATGCTCTTATCTGTCTGTGTTGTTGGCAGTCTCCTCCTGACTGTGGAGGGCTGTCCTGAACCTTGATTGAACTCTTAATAAAAACGGTTTTGAAAAAAAAAAAAGAAGAGGTGCCAAGATACATCACTGGCGCACACCCTTCCTAATTGGGAATTTGGAGGTACATTCGCCATTCTTGCCATATCGGACTTTTGCCCCTGCCCCTCTATAAAGCTCTTTGAGGAAGTTAAGAATGTTAAAATCGATACCAAGATCTCCTAAAGTTGCCCACATGGTGTCGTGATTCAGGCAGTCGAAGGCTGAACTGACATCTACGAATGTCATAAATAAATTACCCTTCTTAGCTGCCATGTATTTACCTATTAACATGGCCAAATGTAGGCCTTGTTCAACGGTACCCAATCCAGACCTAAAGCCATATTGAAATTTAGAAAGGACAGCTTCGTTCTTATCCCAAATCTGCAGTCTGTTTAATAGAATTCTGCCTGCGACCTTCATCAAAGAATCGAGGAGGGAGATGGGCCTGTAACATTTAGGATCATCACGATCCCCCCTTTTTAAATATAGACACTACAATAGCTTCCTGCCACGCTGTTGGAAAACCTTTATTGTTACAGCTATTTAGCACGTTGGTCAGGAGCAGTGCTCACAGGGTTACGTTATCCTTATAGATATCTATTGGGATACCATCTGGACCCGGGGCTTTGCTATTAGTGCTTTCTGCTTTTGCTAACTCCACCTATGATAAAGAAAAAACTACATTCAATGGGAGTAAGTCTGCAGTAGTAGGTTCTACAATACCTGACTGTACAGGGCTTAATAACTTGGAACTGGTCCAGGCATCTTGCTTATAGAGCTCAGTAAAATAATTAACCCAGACATTCTCCTCTATGGCAATCTCCACCTGGTCAAAATTCCTTTCAACGAAAAAGGGGGCATTAACTGCTTTCCAAAAAGCAGTAGTATCTTTCAAACAACTCGCCTTTAATAATGTTCCCCAGGCTGCGTTCTTCAGATCCTTTCTTCGTTTTTGTAAGGTGGCCTTATAGGATGCCCTTGCAGATCTAATATCTAACACATTTCTTGGTGTCTTTTTCAAGGTTTTAATTAGATGAGAGTGTGCTTTAGTACACTCATGGTCAAACCATCCCTCAGCTTTGCGGTTCCCCCCTTCCCGTAAAGTACCAGTCAATTTACTGCTAATGTTAGCAGAGATCTTATGGAAGGCTGCAATGACCTTGGTGGGGTTGGGGGTATCCTCAAGGCAAATCATAAAGTCCTCTAGCTGACCCTCTACTAACTTCTGCAGGAAATTTATAGGATTTACCTTATTCCATTTAATTACATAGCCATTGGTTCTAGTCAACGAAATCCCGTGACAATATACGTTTTTGGCTATGTTGGGAGGTTTCGTTCCACACAGCCCCACATCAAAGGTAGAACCGATGGGAAAGTGATCACTAAGTGCAATGTGCTCTGTATTAAAAGAAAGGACGCTACGGTGATAACTAATAGAAATCCGTGTATAATCAATAACAGACCGAGACCCCCGCCCAACAAAGGTAGGTTGGAAATTAACCTGTGGGTTACATAGTTCGTTTGCAAAACCTAAGTCCCAGTCAAATAATAAATTGTTAAACAGATTCCCAAGCACAGAATGCTCAAAGTGAGTACAAGGGTCGCCCTTGAGATTCACCAAACCACATATCTCTGTGTGGCTATTTGGGCATAAGTGACAATTAAAATCCCCCGTCACTATGATATATCGTTCCTTCTGTTCAGGCCCTGTTCCTCTACGTAGGGCCTCATTTAGATCTTCAATGGCCCTTTGTTGATCGGCCTTTGGAATCTTGTTATACAAGTTAATCAAAATAATAGACTGGTTTTCTCCCGGCTTTATAGAGAGAACCTGGTAGTAATTGTCCCCCCCCTTAGTTAAACATTTACTGGTTAAGTTAGCTTTATTGGATATAAAGGTACATAACCCCCCAGAGGATCTGCCTCTATTGTTCGGCTGTGCCGCTAAAAAAAGTGTGCGGTAGCCCTCTAGGTGTAATTCGGATTTCTCCCAGTATTCCTGGAGGCAAATAATATCAAACTTATCAACAAAATCCAAGAAGATAGGGTCTTTTATTTTGTTTGACAGACCCGCTATATTCCATGATAGTAGGCCCATCCTGATCCTTTGGTCGTAAAGAGGTGTCCCTAAATCTTGCATAGCAGTAATTGAGGTACACCTAAGCCGGGAAGAGGAAACTGCTCTATCTCCATAGTCCCCCACAAACTTGCTTGGTAAATCACTTCGGGCTGACATACTAACTCCAATCTCCTCGGGGTGGTGACTCTCCGGTGCTCCTGGACTAGTCATCCCCTGGTCTATGAGGGGCGGGCTGATGGACATCGGGGGTTCAACCCCATCCTTTCCCCCAGAGGTAACCTCCAAATCACCAAGGGCCATCTGTCCAAGCTCCCCACTTGATACAGTACACCCCTCCCAGTGCCCGGACAAGGCTCCTGTAGCCGGTAACAGTCAATCTACCATCTTAAGGCAGCTGAATCTGTTTGCAGTCTTGATGCCTCTCCAGCTGTCCCTGAAGACAGAGTCCCTATTAAAATTTCTGTTAAGGTTTCCGCCCCAATCCCCCCAATCACCTCCCCAGTCTTGTTGACCTATTCTTCGCCAATTCCCCTCACAATCAGGTCCCAGACGGCTCCTAGATGGGTAAAAAAAGGAGAGGCGTTTAGTTTCAATGCCCTCATAGCCACCTTGGGTTCTCCATGAGCAAATTTAGTCAGCCGTACAAGGATCCTCAAAATTAACCACAATACAGTCACCCTGAGTTGTTGTTCTCTCCTGCCCTACCCACGGGACCCTGCGGACCATTAAAATCTTACTCGACCGATTATGCGGGAGCGGTCTATTATTATTTAACCAGTGATGAACCTTGTTCTTTAGTGACCAAGTCGGTTCCTCCCCATGGTCAGTCAACTCTGGTACCCCCGTCATAACTACCACATAGGGGCTCGCCTCAGACGGTAAATTAGCAGCGAGTCTGCCCTCTGCTGCTCCCCTGTTCCATTCCCTGATGGGAGGCACAGACAGGGCCCTAGATGTTTTCTGTTCCTGAGTAGGGTGTGTACTAGGGTTTTTGGGTTTGCCTATCGTTTTCCTCTCAGTGTCTGCTGGGGTCTTCGATTTTACAGGAACCAATGGGGTTGGTGTTTGTTTAACTAATGGGGGCGCAGGTTTGTTGTTATGCGGTTTGTTAGCTTGATTAGGTTTGTTGGCCCCAACTTTGGGAACCACAGGTTTCAGTGAATTCTTAATATGAGTGCATAGTTCACCTAACTGTTTTTCTATATTCAACAGTCTAATTTCTATTGGGGAGAGATAAAGTTTGAAAAGCTCACCCATTCTAGTTAACAATAGTCCATCGGATTCTTCATCTTTAGAGTCACCAACAAAAATGGCTGATGCCTCGTCACTGCCCAAGCTAACATCCCCATTTGTCCCATTTAGAGCTAATTGGCCATGCCCTATTAATGACATTTGATTGGGTTCCTCCCTAAATTGTTGGAAGCTTCAAATGTCTCCCCGGGCTTTTTTAAGTTATTCTTTTTTCCCTTTTTCTTTGGTATGGCACCCTCCCTCCTTCCCCTGGACCGCCTGCTAGTGTTTTCGACTGGCGTTAAATTCATAGCTAATTCTGGGGTCTTTTCTTATGGCAGGCTTAATTGTGAGTCTGTTAAAAGTTGGGATACTGACAGATCAACCTCGTTTGGGACACTATGTACGTCGGCATGGGCATGTACAAGGCCTGCCTCCTTAGGATGCGGAGGGGTTCTAACAGCTGCGATCAGACCCTGGGACGATCTCTTTGCCAGGGCCAAAACTTGGGACACTCTAGGTTCCAAAAGAATGATCCCTTGGTCTATAAACGATTTTGCCCTTACGATAAAACTATCCAATGGACCAATCAACTTATCCCCACCCGCTGCCGTTTTACTCCGGGATCCTCTGGTAGACATGATAAGATGCTAAGCACTATGGGCAGATTTAGAAACACAACTGTTATTAACAGGATAGGAAATCTTAGCAGTTTATAGGTAGATCAGGCAAACATACAAAATAAACACTCACAGGACCTAGAGGGGGGGCCCGGTCCGGTCTTACTCGGTCTCCAATGGGCACAAACGGGCCCGCCCTTGGCCCGGGCTTTGCCCGGGCTCGTCCCGCGCGAGTCCTGCGTGCGCAGGCTGGATACCAGTAAAAATAGGAGAAGGTGAGGGAGGGGCGGGAAGAGGACCAGCTGCGGCCGATCAACGCCGCACTGCACGCTGGTCCTCGCAGTCCCGTCCCATCGTTAACCTGTGGGTGGAAGTCCAGGAACCAAGTTCGGCGCTGCAACAGTTCCCCGCAGCGTCAGGGACAACACTCCTTCAGCAACAAAGGCACGAGCGGAGCCTGCAAAGCGGGGGCCGCGAGAGGTGGGCAGCTTCCAGAAGAAAGGGTTCCACAGAGAGTCAGTTGTCCGGGGCTTAGCAGCACGCCCTCAGCTAAGCAGGTAAGCAGGTAGAATGTAGAATGTATCCACCAGGCAAGGTCCACCAGGCAAGGTCTCCGCAATGATTTTATGCAGCAAGGAGGGGCGGGAAGAGGACCACCTGCGGCCGATCAACGCCGCACTGCACGCTGGTCATCGCAGTCCCGTCCCGTCGTCAACCTGTGGGTGGAAGTCCGGGAACCAAGTTCGGCGCTGCAACAGTTCCCCGCAGCGTCAGGGACAACACTCCTTCAGCAACAAAGGCACGAGTGGCCCCCGCGTGAAGCAGCTTCCAGAAGAAAGGGTTCCACAGAGAGTCAGTGGTCCGGGGCTTAGCAGCACACCCTCAGCTAAGCAGGTAAATTGTAAAAAAATTGTAAATTGATACTTGTAGAGCGCACTACTCACCCGCAAGTGTCTCAAGGCGCTTGTACGAATACCGCTGTGGAACCCATCCTGGCTTTCCCTGTGAGGTGTCCACTCCTGGGCACCCCCAAGGTGGAGGCCAGGCATCCTTAGCGTTGTGGGGGCCGTTGTGGAGATTAAGCAAGCTATTGCCCAGAGTTGCAGAGAGGGACTCCATGATTGAAATAGGCACCAAGGCGAGAATTATCAGGGCCGTGGAATTTTGAGCCCAAGACCCGCCGAGGCGGGGAATTGAACCCTATTCCTGGGCTAGACCTCGGCATCAGGGTCTTCCGCTCTAACCATTGAGCCCCACTTCTCCACCTAACCATTGAACCACACTTCTCCAGGTAGAATGTAGAATGTATTCCTGTACTGCTAATGATTGTAAGCTTTTGCAACATACTTTGACTTATAAAGGGTCATGGGTATCTGTATCGCTTTGTTCACCCTAAGTGTGGCAGGGTATGCTCAGACGTGAGTCCCTTGCTCACTTGGCCACTGGATTCAAGATAGCCTGGCTGATGAGGATTATGAATCCAAAACCGGTCCCAGGATGCTAGTTTCCGGTCCAGGGAAGACATGGCTTGGCAGTTCGGGCTGGACTGTTCCCATGAGGCACGGGGTCAGACTGATTTGCATATGGCCATGTCTGAATTGGGGTGGCTGAGTGAGCTAAAGAATGGTGATGGATTAAACCCAGATCAGTTGACTGGGGGTGAGTGTTTGACTTGCTCAAGCGCTCCGTCCATCACCACCCCCTTTTGTATCTGAAGAGAGTGAACTCTGCACAGATGGTTGTGCGGAGGGTGAAGATTGCACACAGCAGGAACCTGCCAACTCCTGTCTGGCCAGATACACACACGAAGGGCTCACTAGAGGCGACGGTTTGTGGTCTAGGGGCTTTCCCTCTTTATGTGACTTGGGTGTCTGGGTGGAGTGGATACTAAATGAGGGTTAATACACAGGATGAAGATGGAGTGAATGCGTGGTTGGTTTATCCCAAGAGGTCGACTACTAGCGAAGGGTTCTGTACAGGGTAAAAGGCTGTGTGTAGTAGGAGCTTGGCCATCTAATGGTGAATGCATATCTGAAGGGGGTGGATCTTTGTGAACAGCTGTGCAGAGGGCAAAGGCTGTGCAGAGTAGGGGCCTGGCTAGTCAATGGGGCTTGGTCGTCTGGAGAGAGAGAACTTTCTGTGAATAGGTGTGCATAAGGCAAAGACGGTGCATATTAGGGTCCTGGCCACTTAATGGGGCTCGGTCATCTAGAGATAGATGGTTCTCTATGAAGAGGAGTGCCTAGCGCAAAGACTGTGTGTAGTAGGTTCCTGGCCACATAATGGTTCTTGGGTGTCTGGTGGCAAAGATGGCTCTCTGTGAAGAAATGTACATAGGGCAAAGGCTGTGCATTAGGGGCCTGGCCATTAATGGGGCTAGGTCATCTAGAGATAGATGGTTCTCTATGAAGAGGAGTGCATGGAGCAAAGGCTGTGTGTAGTAGGGTCCTGGCTGCATAATGGTGCATCGGTGTCTGGCGACAGAGATGGCTCTCTGTGAAGAAATGTGCATAGGGCAAAGGCTGTGCATAGTAGGGGCTTTGCCACTTAATTGGGCTTGTTCGTACCAACACTGTGCATACTAGGAGCTGGTCCACCTCATATGGAGCTTGGATGTCTGGAGGAGTGGACTTTACGTGAAGAGTTGTGCACAGGGTGAGGGCAGTGCATAGTAGGGACTTGTCCACCTAATGGGGCTTTGGTCTCTAGAGGGAGTGGAGTCTCCAGAATCAGTTGTATACAGGGTAAAGGCTGTGTGTAGTGTGTGCTTCTTCATGGAAGGGGCGATTAGATTTATTGTAGAGCAAATTTAACATCAGTAGGCTAGCTGAGGCAATCAGTGATGTCATTAATGATGTCTTTGAACATGTGAAACTGATATATTATGTGAGGTCATAAGTGGTGCATGGCAAGGAGGCCGCAAGCTATAGTTAGCTCGTTAACTGTACATGATGAATTTCAGTGTTTTTTCTGGTCTAAATTGTTATATTATGACTGATATTGTTACCTAACTATACCGTCACTATAACCTTTATTTGTTTCAGTGAATGTCTAGTTTTTTTAATAGTAAGTTAATATCGTGTTCCCATACCTTACTATAACATCACTTCGACCTGTGTTTTTAGTGAATGTTTGAGTTTGTATATAAAGTACAATCATATTACCATGTCTAACTAAAATGTCACTTTCAAATTAGTGAATTTAAAAAAAGAAAATAATATGAAGTAAAATCTAATTTTCAATGTTGGAAAAGTTAGACATAATGCGAATTTCACCCTTAGATTTTGCAGAAAAGTTACAGTAGTATGCTTTAATGGTATAACTTAATGTGTATTGTACGCTGTATTTGTATTCATTTTTCCTTTCAATGGCCCTGTGGTACTCCTGTAGGAACCTTACAACCAAAGGAAGGCCCCGGGAGGAGTTCTATATGGGTTTTACTTCCTGTTCCAGGTTTCACTTGAGTACCACAGGGCCAATAAAAAAATAAAAAGTTGTTTTTGGCATGAAAGATTGTATTCTTTTATTTAAGTGTGAGGATAAAGCTTTTCTAATTGGGTCAATTAATTAGGATCCCATGAGCCTTTTTTAGGATTCACCTGCACAGAGCTTGCACTGTGCTTGAGAAATCTATTGTATTTAATATATCCTATAAGGGATTTAGATTCCGCCTTCACTTTTCTTCACTTTTTATTGAACCACCACAGTTTTAGTTTGCCGGTTAGCCATGGATACCCTCTCCCACCCTCCTGCGGGGACGACATGCGTGAACCCTAAACGCTTCTTCCCAGCACCACTCTGAGTGGTTCGCAGGCTGCTCTTTCTGTGCTACCTCACTCCCTGCATTTATAGACCTGCCCCATTGTCTAGTGGTTTTGACTGGGATCTGTAAGAGTCTGTCAATTTTCCTATGTCTGCTGTGCCGTATTTCTATCTGCACATGGCAGGCGTTGGGCAAAAGCGCAGGCGAGGAGTGTGCATTGAACCCGGGTGCACTGAGGCTGTGTCCTCCTCTGGAACACATCCAGAGAAGTTCCGGGTGCGTGCGCAACCTAGTCATGATAATATTGTTAGTGATTCAACAGACAGGCAGTGTCCTCACTTGGATCCGGGATGCAGCGCCTTGCCTTTAGCTGTTTTCTTGCCCCACTATGACCACACTGTTCAGGTGCCAGCTTTGTCTTTCATTGCTTAGTAGCATGCTGCAGCCAGAGTGTCACATTTAGGGGGATATTAGCAAGGCGGGTGATATGAAATTATCGCCGCTTTTGCTGCCTTTTTCGGCCGATAAGCGGCAATAATTTCATCGCCCTATTAGCAAGCTGGCCCTAACATCAGTTAGCGACAGCTTTCAGGCAATAGCAAGCGGTTTGGGGCCCGCTTTGCATGTCAGCGATATTTATCGCTATTGACATGCAAAGGGGGCGTACCCAACATGTCGCTAACATCGTTATCGCCTATTATCAACGCAGGGGTAGCGATAAAAAATTCGCGCTAAGTGCGAATATCGCTGAAAACTAACGCCTGCTCAGACCACTTCTTAACCTGTATATCTAATGGGAGTTGGATATTCAGGTTAAGACCCTATTGGCGTTAATGCCTGAATATCGCTGGATTTCCAGCGATATTCACGCAGTAAGCCGCTATCGTCGAATATTTTATCGCATTTGAGATAAACGTTGCTAATAGCACGTTATCTCAGCGATAAAATCCGGCGATGCGCGGCGATAAAAAAATTTCGCATAGCTCATTTAGCGATAAATATCGCGAGTTGTTGATAATATGCCCCATGGTCCTTGCGTGACCTCAGAGAAGGTTGTCCTCACTGGCAGGCACAATGTATTTCCAAGTCCTGCACTGAAACCCCACCCCCACATCAGCTGCTCCTCAGGGACTGTAGACATCTCTGCAGCCTGAGCGAAAGGACCCCGCTGGATGAAAGCACCACCTCACCAGCCTACAAGTGTAGGGCCAGGTGGGGCACTGTCTGGCAACACTTGTGTCTGGTCCCTTAAACTGTGATTCGACAGAGACAAACCAGCAGCAGCACATGCCTTATCCTCAGCTCTGCTCCAGGACGATGGGCAGCAGCACTGAGCAGTAGGGTACTGTCAGCCTCCACCTGCCCCTGAGCACCACAGCGCTTCGGTCTGACATAAGCACCTTCACGCGGGGTGGACTCCTTATGTCTACTACCGGTGTCACTACAAGTCCACTCTGGAGTGGGACGGCAACACGGCAAGGAAACGGCTACTGTATCCGAGGTCCCTGCACCCTGAGGTACTCTGCTACCCAGCACCCCTTAGTGCTTCACAAGTTGCTGATAGTTCCATTATTTTTGGGCATCAGTTGTAACATCCAAATGGTATCTACAATGAAATTATTCAGTAAGGGATAACCTACACACTCAGCTCACATTGCTAATGTTTTTCAGAGCTGTATGATTTCTTTAAAACAGTATTGTCTTTGTTTGATGCCCGACTGCATGCATTTGAAGCTGAGATAGTCCATAACCCACTGACTGCTTGCCAGCTGTTTCCCCTTTTTCCTTGGTCCCCTCTTTCTTGCTCTGCTTCTTTTACCCCTCTGAGCGGCAGAAGCGTTTTTAACATCTGCCTTCAGCTGTACTTCCTTGGAATGAATATAGAAGCCGAAAGACAGAATTCTATATAAGAAAACAGAATCTGATTAGAGCCAAAGTGAGTTCTGCAAACTATTGTCCAACACTTAAGCAATGTTGAGACCTGAGTATGCAGTTCCTTAGAGAAGATAGAAGCAGCAGCCTGGTCAGTATAGCAAAATATCTCGAGGTTGTAGAAGGAGTGTCCCCCACTTTAGGTATTAGGGCCCTTACACACCCGGCTGGGTGTCATGCTTCATAATAGGGCTTGCTCCTCGTCAGTCTGGTGCTGCAATGCCTGACGGGCCCCCTATGATATGTAACAGCAATTACAACTCACCCATCTTAGGTGATTCTCCAGCTACATCGAATCACTGGTGGAGGGTACGTTAAAACTTTTAACATCCTGGTTTAACACAAAGTACAAAGAAAGCATATTTAGACCAACTAATCAGGGCATCAGCACTGAAGCTAAAATACCATCAAAGGTAGGATGGGGTGGGCACCAGGAGGCGTTCTCGTAATGATTACTATAGTGAGGTACTTACAAGTGAGCAGCGGCTCAGTAACCAGACGATCTACCCTCTCACCACCTCGTCAGTAGAGTGCGGAGAGTCCTGGTCAGCTGGGTTAAGTACTCATATCAGCTGGCATACTCAGAGCAGCTGCAGGTGTGGAGAATGCCGGTCGCTCTGGAAAAGGTTGGCCCGGCAAAATGATTCAGCAGGGGCGGCTCTAGGCTCATGGCGGCCCTGGGCAGGGAGCATAGGTAGGTGGCCCCGGAAGAGGGGGTCCGGGCGAGGCAGAGCCCCCCAGAGCTCAGGAAGCTGTTTTAATAAAACATCCAGAAAAGACGTTAGATGACCAGTACCTGCAGCTGCTCCTACCCTTCCGAATTTGTCTCAGAACGATAACATTTAGGAGGAGGAGGGTATTGTGACACACAACGTGGCCAGCAGTGGGTAGGGAAAAAAGAAGCCAGTCAGGAACCAGGAGGAACGCAGGCGTGGAGGCCAGTGAAGAGGGGGATCAGGGTGTTTGGAAGTGGAACAGAGCCGGAGGCCACCAAATCCCTGCCAGGGGCCGCCACGCAAATATGTATCCATCCTCAGAGGATTATTATATTAAGGATATATATTGGCGTGGCGGCCCCTGGGGTTTGGTGGCCCTGTGCAGGTGCACAGCTTGCACATGCCTAAGGCCGCCCCTGCATTCAGGCACGTTGGAGTGACACCGGCTGCGATCCGGCATGAATATCTCAATATGAGCACCATGTTAGAATGATACAGAGTACAACCCAGGGGGCTTGTTTAGTGAAAACAAGAGTGCGGGTGGTACCTGTTAAGGAGAATACATTTGTTGTTACTCATATAAAGTGTGGGGTTGCCACATGTATAGGGAGCTATATGGCCGGTAAACTCATGTGGGCGTCATGGATATCTGAAACAATGGCGCCATGTGGGAATAGTGTGGTGGGCGTCCCACAGGGGATGAAAGCACGAGTGCGATTGACACCGGGTTAGATGGAATTGTTGTCACATTAATAAAGCAAATTACGGGGCTGGCGTGGTATGTGTGTCCTATTCCCAGTAACCCTGGAAACATGTCAAAAACACAAAGGAAATGTCAATGCCACATACGAGGAGATATGTTATTGGATGTTTTGGCAATAGCACATATAAAATACCCCAGCAAAAGTCCAAG